>NC_048235.1:32124455-32232681 GCF_002007445.2 Ailuropoda melanoleuca | reverse complement strand
TCTACTTATCCCTGGAGAATCTGCAGCCTGGGGCAAATTACTTTGCGAGTCTTTCCCTCACCACACTTTTATAATAGAAAAATCTGAAAATTTACATCGAGTGAAGTTTTAAATGCTGACTGACTTACAGCATAAGCATCAGGCATAACTCAGATAGAAGCATTCGGGGCATACAACAGTAGTAATAACAGTAATAATAAAAATATGTCTATAATTCTGAAGAGCTTTCACAGATGCTATTCCATTTGCTTTTTACCACAGCCTTGTCAGGTGAGTACTATCGTGATTCCTCTTCAGCTAGTAAAGAAAATGGCAGCTCAAAGGAGTTAGGTGAGCTCCCCAAGATGAAGAGCACACTAAGTGGCAGAACTAGAACCCAACCCAGATTGTTTGGCTCCCAATGCAGTGGCCTTTGTACTGTTCTTTCATGACATAGTTGTCAAAGGAGTAGCGATTTCAAACACTGGGATGCATGTTGTCCTGGGGGCAGTGAGGAGAATGTCAGCCAGCCTGTCTCGGTCCCTCTCAATTTCTCAACAGAGGACTTGGTTTTCTTGCTTCAGCATTTAGTCATTTGGACTCCTGTCCCAGGGTTGCAACTCCGAGCTTCTGTCACTCTGGCAGCGGCACCCCAGAGACACAGGATCCTAACGTGATGGCCCTAATTGCCGAGTCTACACTTAATGGCTTTGGGCAGAGATTTCCCCTACAGTGAATCACCCTTCAATCACCAGTGAGTCAGACCATTTAACTCTAATCTTAAATTCATACTTCATAAACAGTTCCATTTACTTGAGACGTCTTTAATTTACAAGCTAGGGGCAATGGCAACAGCAATTGAAAGAAGTCTCCTCCCAGAGAGAAAAGAGTGGAAAATGAAAGCAGATGTCCCTCTTCATTTTCAGTAGAAATACCCATTACTATAGCATCTCCTTCTATCTCCTCTCTCTGTGGTCTCCTCCAGGACTCCTCAGTAGTGAAAGAGGGTGCAATCCAAAGTGCATTTGCAATCTGGCCTCCGAGTTGTGGGATTAATCCAGAGACAGGGATCACAGATTATTGCAGCAGTGATGGAAGAACTCCACAAGTGTGACTTGAAATATCCTCCCCAGCTTTCCACACAGCCTCCCTGGGCAGAGAAAGTGGAACAACTTTGGTTTGGTGCTTCATTAGTGCCCATTTCTGAAACCCTAATGATGTTATAAAGCTATACACCCGGATTGTTTTGTCCAAAGAGGAAAGGAACGCTTGATTTACTATCCCAGGCATAATAAAAAAGATCTAGACTGAAATTCTCAGCACCTGTCAAAGAGCTGCCTGATGGGGGCGCTACTTACAGTTAAGGGGCTGAATCATGGTAGGCATATAAGCTTTTACATATAGCACGGTAAAATAATTTAGTGATTTTAGAAAGGGATGAAAATATAAGGGAATAGATGGTATGCTTTCAAACCAAGGACACACTTCAAATTCCTGATCCTCAGAGCATTCATTTCTAGACCATCAAATAAATGATAATTTTTGGAGCACATTTTACATTACACATGCCAGGCAAGAGATATATAAATAATGTACATAGAAAATCGTCTCAAGGCATGTCCTCAAAGAGATGCTAGTCTATCCAAAAAGTCAGATAAAGGTTAAGGTTCACACGACTAGTGTTACGCAGTACTTTGCAAAACAGCAGAATGACTCTGCTCCTTGTCTCATACTTATAGCCTAAGGCAGAAAATGATGCATTAATGTTTGGTGTTTATGCCAGGGAAAAACTACAAAACATCCATCACTCCATGAGTATTAAGTATTTTAATAAGACTTGCTGTATGAGCTCTATTCCTGGTCTACCCCCATGCTATTTCACTCATGGTTTTAAGGGTAGCTGCAGGTTATTCCAGAATTCAGGCTTTCAGTTCCCTTTGTTATCAAGATGAGGAAATGGAAGACTTCTTATTCTATATAAGCAAACCCTGGGGGGTAACTGTTATGTCCAGGGACAGCCTGGTGCAGTCACAGGGAGATTCAAACATCTTATTTTTTCTCCTTTGACCTTCTATGTGACTATCCTAATGTGATACCTCTATGTCAAAAGTGGTCCATGTGTGGCATCCTTCTACACACCCCTTTTCTGAAAAAATGCTGACGTAAATGTTTATTGTCTACAATGCCCTCTTTCATCTATGTTTCCTTTCATGTAATCTTCTCAAATGTTCTAGTGTGTTTATACCCAACTTCTAATTTCCCACATGCCTGGCTCTATCTTACCCTCAAGAGCACTTTCCCACTCCTATTAGTACTTTAGGGTCAAGGTGAGAATGGCTGTTTTCCATTTCATCTATTACCAGTGAGGCCAGTTCCAGTTCTCCTGCCCACAGATATGGGTGGGTGACTTGATCACGTGTGAATAGGGTACTCAAGTACCCAAGCCAGTGAGGTTTGCATGTGACTCAGGGTTAATCAGACTCTTCTCTGATTTTGGACAGCCTGGTGCTGAGAGAAGTTTGTGAATATGTAGGTAAAAGCCTGTCTGAGCATAAAACCAACAGAAACGGGAAGTGGAGTCAAGATGGGGAGAGGAGTGAAGAAGGTGGGGGGAGAAAGAGAGAGAGATGGAAGAGAGTTTAGAAGACGTGTCCCAAGCCACCATAACTGAAGCTGGCACTGCCCTTAGACTTTCTGGTTTCCTAAGTCAATACGTTATATTAAAAAAAAATAAAAAGCCTGGACACAATGATCTACTGTCTGTAACTATTTGTCCTCACTATGTACCTGTCCTGGAATCTGCACCTGGCTTCCTTGTTTAACTTCACCAGATGTGACCTCAGAGTTATTAACAGAATTTCATGCTCACAGATTCCTGGATGAGGTTTAATATTCTCCCTGGTGCTAAGTGGGTTTCTCATGCTGCCCATGCCTCTGCCTCTGGTTTTGCTTTATAGGTAAGTTTTAGTCTTGCTTCTGATCTTCCATCTACACCAGCCCATTTAAGCCCACCACATTCCACCCGCCTTTCTCATCCCACCCTTGGTTTTCTCTGCTCTTTCCAATTGGCCTGAAAGTACGCAGCAACCTTACCAACCTACACAGCTGAGGTTCGATACCCATTCAGAACCAGGTAGTGCTTGAGAAGGAAATACCAAAATTGTAGGGATAAGTCTGTACTAGTACTGCAGCTTGTACTTCTGCATTTTGAAAGCAGAGATGTTTGAAGTGAAAAAGTATACAGGTGTGATTTCAAGCAGTTGGACAGGTCAGAGGGCTTGAGCTTTCCCAGCATTCTTCCAGCAGAGCCACACATAAGATGTTTGTTGTTTCCTGCTCTGCTCACATTCCCTTCTAAGGAAATCTGCTCCATCTATAGGCCCTGTTACCTAGTGGGCCACATGTTGTACTGTGTCACCCTGTCCTCTTGGAATTCAGGTCAAGCAAGTGATAGTAGAATCAACAGAGAAAAACACCCACATTTTGAATATTTGAATCACACTGAAGGAGAAACACTGTAAGACTTCAAAGAAGGTCCGTGAGTAAACATGGATCTTTGACTTATAAATTTCCAAACCATTATATATGAAAGAAATTAATATACCCCTTCTGAGCTCCTGGTGCTTACTTAGCTAGGTGACCGCCCCTTGCAACAAACCATGTAAGTCCAATAAATGCTATAAAAACATAGTGTCTCCTTTACCAAATATAAGGATGGCTGGATCATCCTGATAAATTAAGCCAAGGCAAAGTGTTGGGGGGCAGGGACTTGAGGGTCAGAGTGTGTGTGTGAATTGTGTGACTGTGTTCACCAGAAAGGAGAACACAAGTCAAATTTAACATAACCTGATTTTGACATAAGAGAAGAAAGATTCAATTCTAATCTCTGATCCCTTTTTCCAATACATGTCGTCTAGAAATCTTTTTCTTTCTTTTTTTTTATTATGTTCAGTTAGCCACTGTATCATCATCAGTTTTTGGTGTAGCGTTCAATGATCCATTAATTACATATAATGCCCACTGCTCATCACAACACATGCCCTCCTTAATATCCATCACCCTTTTACTCCCTCCCCCCACCCCTCTCCCCACTGATTTTCTCAGTTTGCTTCCCAGGGTCCAGAGTCTCTCATGGTTCATCTCCTTCTCTGATTTCTTCCCCTTCAGATTTCCCTCTGTTCCTCTATGGTCCTCCATGCTATTGCTTATGTTCCACATATGAGTGCAACCATATGATAATTGTCTTTCTCTGCTTGACTTACTTCACTTAGCATAATCCCTTCCAGTTCCATCCATGTCGATGCATATGGTGGGTATTCATCCTTTCTGTTGGCTGAGTAATATTCCATTGTATATATTACCACATCTTCTTTAACTATTCATCTGTTGAAGGGCTTCTCAGCTCCTTCCACAGTTTGGCTATTGTGGACATTGCTGCCATGAACATTGGGGTGCATGTGCCCCTTCTTTTCACTACGTCTGTATCTTTGGGGTAAATACCTAGTAGTGCAATTGCTGGGTTGTAGGGTAACTATTTTTAACATCTTAAGGAAACACCATACTGTTTTCCAGAGTGTATGCACCAGCTTGCATTCCCACCAACAGTGCAACACTTGTTTTTTCTTGCTTTGTTAATTTTTACATTCTAATTGGTGTAAGGTGGTATCTCATTGTGGTTTTGATTTGTATTTCCCTGATGGCTAGTGATGCTGAGCATTTTTTCATAAGTCTGTTAGCCATTTGTATGTCTTCTTTGGAAGAGTGTCTGTTCATGTCTTCTGCCCATTTTTTCCTTTAAAGAATTAATAAAATTGATAAATCACTGGCCAGAGTTATCCAAAAGAAAAGAAAAAGAACCCAAATTAATAAAATTATTAATGAAAGGGGAGAGATCACAACTAACACCAAGGAAATAGAAATAATTATTAGAAATTATTATCAGCAACTAATGCCAACAAATTAAGCAACCTGGAAGAAATGGATGCTTTCTTGGAATCTTACAAACTACCAAGACTGAAACAGGAAGAAATTGACAATCTGGATAGACCAATAACCGGTTACAAAACTGAAGCAGTCTTCAAAAACTTCCCACAAAATAAAAGTCCAGGGCCAAACGGCTTCCCAGGGGAATTCTACCAAACATTTAAAGAAAAAATAATACCTATTCTACTGAAGCTGTTCCAAAACATAGAAACAGAACGAAAACTCCCAAACTCCTTCTATGAGGCCAGCATTACCCTGATCCCAAAACCAGGCAAAGTCCCCATCAAAAAAAAAGGGAGAATTACAGCCAATATCCCTGATGAAAATGGGTGCCAAAATATTCAACAAGATCCTAGCTAATAGGAGCCAACAGTACATTAAAAGGATTATTCAACACGACCAAGTGGGTTTCATTTCTGAGATGCAAGGGTGGTTCAACATTTGCAAAATCAACCAGTGTGATAGAGCACATCAATAAAAGAAAAGACAAGAACCGTATGATCCTCTCAATTGATGCAGAAAAGCATTTGACAAAATACAACATCCATTCCTGATTAAAACTCTTCAGCACATAGGGATAGATGGAGCATTCCTCAATATCATAAAAACCATCTATGAAAAGCACATAGTATGGGGCGCCTGGGTGGCTCAGTCGGTAAGCGTCTGCCTTCAGCTCAGGGCGTGATCCTGGCATTCTGGGATCGAGCCCCGCATCAGGCTCCTCCGCTGGGAGCCTGTTTCTTCCTCTCCCGCTCCTCCTGCTTGTGTTCCCTCTCTCGCTGGCTGTCTCTCTCTGTCAAATAAATTAAAAAAAAAATCTTAAAAAAAAAAAAGAAAATCTCACTTTTCCCTTATGGTCAGGAACATGACAGGGATGCCCACTGTCACCACTATTGTTCAACATAGTGCTAGACGTCCTAGCCTGAGCAATCAGACAACAAAAAGAAATAAAAGGCATCCAAATTGGCAAAGAAGTCTAACTCTCTCTTCACAGATGACATGATAATTTATGTGGAAAACCCAAAAGACTCCACCCCCTAATTATTAGCACTCATACAGCAATGCAGCTATGTAGCAGTATACAAAATCAATGCACAGAAATCAGTTGCTTTTCTATACACTAACAACGTAACCGTAGAAAGGGGAAGTTAAGGAATCAATTCCATTCACAATAGCAACAAAAATCGTAAGATACCTAGGAATAAACCTAACCAAAGAAGTAAAGGATCTATACTCTAGAAACAAAACACTTATGAAAGAAATTGTGGAAGACACAAAGAGATGGAAAAACATTCCATGCTCATGGATTGGAAGAATAAACATTGTTAAAATGCCTATGCTGCCCAGAGCAATCTACACTTTCAATGCCGTCACTATTAAAATACCAGTGACATTTTTCAAAGAGCTGGAACAAACAATCCTAAAATTTGTATGGAACCAGAAAAGACCCTGAATTGCCAAGGGAATGATGAAAAAGAAAAACAAAGCTGGGGGCATCACGTTGCCTGACTTCAAGCTATATTACAAAAGCTGTGATCATCAAGACAGCATGGTATTGACACAAAAACAGACACATAGATCAATGGGACAGAGTAGAAACTCCGGAAATGGACCCTCAACTCTATAACTAATCTTTGACAAATCAGGAAAAAAATATCCAATGGAAAAAAAAAAAAGTCTCTTCAATAAGTGGTGCTGGGAAAACCGGACAGCTATATGTGGAGAATGAAACTGGACCATTCCCTTACACCATACACAAAGATAAACTTGAAATTGATGAAAGACCTAAATGTGAGACAGGAATCCATCAAAATTCTAGAGAACACAGGCAGCAACCTCTTTGACGTTGGTTGCAGCAACTTCTTGCTAGACACATCTCCAAAGGCAAGGGAAACAAAAGCAAAAATTAACTATTGGGACTTCATCAAGTTAAAAAGCTTCTGCACAGCAAAGGAAACAGTCAACCAAACTAAGAGGCAACACATGGAATAGGAGAAGATACTTGCAAATGACATTACAGACAAAAGGCTGATATCCAAGATCTATAAAGAACTTCTCAAACTCAACACTCGAAAAACAAATAACCCAGTCAAAAAATGGGTAGAAGTATTTTTCTTACTCACTCTCCAAGGATGAGATTAATCATTTATATAAATGTTGCATATCAGTTAGGGTAATTTGGATGAAAGCAAGGCATACTACATTAAGCAAAAGAGGGCTTTATTAAAAAGATATTAGGAATTTATGGAACTGAAGAAAGGTTTACATAACAAATTCTTTTTAAAACTTTGCTTAATGGTTTTATCTTATATAATTAATAGTGCTATGTATTGAAACAGAAAATTGACATTTGCATATTTGGGTGTGTACGTGTGTGTGTATGTGTTTCTATGTTGTTCTAATAACTGTGTAGATTCATGTAACCACCAATGTAATTATAGTACAGAACTATTCAGTCCTCACAAATAGATCTCTTTTATTCCTTTTTATGGTTACGTAAAATCATCCCCACNGTGTGTGTGTGTGTGTGTTTCTATGTTGTTCTAATAACTGTGTAGATTCATGTAACCACCAATGTAATTATGGTACAGAACTATTCAGTCCTCACAAATAGATCTCTTTTATTCCTTTTTATGGTTACGTAAAATCATCCCCACCTCCCCAACATTCCTAACCCCCAGCAATCACTTATCTGTCCTTCACCTCTATAATTTTGTCCTTCCAAAACTACTATGTAAATGGAATCACACAGCATGCCACCTCTTGAGATTGGCTTTTTTTTCACTCAACATAATGCCCTTGGCATGAATCAAAGTTCTTGATGTATCAATAGTTTATTTCTTTTGATTGCTGAGTAGTCTTCCATGACATTGTGGGAGCACAGTTTTTTTAATCATCCACCTATTGTGGGGAATATGACCTGTTTCCTGTTCTTGGCTATTACAAATAAAGCTACTAGAAACAATCATCGTACAGGTCTTTGTGTGAACATCAGTTTTCAATTCTCCAGGATAAATGCCCAGGACTGTGATTGCTAAATCATAAGGTTAAATGTATATTGTTGCTGTTTTTGAGAAGTTACCAAACTATTTTCCAAAGTTATTGCATCATTTTACACTTCTTCCAACAGCATACGAGAGATCTGGCTTCTCTGCATCCTTCCCAAGATTTGGTATTGTCACTATTTTTAATTTTTAGCCATTCTGAAACATTGCAATGATATCTCATTGTGGTCTTAATTAGCATTTCCTTAATAGTTAGCAATGTTGAATATCTTTTAGTTTGCTTATATGCCTGCTTTTTGTCCTTTTGGGTAAAATGTTTCTTTGTGTCTGTGCCATTTTCTAATTGGATTGTTTAATTTTTTTATTGTTGAGTCTTAAGAGTTCTTTATATATTCTAGATATGAGTCCTTTGTCAGACATGTGGTTTGAATATATTTTCTCCCTGTCTGTAGTTTTTCTCTTTGTATCATTACAAAAGATTTTAATTTTGGACTTTTTTTTTTTATAGATTATGTTTTGGTGTCACACATTCCAAAGTCAGTATCAAGCCTTAGGTTGCAGGGGTTTTCTCTTATGATTTCTTCAAACAGATTTGCACTTCTGCATTTTATATTTAAATTTATGATCCATTTTGAGTTAATTTTTGTGCGAGGTGTGAAGTTTAGGTCAAAGATCTTTTTTTTTTTTTGCCTATGTATATATAATTATTCTGGCATCATTTATTAGAAGGACTATCCCTCCATTGAATTGCTTTTATACTTTTATTAAAAAAATTAGTTGGCTCCACTGATATAGGGTTACTTCTGGGTTCTCCGATTTTCTGTTGACATATGTGCCTATCCCTCCTCAAATACTACACGTTCTAAGTTGTTTTAACTATATAATATATAACTCTGAAAAAGAAGTAGTTATTCCTCCCACTTTATACTGTCTTCTCAAAAAATGTTTAAGCAATTCTAGTTCTTTTCCATTTCCATTTAAATTTTAGAATAATCTTGTCAACATCTGCAAAATAGTCTTGTGGGAATATTGATAGGAATTGCATTAAACTTATATATCAGTTTGGGATGACTGACATCTTTACTAAGTTGGGTCTTTGAATCAATGAAAACAGTATGTCTTTCCATTTACTTAGATTTTCTTTGATTTCTTTCATCAGTGGTTTGGAGTTTTTAGTATACAAATCTTGTACATGTTTTGTTAGGTTTATACCTAAATATTTCATATTATCAGGTGATTGTAAATGATACTGTATTTTTCATTTCAGTTTCAATGATTTTACTGCTAGTGCAGTTAAATAAAATTAATCTCTGTATGTTGATCTTGTATCCTTAAATTGCTAAACTCACTTACTTATTCTAAGAGTTCCTTTATAGATTCCTTGAGCTTTCTACAAAGACAATCATGTCATCTGCAGATAGAGTTTTCATTCTTCCTTTACAATCTGTGTTCTATTTGTTTCCCTATCCTATATTATTATATTGGCTAGAACTTCTAGTATGATATTGACTAGTAGTGGACGTCTTTATTTTTTTCTCATTTTTGGGAGAAAAGCATTCAGTTTTCACCATTAAGTATGTTTTCTGTAGGTCTTTTTACAGATGTTCTTTATCAAATTGAGGAAGTGGTTTATTCTTAGCTTCCTGAGAGTTTTAATCATTAATAAATGTTGCATATTATTAAATCTTTTTTTGCAATAATTTGTATAATCATGAGATTTTTTTTCTTACTTGTAATACAGTGGATTATATCATTTGATTTTCAAATACTGAAACAGTTATAAAACCAACTTAGTTATGGTGCATAATTTTTCCATGTATTGCTGAATTCTATCTGCTATTATTTTGTTAAGGATTTTTTACATCTATATTCATGAAAAATATTGGTTATAATTTGGAGGGGTTGTTTGTTTCTTTTTCAGTACAGACTTTGTTAATATTGGCTTTATAAAATAGTTCAGCAGCGTTCCAACCTCTTCCATTTTATGGAACAGATTGTGTTGAATTTAGGTTAAATCTTCCTCAAACATTTGGTAGAATTATCTGGTAAAACCATCTGGTCCTTAATAGTTACAGGGATATTCAATTATCTATTTTATATTGAATGAATTATGGTAGTTTATGCTTTTCAAGAAACTGGTTGCTTTATCTAAGTTGTCAAATTTATTTATGTAGAGTTTTTGTAGTATTCCTGATTGATATTTGCAAGGAAGGTCTGTAGTCGTAGCCTTTATTTGTATTGTTGGCAATTTATGTCTTTTCTCTTTTTCCATTTGCCAGTCTTGTAAGAGATTTTTTAAAATTTTATTGATCTTTCCAAAGAACCAGCTTTTTATTTCATTAGGTTTCTCTATCATGTTCTGCTTTCAATTTCATTGAATTCTGGTCTTCATTATTTCCTTCCTTATGTTTGTTTTGGGTAAATATTGACCTTCTCTTTTTGTATCATGAAGTGGGAGCTTAGATTATTGATTTAGATTTTTCTTTTCTAATGTAAGCATTTAGTCATATAAATTTCCCTCTAATCACTACTTTCACTCTGTCCCACACATTTTGATATGCTGGATTTTCATTTTTGATAAGTTCAATGTGTGCATATATTTTTTCCCCTTAAAACTTCCTCCTTAACTCATGGATTATTTTTAAAATGTGTTTTCAAGTATTTAGAGATTTTCCTTTTATCTTTCTATTATTGATTTTGAGTTTGATTCTATTGTGGCCAGTAATCACAATCTGTATGATTCCAGTTATTTTAGTTTGCTGAAACTTGTTTCCTAAGATACTGTCTACTTTGATCTTTGTTCTGGGAGTGTTTGAAAGAATGTATATTCTACCATTGCTGGATGAAGTGTTCTATAAATGTCAATTAGATCAAGTCAGTTGTGTTGTTGCATTTTTCTATATACTTGCTGATTTTCTGTCTATTCTGTCAACTGTTGAGAGAGAAGTATTGAGGTCTGCAACTCNATGTCTAGTTATTCTGTCAACTGTTGAGAAAGAAGTATTGAGGTCTGCAACTCTAATTGTGAATTAATATTTATATGTCATATCAGTTCTATCAATATTTTCATCACATATTTTGTAGCTCTTTTGTTTGATATATATAACTAGAATTGCTGTATCTTCTAAATGGATTGATCCTTTTATCATGTAATCTCCCTGTCTGTCTTTGATTAATTTTTTTTTTTTTTGCTCTGGAGTTTACCTTATCTAATTTTATATAGCCACTCCTACTTTTACTAATTAATGTTTCCATGGTGTATACGTTTTCATTCTTTCACTTTGAGCCTATCTATACTGTCATTTTGAAGTGAATTTCTTATAGATAGCATATGGTTAGGTGATAAATTCAATTTTGTTTTTTAATCCACTCTGCTAATTCTGTTTTTTGGTGTATTTAGAGCATTTACATTTAATGTAATTATTGATGTGGTAGTTCTTATGTCTGTCACTTTTGTTTTGTTTTTCTTTTTTGTTGTTTGTTTTGTTTTCTTATCTTCCTGTGGATTATTTGAACATTTTTACAATTTAGTTTTATTTATTTACAGTGTTTTAACTATATCTCTTTGTATAGCAGGGTTTTTTGTTTTATATAGCAGCTTTAGTGTTTGCTGTATTATATATACACAGTATCACTTTATATATGCACAACTTCTATAAGGTCTACTGGTATGAACATTATATCAGTTCAAGTGAAGTGTATAAATCTCACTTCTCTTTGCACACTTATCCATTTTCCATGTACAATGTAATTGTTTTCAGTATTTCTTCACGTACTTTGAGATACACATCAAACATTGTTATAATTTTTGTTGAAAATATCAAATGTAACTTAGAAAACTCAAAAGTAAAACTCAAAATGTTCTATCATATCTGCATATATTTTTACTCTACAGCTTCTTCTTCCTTCCTGATGTTAACAAGATTTTTTTTTTTAACATATGCATCCTTTCCCTTCTTCTTAAGGATATTCCTTTAGAAATTCTTTTAGTGTAGTTTGCTGATAAATCTTAGTTTTCTTTCATTTCAGAATGTCTTCATTTCCCTTTTATTCCTGAAGAACATTTTCATTTGGTATAGAATTCTGGATTGATATTTTCTTTTCTGAACACTTTAAAATGGTGTGCCACTTTCTGCTAGACTTCTTAGAGTTTAGAGATTCTCAACTTGTTTTTCTTCTATAGATAAGTGTCAGTTCTTACTGCTTTCATAATTTTTTTTTTGTCTTTACTTATCAGAAGTTTGACGTTGAGGGGTCTATCCTTATTGGTGTTGGCTCAAGTTCTTGAATCTGTAAGTTTGTATCTTTTGACAAATTTGGAAAGTTTTTTCTAAGGTACTTTTCCAGTGTCAACCTCTTTCTTCTCTCCATCTAGGACTCTAATAGCACAAACATTGGATTTTTTTTTTATTGTTCCACAGATAGCCAAGATTCCATTTATGTATGTGTGTATGTATGTATATATGTACATTTTTTCTGTATTTTTTTAGATTGTATAATTTCTAATGTTCTGACTTCAAGTTTCCTTATTCTTCTTTCCTCTCCATTCAACTATCGAGCTCATCCATTAAGTTTTTTCAATATGGTTATTCTTTTTCTCACTTCTAAAATTTCCAGTTGGTTCTTCTTTATGTATTCTATTTCTTTCTTGATACTCTATTTTTTATTTGTTTTAACTGTGTTTGTAATTGTTTGTTGAAGCATTCTTTTATGATGTCAGCTTTACAATCTTTGTCAGGTAGTTATAATATATCTGTCATTTCCTTGTTTGTGTCCATTGATTATCTTTCTTCATTCAGATTGAGGTTTTCCTGGTCCTTCTATGACAAGTGATTTGTGAATAAACTTGGATACTTTACGTATTATATTTAGATACTCTGGATCTTATATTTTCTGATGTAGCAAGCCTTCTCTGATACCATTTCATCAGAGAAGAGAGATACCTTCTCATCACTGCTGGATGGTGTGGAAGTCTGAGTTCCCTACTATGTGTCCATCAACACCCAGGGAATGGAGGTGTTCTTCATTATGACTAGGATTTCAGTATCTGCACTAGACCCCTGATGATACTTTCTTGGTTGAGAGGTATTTATCATTACTCCCCAATGAGACAATGCTCCCCAATGAAGTTACTGGGTAGTGATTCTCCATTAGTGGTAATTATGTGGTGGTAATTAGTGGTGGTTATCCAGGCCCCCAAATGCTCTCCACTGACATCATGTAGGTAGGAAGGCTAATTGCTGCCTAGTGAGGATGAATGTCCTGGGTCTGTACTCTACCCTTTCTGACAATATAATTGTGAAGGGTTAGGGAGCCTCATTACAGCATATTCTCTCCATTGGCCTTTGTTGGCAGGTGTGGAGTTGGGGTAATGGTTTTTCTATAACATTTGGCTGCAGCAGAGTGGATAGGTTCTAAAAGTTTTCTGTCCTGCAGGCTGCCCCATTCCTGATCCTTTGGCTAAAGATAGCAGACTTTTGTTGGGCTTTTTAATGTCTGCACCCACTGGCATTTCTGGGTTGCTGGCTTCTCTTATATCCAGTCACGGGTATATGAATCAAAAAGAAAACCTAGTCAATTTACCACCATGGCATTACATGGGTCCTGAAGCCCCTAGTCTGCCTGTCTTCTTATCTCTGCCTTTCAGTGTTTGATGTTCGTTTACATACCGTATCAGGGGATTTTTGCTCTATTTAGCTGGGGTGGGGGAACAGTGAAATTATGTTTTTTAATTTTTCTATGATTAAAAGTCCTATAATCAGACTTTGAAAATAAAAAAAAAATTAAAAAAAACAAGAAGCAAACATCTCAGCAGGGAACTAAGGAACAAAAACTCCAGTTTTGAACTACATCAAGCTGGTCAACTTGACAGAATTAGGATAAATAATCTCTAATTAATAAAATTCAAAATATAGAGAAAAAAGAATATTCTTTGGCTAAGCTTAGAATATGTGATACCCTGATAACAGAAGTGAACAGTAGGGTCACTTTGGCCTTTGCAGCTTTCACTGCTGAATTAGGCTTCTAGATTTCCTTTCCTATAAACACCTATCTGAAAAGAAAATAGAATGTTTTAGGAAAGAGGGAATGGATATTGGGAAGCTCTCATTTACACACAATATCTTCTAAATGTGATCTGCAGGGGCGCCTAGGTGGAGCAGTTGTTAAGCGTCTGCCTTTGGCTCAGGCCGTGATCCCAGCGTTCTGGGATCGAGCCCCACATCAGGCTACCCCGCTGGTAGCCTGCTTCTTCCTCTCCCACATCCCCTGCTTGTGTTCCCTCTCTCGCTGGCTGTCTCTCTGTGTCAAATAAATAAATAAAAATCTTAAAAAATAAATAAATAAATGTGATCTGCAGATCATCTACTTTGCTGTCCAATATCCATACAACTTTTCCCCTTGGTTGAATTTTTTAGAAGAATTCCACCAATTAATATAATTATAACTATTTCACATACAATGAAAACTATGTAACTTATGACTCATAGTTATATATCCATCTCTAAATCAAAGAACTGTGTTTGATGACCATTACTCCTCCAATAATGTTGCAGCGATTTGCATAATAAATCTGTAAAGATAGGGATTATAGATCTCGTTTCTGTAACTGGTCACAAGACAATAACTAGAATTTCTCTCTCTCTTTCTCCCATACATATGCTATATTCCCCCTTGCCATCCTAGTTCGTCAGAGGATTGTTTAATATGGTGACCAACACCTTTGCCTTACTAACTAACTGGGACCTTAGAAGTCTTTGTATTAAGGACTTCCATTAACCATTTACTACTAGACATAATTTGTATAAACCCTCAAGGGGATAACTTGGATTTATTCCATGTTCTTTCCTTACCAAATGTATTTGACTAGTCCAATTTCTCAATCTAATTAAATCTATAACATCCTTTTTGATGTCTTTACCCAGGGACATGGGGAACCCCAGTTTCCAAGTGAATTAGTATTAAAAGTCTCAGATTTCCAGAGGAGTTAAGATGGTGGAGGATTAAGGGGACCCTAAGTTTGTCTCAATGCTTGAGTACAACTAGATAGTTATCAAGTCATTCTGAACACCCGAGAAATCAATTGGAATTCTGAGAAAACAAATGCTGCAGGTCTACAGGTAGAAAAGTGACCACCTTTTGGAAGGTAGGAGGTGCAGAGACTTGAATCCAATGTGATATAGCTGAGGGGAAATGGCAGTGGGGAAGGAGGCTACTTAAGGAGGCTACTGAAAACTATTATAACCATTAGAACACAGAATCAGAACTTTTAGAAGTCTGCTACCTTGGGGGGCATGCTTAGCTTAAAGGTGCTCAGTGGTGAAGGAGGGCAGAATCCCAGGTGTGAACCCATGATCTGAGGATTCCCTTGGTCACAAGAATAGATGGTGCCTACCTGATGTACTTTTCTTAGGTGCAGGAACATGGAAGCCGGCTGAGAACAGTGAGTGTAGGTTCTGGCTTTCTGCTCTGTGTTGCCATAAACTGTGAATTGCTGTGCAGTTGTGTGACCACTTTCCTGGGACTGGTCATGTGGGATGGGTTATATGGGGTGGGTGTCTTTATGATAATCACCTGTGACCAACAAGGAAAAACCAGACCCTAAAAAGGAAGCAAGCCATTGAAGGTGTTATCTCAACGGTGATATCAATAGAACTGTTGAAAGGATTTAAGTTCCCTGGTTAGCTTTCTATAAAAGACCAACACTAAAGGCCCTCATTGGCAACCCTGTCGGGACCCCTCTCACACTTGAGAACTTTGTCTGTATCTTCACTTAATAAACTTCTATCACTTTACTCACAAAAAAAAAAAAAAAAAAAAAAAAAAGGCAGAAGTGCAGTGAAACCCTCCTCAGGAGAAGCAGCATGGGTCCACACCATGGGAATCTCTAAAATTTGGAGTTTTGAAACTCAGTTGTGTGCCTGAGATAAAAAAAGCTCAGATACAGGCAGAGTGAACACAGAGTTTTGACAGACACGAGAGAGACAAGAGTAATTGATTGCTCTTCTGTGAGGGCTCACTGAAGAGTGGGGGGCGTGAACTTTCAGCTTGGAGGCTAGAGAGTGGGGCACCACCATATTCATCCCACCCATCAGTGCTGAAAGACTTCAGGGAACAAAACAATACCACCTAGGGGAATCTGGTGCTGCTTACACTGAGCCCTTACTCCCTGCCCACTGGAAGCACATTTCCGCCAAGGCAAGTCCACCTGAGAATCAGCACAACAGGTCTCTCTCCCAGAAGACCAACACAAATAACTTGTCACCGAGTTTGCTGGTGATAGAGTGCTGCAAAGCTTCAGCTCTAGAGGAAAATAGTATTTAGCATCCTTTGCACTCTTATTCTCTAGGTTTTTTAAATTATTTTTTCAGTTATTTTCTTAATTTTTTTCAATTTTTTAATTTTTATTTTTATATATATTTCATATATATTTTTATTTTTTGTTTCCTTTTATTGTATTTCATTATATATATAAAATGAAATTATATATATACATATATATAAATTATATATATGTATATATATAATGAAATACAATGAAAGGAAACAAAAGGAAACAAATATGAAAGAGAGAAAGATATAAAATATATATATACATATATTTTTAATCTTTCTTTCATACTATGGGATCTAGTTTCTTTTAACAAGTGGACCAAAACACATCTACGATCTAGTTTTTTTTGTTTTTGTTGTTGTTGTTTCTTTCTTTTTTTTTCTTCTCTTCTTTGGACAAAATGATGAGATGGAAAATTCACCCCAAAAGAAAGAACAAGAGGTAGTACTCACAGTCAGGGATTTAATCAATATGGATGTAAGATTTCTGAGATAGAATTTAAAACAACTATTGTAAGGATACTAGGTGAGCTTGAAAAAAGCATATAAGACACTAGAGAATCCCTTAGTGTAGAGATAAAAGAACTAAAATCTAGTCAGGCCAAAATTAAAAATGCTGTAACTTAGATGCAGTCCCAAATGGAGACCATAAAGATGAGGATGGATGAAGCACAAGAGCATGTATCAGTGATATAGAAGATAACATTATGGAAAATAATGAAGCTGGAAAGGAGAAGAAAAGAAAATTATTAGATCATGAAGGCAGACTTAGGGAACTCAGCGATTTCATAAAACAAAATATTAACTGTAATATAGGAGTCCCATTAAAAGAAGAGTGAGGAAAAAGGGGCAGAAGTTTTATTTGACAAATTATAGCTGAGAACTTCCCTAATCTGGGAAGGAAACAAGTATTCAAGTCCAAGAGGCACAGAAAATCCCCCTCAAAATCAACAAAGATAGATCAACACCATGACATATTACAATGAAACTTGCAAATTACAAAGACAAAGAAAAAATCCCAAAAGCAGCTCAGGAGAAGGGGCCTTTAACCTACAAGGGTAGACACACAAGGCTGGCAACAGATCTGTCCACAGAGACCTGGCAAGTCAGAACAGACTGGCATAATATATTCAAAGTGCTAAATGGGAAAAATATGCAGCCAAGAACACTTTATCCAGCAAGGCTGTCATCTGGAAAAGAAAGAGAGATAAAGAGTTTCCAGAACAAACAAAAACTAAAGGAGCTTGTGAACATTAAACCAGCCCTGCAAGCAATATTAATTAAGGGGATCTTTTGAGCCTAGAGAGAGCCCAAAAGTAAAAAAAAATAAACAAACCCAAACAAAACAAAACAAAACAAAACAAAACAGAAAGGAACAGAGACAATCTACAGAAACAGTGACTTTGCAGGTAATAAAATGGCACTAAATTCATGTCTTTCAATAATTACTCTGAATGTAAATGGATTTAATGCTCCAATCAAAAGACATAGGGTATCAGAATGGATAAAAAAACAAAACCCAGAAATACATTGCTTACAAGAGACTCATTTTAGACCCAAAGACATCTCCAGATTGAAAGTGAGGGTGGAGAGCCATTGGCCATGCTAATGGACTTCAAAAGAAAGCTGGAATAGCCATTGTTACATCAGACAAAATAGATTTTAGACCAAAGACTCTAATAAGAGATGAAGAAGGACACTATATCATAATAAAAGGGTCTATCCAACAAGAATATCTAACAATTGCTAATATTATGCCCCTAACTTGAGAGCAGCCAAATATATGAAGCAATTAAAAACAAAATTAAAGAAACACATAGCAGGAGACATTAACACCTCACAGCAATGGACAGGTCATCCAAGCAGATCAACAAGGAAACAAGGCTTTGAATGACACACTGGACCAGATGAATGTAGCAGATATATTCGAGCATTTCATCCTAAAACAGCAGAATACACATTCTTCTTGACTGCATATGGAACATTCTTCAGAATAGATCACATATTGGGTCACAAATCAGTTCTCAACTGTTACAAAAAGATTGAGATCATACCATGAATATTTTCCGCCCACAGTGCTATAAAACTTAAAGTCAACCACAAGAAAATATGCTAGACACATCTTCAAAGGCAAGGGAAACAAAGCAAAAATAAATGATTGGGACCTCATCAAGATAAAAAGCTTTTGCACAACAAAGAAAATAGTAAACAAAACTAAAAGACGCTGTACAGAACAGGAAAAGATATTTGCAAATGTCTTATCAGATAAAGGGCTAGTATCCAAAATCTATAAAGAACTTATCAAACTCAACACCCAACAAACAAATAATCCAGTCAAGAAATGGGCAGAATGCAGGAACAGACATTTCTCCAAAGAAGACATCCAAATGGCCAACAGACACATGAAAATATGTTCAACATCACTAGCCATCAGGGATATACAAATCAAAACCACAATGAGAAAACCACCTCACACAGTCAGAATGGTTAAAATGAACAACTCAGGAAACAACAGATGTTGGCAAGGATGCAGAAAAAGAGGAACCCTCTTACACTGTTGGTGGGAATGCAAACTGGTGCATACACTGTGGAAAACAATATGGAGTTCCTCAAAAAATTAAAAATAGAACTACCCTACACCCAGCAATTGCACTACTAGGTATTTATCCAAAGGATACAAAAATAGTGATTCAAAGGAGTACATGCACCCCAGTGTTTATAGCAACAATGTCCATAATATTACTCAGCCATCAAAAAGAACGAGAACTTGTCATTTACAATAATGTGGATGGAAGTAGTGGGTATTATGCTGTGAAATAAGTCAGTTGAGAAAGACAAATACCATATGATTTCACTCATGTGGAATTTAAGAAACAAAACAGATGAACATAGAGGAAGGGAAGGAAAAATAAAATATGAAAGAAACAGAGAGGGAGGCAAACCATAGGAGACTTTTAACTATAGGGAAGAAACTGAGGGTTCCTGGAGGGGAAGTGGCGGGGGGGATGGCATAATTGGGTGATGGGCACTAAGGAGGGGACTTGATGTAATGCATACTGGATGTTATATGCAATCGATGAATCGCTGAATACCACCCATGAAGCACCATATGAATTAAATTGAATTTAAATTAAAAAATTTTTCTAAAAAGTCTCAGATTTCCAAGTCCTGAGAACAGGAAGCAATGATGTCGTAGATGTCAAGTAGATATGTAGCCTTGTGAAACACCAAATACATTTCCATCTTTTAGTACTAAGAACCATATTGGGTAAAACACCATCATATATGAGGTATTGCCTTATAACACCAATTACATTCTCCAGGACAGCATTACAATCTGGCAAGCTTTTGTCTCTTAGCTATGGTACAAATGTTTCTTCAGGGTGGTGAGATACAGAATATGATCAATGAATACCATTAGCTTAGAATTATTGCTTCCTACTTTTACAATGAGGCAATATCTTTGATATCATGAAAATGAGAGATACCAAAATGGTGTATGAATACTTCTACAAGCTTATGGATTATAGTGCTGGCAAAGGCATGACAGGCGTGGAAAGAAAATCCAAATGTAGAAGAAAAAAAAAGGTTTTTCCAGTAAAATCAAATCTTTGCCTCCTTCATGATGGAAGTGGCCTAATATGAACAATCTAGCATCATCATGCTGGATTCTCTTTTCGGCAAACAGTGCTAAACTGGATGCTCAGCAATGTCGGACCACTGGATATTCAGCAGTGGCAAGTTGTATATCAACCTTGGCGAGGGGATGTCCTTGTAGCTGCTCCAATGAACATTTTCCATGTCTGCCAATGTGGCTACTTTGTTAGTGAGTAGATTGAGCAAATCTGGGATGACAGGAAAGGAACTTACTACAATGCAAGACTGTCCACCTGATTATTAAGATCTTCTTTTGCAGTGACAGGCTGTTGGTGATAATTTATATGAAATAGAAAGTTGATTTTATTTAGAGTATCAAACTATCTCACTAGAAAAACTATACTTCCTAGCTGCATTGTACCAAAGTGTAGTCATGTAACTAAATTCTGGTTGATGAGATGTAAATGGAACTATTGTATGGAATTTTCAAGAAAATTGCTAAAAAGAAGTTAATTTAACTCCGAGGTGTTCCTCTTTTTGCTTTTCTCCTCTTCCTCCTTTCTAATGCCTAGAATAGCATTGGCTGGAGTTCCAGCAGGCATCTGAGATCATAAAGTAACCATGATGACCTTGGAGCAGGTATATCAGTCCTGGATGCCCACCTACAACTTCCGCCATGTGAGAACAAAAACAAGCAAACAAACAAACAAAAAATGACCTTCCGCCTTGTTTGTACTATTTGTAGGGTTTTCTGCTATAAGCTGAAAGTAATCCTAAATAAGATAGGATCCATTATTCAAGATGCATCCACATACTTCTCAAAACTTCTTTCTCAACAATTTCCTCATCAGACCCTTCAAATTCCTCATCATCTGACCAGACCATTAGCCATTGTCCAAGATTAAGTGAGGATCTTATCTCAGACCATCTCTCCTAAACAAAATTGATGAAATGGGCTGTTTAGAATTCAGCTCATGGAAGGATTTCTTTCTTCATTATGCATCAGGGCTATGCCTGAGTGAGGTTATAGTAATGTGGGAATCATACGAATAATCTCATTTCAGGGAAATTTGATGGAAGAGAAATTAGATTAATACATTTCAGTCATGTCTTTACTACCTGCATCACATCATCAAGATTCAAGTTCCTGAAAACAAGCAAACAAAAGTATTCCAATTGGCAAATTTTTTATAATAATTTTTTTATTATGTTAGTCACCATACGGTACATCCCCAGTTTTGACGCAATGTTCCATGATTCATTATTTGCATATAACACCCAGTGCACCATGCAATATTTGCCCTCCTTAATACCCATCACTGGCCTATCCCAATCTAATTGGCAAATTTAAGTCATCTGTCCACATCTCACCCATATGAATTGATAGAAGTTAAAATGTGGTCCCTTCAGCTTCTTTAGTAAAAGGTACAAACATGGATTCATTATCTCAATAACTCTATATAAATAAGAAGAGGTATTTGCCCCTTCCCCAACAACAGCAAAAAAATGCAAAATCAAGATGTCAGTAAGAAGGAAAAATGAATGTTATACAGACAAAAAATGACACATGTTCATTATAGATACTTTGGCAATCTTTACCTTATTAGACACAGTAGTGTTATGGGGAAGCTAATAAGATTTCAAGGTCAGACAGAGCTGGTTTAGGTCATAGCTCTACTACCCATTTGCTGGTTGCCTATAGCAAATCACATAACTTTTAGGAGCTTAAATTTTCTCATCTATATAAAGGAGCTGTAACAATTTATTAGATGCACAACCTAAATATTAAATGAGACAAGTTATATAATATGCTTAGCGCAGCAGCTGATGATACTTGTTACTATTCTAAGTCCCATTTTTTAAAACGATGGTCTTAATTTTAGCTTTCTGTAAAGTATTCATGCATTCATGCTAATAAAATACTCAAGAGCAAAAGATTTTGAATCAAATAGACTACTATTTACCAGCTATATGATATTGATAAAATTTCTTCTTGGAATATCCATTTCCTCATACATAAACTGAAAAAAGTAATAAATGCTTCAAAAGTATCCAAATCAAGATTTTTTAAAAATTCGAGGAACAAATCAGATGATACACATAAAGCATTTAGTACAGAGTCTAACACATAGTAAATGCTCAAAAACAGCAATTGCTATCACTATTATTATTACCATTATTATTAAATGTAAGAAATGTTGACTCAAGGTATACTATTTATACAACTTTCTGGAAATATTTAATGCTATATAAGAGTAGAAAAATAAGTGATCTCAATCCTACAAAAGCATTATAAAATGAAAAAAGGAAGCTGTATTTGATAGAGCACTCTAAAACAGGTTTAAATGGATAAAGATAACAATGAATGATTGTACCTATTACTCTGTTTGCTTTATAAAATGTATTACACGTCCACAGTGTACTATAGATAACATAGCTAGTACTTCCGCTTGGGGACTAATTGCCTATACTTAACACTACAAACTCTTACTCAATTAAGGGGTTTGTTTGGAACCTAATTATAGCCCTGGTCTTCCCCCACTATCTAAACCTGCCTAGATTCTTCAAAAGACTAATACAAAATGGGTTATGGAAAAGGGCATATGCTGAAATAGAAAGTCCAACTAAAATGATGTCTTATCAATCTTAGGAGTGCAAACTATCACAAGAATCACTTACGTGAGACTATAATCACTCAGTGAGTACTTCATGCAATCCACCAACAGCCAGGTGGGGGCATATCCACAGGCCTCCATAGTGATTTATTCTCTGCAAAGCCCTTTCAGGCACATTATGGATCCATTAATTCACATTTATTGAGCACCCACTATACACAGAGCTAATTATTCAGGAAATATATTCATAGCATAAGCCTCACACCTTCAAGTTGAAAGAATTATGCATACATTCATTAATCCATTCATGCATGTATCCAAGTATTCAACAAATATTTAATGAGCATCTGCTAAGTGCCAGACACTCTACTTAAGAATAGCATATGAAGATAAATAAGACAAAAGTTACTTAGGTGCCCAAAGTTTGATCAAGTGTCAACCACTGCTTATGAAACACATTTGCCTCCTTCCACCTGTGATTTCTTCGTGCTAGGGTAGAGTGTGTGGTGGCACACTCATCAGGTTAAGGTAGTGGGGTGAAGGAAACAGTAAGTTGGTGCCCAGGTGGTCCTAAGCAGGTAGCCACCATTATCTGCAGGAAGAGGTGAAAGGAGGACACAAGTCAGAAGTGCACATTTTGTGGCTGAGGTGGCACTGACATGAGTCAGCTAAATTGACCTTTGGAATTTAGAGAAATGTCCCTTGCACAAACAAACATTTCAGCAAATCTGGGAAAACTGGTTTCAGAAACCTGTTGTGCAATAGTTGACCAAGGGCATTTGGTGTGCTTCTCGTTTGCATTTCGCTATGTGGGTATGTTTTCTTCAGTACGCTCTCCACCCTTCTTCATGGACTGTCTAAAACTGAATGTGTATGTCTGGAAGTTAATGCTCTATTGTGCTGCTGGCTCTGTCTGCTTCAGCTAATGGAGTGTAGATAGCCATGGTTGTTTGCAACTTCTGTCCTGCCCTTAGGGATTTTAGTCAGTAATTCCAGCCAGTTCTGATAAACGGAGGACAGAGCGAACTGGCACAGAGGTTGAAAATTGCTTGCTCTGTGCCAATCGCCTGCCTGCCATAGGTCAGTGCCCTCAGGGCACCTGTGCAGCTATAGGAACACCACATTGGAAGAACAGCCATGTCCAAATCTGTCATTTGATAAACAAGTACACCCTAGAGTAGAATGAGTGATGTCTCAGAGATGAAAGAGCCCCTGAAATGTTAGGTGAGGAGGAAGGTGAGGAACGTGACGAGGGAGTGTCTTTCAAGGACACTTAATTAGCAGTGCAGATAAAGCTGTGTTTTTTCCCTGTCCTTAATTGTTATGTATTTATCAATATCTTGGTTTGGTTTTTCCCCAAGGAAGTCCCCAAGAAAAAGACCTGGGTGCCCCTAATTTATTTGTGAAGTGACCTCTAGAAGCACAAATGAGAAAGTGATGACAACAATTCAGGGAAGGAGAAAATTACCATTAGGGGGTGTGTTATAGTGTGAGTTAAGCTCTGTAGGCAACTGGGGCTTGACCCCAATGGAGACCCTGTAAAAATCCACCAGGAGAAAGCACCCCTCAGAACTGTTCCACCAGGGAGTGGGAAGACTCCATGATTTATCCAGACACTCTCAACTGCATTCATTGGAGATTCCTCCCAAGGGCATTAAGCCCCTGCACACTCGTCTAGGCTGCACTGGTATGCAGAGAGCAAGTCCAGGTGGTATTGAAGAAACCCTCAGACAGAGGGAAAGAAAATGTCAGCTCTTAAGGTGAAAAGTTCTCAACATTCTGGAAACTGTCTACTACCACAATAATCTACTCAGAGGTAGCCTGAATACGGGGAGAGCACATCAGTACTGTCTGCTATAGTCAGCAGACACACTCAAAATTGTCATCTGGGGTGCCCGGGTGGCTCAGTGGGTTAAGTGCTCAACTCTTGATTTTGGCTCAGGTCATGATCTCAGGTTCATGGGATAAAGCCCCAGGTTAGACACCTCCCTCAGTGGGGAGTCTGCTGGAGATTCTTCCTCTCTTCCTCTTCCCCCCCTCAAATAAATGAATAAATCTTTAAAAATTTTGCATCTGGTGAGAAACAAACAAAGAAATAGAGAGGAGGAATCTTCTTTATATGAAGTAAGAAACCAAGACCTGAGGTATTATGATGTGAGCAAAGGCTTTAATAAGAGATCATTCCACCACTTTCTAACTGTGTGGTCCCACATTGTTTCCTTAATATTTTTAGACCTCAATTTTCACATCTGTGAAATTGAAATCAATGGGATCTACTCAATCTTGATGGCTAAAGTTTTAAGAGGACAAAATGAGAAAGTGTTTGTGTAGATACTTGCATAAAACTAAGCATTATTATACGGTGAATTTATTTACTCAACCAATATTATTCAATAACTGCCTATTACATGTCAGACACTACACTAAGCATTAAAGATGTGACAGTAAGTAAGACCAATAATGTCCTTGTTTTCACTGAACCTGTAGTCTTTGGAGGAATGTAGACCAAAAGCAGGGAAATTTGAATGAAGGATAGTCAGCGCTAAGACGAGGAAGTACAAGGTACGATAGGAATGCCAGTAGGAGCACATTATTCATGGTTGGGTTGAGAAGGGTGCTCAGGAAAAGCTTCCTGGAGAGAGTAATGTCTACACCAGTCCAGAAGGATGACAAAGAGTTAGCCAGGGGAACTAGGAGAGAAGAATGTTTCAACAAGGGCTTATGGAGAGGGTCTGAAGAGAGAGAAATTGAAGAATGTGAAGGTCCAGAGCTCTAAAAGAATGTAGTACATCTAAGGGTCTGAAAACAGCTCAGTGGGGCCTGGAGCTCAGGATGTGAGGACTGGAAGAGAAGGAGAGGGGTGGGGACCCAGAGGTCCCCAGGGTTCAGATCACAAAAGGTTTTGGAACTATATTAGGGGGTTTAGACTCTATGTAGAAGGCGATAAGGAGTCAATGACAATTTTTTAGAAAGAGGAGAGAGGTGATCATGTTTGAACTATGGGAAGATCACCTTGGTTGCTACAAAAGGAAAGAATGACTGAATTTGGCTATTCCGGTCCTGTGGCTTTGCACTAAGACCATTATTGGAAGGGAGGAAGCACAGAACTCACCCTTCAAAGTGTTTCTTTTGACATTGTGCTTCCTTCCCCCACAGCTCCCACAGACCTCTCACCAACCAAGATCTTTGTCTTCACTATGTGATCTCAAATAGCTTTTTTTTAATTGTGATAAAATACACATAACATCAAATTTTTCATCGTAATCATTTTTACACAGGTCAGTGACATTAAGTACATTCACATTGTTATGTTGCCATAAACACCATCCCTCCACAGAATTTGTAAAACTGAAACTCTGTACCCACTAAACAATAACACCCTATCCGCACCCCCAACCCTAGAATTGGCAACCACCATTCTACTTTATGTTTCTAGGAATTGAATTACTCTAAATATCTCATGTACGCAGAATCATACAGTGTTTGGTTTTTTGTAAGTGACTTATAACACAATGTCAAGGTTTTTCCATGTTGTAACATGTGTCAAAATGCCCTTGCCCTTCCTTTTTTTTTTTCTTTTTTTAAAGTAGGCTCCACCCCCAGCATGGAGCCCAATGTGGGGCTCAAACTCAAGATCCTGAGATCAAGAAATGAGCTGAGATCAAGAGTCTGACTGAGCCACCCAAGGACCCCAAAATGCCCTTCCTTTTTGGGGCTGGGTATATTCCATTGTATATACCACATTTTCCTTACGCATCCGTCCATTCATGGACGCTTGGGTTGTTTTCACCTTTTGGCTACTGAAAGTAATGCCACTAACAACATAAGTGTACAAATATCTCTTCAAGTCCCTGCTTTCAATTCTGAAACTTTTTATCTATTGCCACTTGTCATTTTTGGGCAGTTTCACATACGCATATCTTTTTTTTCTTTATTAAAGAATACGGAGACTATTGCAGTAGATACACTTCTACTTTGGGGGGTATTCATCAAAGTCCCTGTCACTATTGTTACCCTAGCAGGCAGTGTAGAGTAATGGAGTGTAGACCCACACACTAAAACTGGATTCCAATTCTAACACTTACACTTATTAGCGGTGTAAAGTGATGTAAATCATTTTACCTCTTTAAGGCCAGTTTACTTGTTTTTTAAGTAATCTCCACACCCAGTGTGGGGCTTGAACTCATGACCGCAAGATCAAGAGTCGCATGCTCTACCAACTGAGCCAGGCAGGCATCCTTAAGCCAGTTCACTCTTCTCTAAAATGAGGAGAATATAAATAATCTTACAGATGGTAATACTCAAAGAGTAATCATGTGATGTGTTATATAACAAACGTAGGTTAGGAACTCAGCACATACAAAGTGATGTTTAGAAAATAGTGATTATTAATCTTATAGGCACTTACTAAGCTACTTTGAATTTACCAGTGTGTAAGTCAGCAAGGGTGAGTGGAGTTGCTGGGATGTCAGGCCTGAACCAGTTGGGGGCATCCAACTTGAGGCAGAGAAAGTACGGCCAAGATGGGATCTCCCACTGCCCCAACCCCCAGCCCCCTGCTACAGCCCCAGGTCTAGGAGGCTCAGGAATCACAGGGTTCCTTTCCACATGGACTATCAAAGTCAACTCATTAGCTTTGGACACAAAACTAGGATGGAGAAGAAGAGATACAAAGGTGAAACCTTCCCATTGTCCTGCCACAAGCCAGTGGAGCCTGGGGAGGGGCTTTCTTCAGGTCTGCTGCCTTATTTCTGTTCAGGCTTTTTTTTTTTTTTTTCTGGTCAAGACACATTCTCCATACCCATGACCCAGGAGACCATTTTTTAATTCTCCCCACAAGCTCAGTCTTCTATTCCAATTGAAATTTTCTCTTGCAATTTTGCGAGCTGACTCAAGTCTTTCATGGAATGAGGTATAATACAAACACTAGTACTTACCATAGTACTTGGATGTCAGAATATGAAATATGTTAATTGGAGATGGACATCCTGCAAAGCCAATACCATGGTACTTAAAAAAATACTTCCAGGCTTTAAAAAAATATTTTCTAATTTCCATATCAATATTTGATGAAATCAGAAATTATTATAATACCACCTAAATGTGTGGATGATGACATTTTTTGTAAAGTTATCAAATCTCAGTCTCTAAGGTAAGGAGCAAGATGTGGGGGGCATTGTACTATTCATGAGAAATAACTCCAAGACAGAATCATTTGGTCACTTCATCACTCAGAGTTCAACATTAAAAAAAAAAAAAAAAAATCAAAACCACAGCCCCCAAGTCCATTTAGTCTACCAGGAACTGAAACAGGTCATTATAGAGTTCTTAGTCCAAGATGTATTTTCTTCAGTTTCTGGAGCAAGCGGTCTCCAAAACAAACACCAACGGATTCTGCATATAAAGGCACTGTCTACAGGCACTGCCTTTTAGAAAGTGTTAATCAGCAGGTGACTCAGCCTGGTGACTCTTCATAATGGAGTGCCTTTCACTTCCGGAAGGGCCAACTAACACTGTGACATGAGGTCTGAGAGGCCTTGTGCTTTTTATTCCCAGACATCAGTAGAGGCACTTAGAAAGGGAAAACCAAGGTCTGCTACCTCCCTCAGTACTCTCAAATAGGCAAAGACCCCTTCTGTCAAGATTCCCTTTTTTGAGCAGAGAATGGTGGTCTTGCTTCAAGAGTACATCTGTAGGAAGGTAATAGAGTTTCAGACTCTGAGAAGGAGAAAGGTGGTGAAGAATAAAAAGTGTTAACATTTAGAAATTATTTTTCTCCCTCGCCCCCGCCCCAGTAATTCTGGATGGGGCTTCTATTAGCAACCGACATGGCAAATCATATGATAGAGGGCTTATTATTTTTCCTATTTTAGCCTTTTTGGGTTGCTTATTGTGTGTGAATATGTAGGCAGCTGGGGCAGAATATTGGGATGTGCCTTAAGGTCAAGAGGTAGCGTATTTTAAGTCATTACTCAGGGTTCGAATCTCACCATGGAACTCACTGCTCTGATGTTCAGGTAAATAGGATCATATTATTTTATTCATTTTTCAGATATGGACATTGAAAACAGTACCATCCACCCGAGTATTTAACTTACAGCTGAAATAAATGAATGAAATAAAATGAACGAATGAAACTGTGTGTAACACGGTTGACACAGAGGAAGTGCTAAATACATGAAAATACTACCATCATCATGAGCAGTAGTAGTAACGGCAGCACAGCCTGCCTGGGCTTGCTGATCTAAAGTTTCGTTCATTGTGATCTTGCTCAACGGAAATCCTTTCCATTTTGTAATGTGATGCACATTTTGTCAGCTTTAGAGTCTCAGAATTAGGGAATATTCCAAAATGTTCCTCTGGGGGCTGTCTCTAGGATAACATATGGCAGGAGAACTCAAGGAATTATTTCTGATGTGCACACCCCAGACCATCAAAGATCAAAGTGGCAGGTTCAAAAGTAACCATGCTCGGAGAGAAAGTATGATTTCTAAGAAAGTACTGGTAAGCAATCAGTAGTTTAATGGCTCAACCTGGTTTTGAAGTCAGCTATCTTTATTAATTTATCTTGACATTCATCTGGCCACATGTATTTATAAAGTACCTAATATATATTAAGCACTGTATATATAAAGACAGACAAAGTAAACCTTATCCCTAATGCATGAGAGTGGCATTCAAAGAATAAATACACATAATTACCCATTGTGTTAAGTGCAATGAGTGGAGTGCAGGGTGAGAGAAAACACCAGGGAGGGGGTTTCATAGTTTGGCAGGTGGGAGATGGCATCACTTGGGTAGTTCTAGTAAAGCTGAGATCAGAGGGATAAATGGGAATTTGCTGGGCAAAGGAAGGCACACACTGAGGACCTCAAGGAAGGAAAAGTTTTAACAGTGTAAGAAAGCGAAAGAAGGTCTGAGCGACTTAAGCATAGCAGCACTGCAGTAAGTTGGGGGACAGTAGAAAAGATGGAGATGGAGAAGTCCACAGAAGACAAAAATTCAGGGCCTTTTCAATCATGTTACATACAGGCATGGTTTTATGTAGTTTGCAAATGGCACTTTGTTGCTCTATGGATAATGGATGGGAAAGGGCCATGAGTGAAGATGGAAAGACCAACTAAGAAATTATTCTCACTCCTGCTCTTCTAATGCCTCCTCTGTCCTTTCCTTGATGCCTTCCTGTTTCCTTGCCTTCCTTCCCTGCTTTTTCTTTCCCATCCTTCCCTTCTCCTTCCTTTCCCTTCAGTTTCTTTCTCCTTAATTCCCTTTCTTTTCCTTTATATTCTTTCTTTTCTTTCACCTGTATTTCCCTTCCACTTCCTTCCCTTCTGGAACAATTCTGTGCACAAATCATTAAGTGGAGTCAAGTGAGGTATGTGTCTGAGACAGGTGGCTCAGAGCATGAGCCATGGTAGCTCAGAGCAGTGTGTCAGAGCCCAGGCAGGGGAAAGGGGAATCTGTAGCACGGGACTTCAGGGTGCAAAAACAAAAAGAGTATCATATCCCAAGAAGGGCAAGGAGGGCATCCATGCAAGAGGGAGCCTGGCATGAGACTTCAAAACCAAACAGGATAAAGAGGCCATGGGAAGCCAGTGGGAAGTTTGACTTGAATGCAATATTTACATAGTATCAAAGAAACTACCCACAGTTTACTTATTTACGGCAAATAAGAAAGAGTATATCTACAGTGGAAAATCCTGGCAGATACCACCTCAAAACTGTGTTTATATTTAGTCTGAAGTTTCTCTCCTCTTTTCCTCATCACTCCTTTGAAACCACTGTCATTAAGTTCAACAGGACCTCCACAATATCAAATCTAATGGTCAGTTTGCATTCTCATTCTTACCTGACCTCTCAGGACATTGTTACACAAATGGGCACTCACTCATTCTTAAGACCCTTTTTATATGTGGCTTCCCTGTTATCTTACTGTTCTGGTTCCCTTTCTACCACACCTACCACACCAACTGCTCTTTCTAATTCTCTGGCTGGATCCTCTCCTCTTCCCAAATCTTCGATGTTGTAGTATCCTAAGGCTCTTTCCTGGAACCTCTTTTATTTTAAATCTACACTCACTTCTTAAGTATTCTCAACCAGTGAACTGTTTATATAAATTGTCCTCTCACAAGACTCGTTTATCCAACTGCCTATTCAACATCCAACCTCTGCTTAATGTTGAGCAGAAATTGCAAATCCAGTAAGACTAAAGCTGAATTCTTGATTCCATTCTCTTTACCAAATCCAGCCCATCTCCCAGTGTTTCTTAGCCCAGTATATCCTGCCACCATTCATCTTGTTGCTTGAACTCAAAAGATTAAAATTGCCCTCAANGGAGAGGAAAGCAGGCTCCCAGCCGAGGAGCCCGATGTGGGACTCGATCCCGGAACCCCGGGATCACGCCCTGAGCCGAGGGCAGTCGCTTTAACGACTGCGCCACCCAGGCGCCCTAAAGCTGAATTCTTGATTCCATTCTCTTTACCAAATCCAGCCCATCTCCCAGTGTTTCTTAGCCCAGTATATCCTGCCACCATTCATCTTGTTGCTTGAACTCAAAAGATTAAAATTGCCCTCAATTTCACTCTTTTTTCTCTTTCCACATTCAGTAACAATAATAGTTAATACTCTCATAGCATTTACTGAGTTCTAGGTACAGTTGTAAGTGCTTTGCATAACTTACTTAATCCTTACAAAAAAATGAATAAACTAGCTTATTTTTATGAAAGTGGAAAGACTGACGTTGTCATTTTCACGATGTCATAGAGATAGCTTATGCCCAAGAAAGAGTTTCAAATGTGAGAAACCTATCTCCAGAGACCATGGTCTTAATAGTCATTACACACTGCTTAGATGACCACAACAGTCTCCTAGTTTGGTCTTGCATTTACTCTTTCCCCCACAGTAAGTTTTCCATATAACATGAAAACTATTCCTTTAAACTCAAAGTTAGCTAACACCACCCTTCTGTTTTAAAATGCTCTTAGGGTTTTCTATTACCTAAAGAATAAAATCAACCTGTCTTACTATGACCTATGAGGCCCTATTGATCTAGCCCACATGAAATTCTGTCTCTAATGTTTATAAGGCCCAGGCCAAAAGTATAAAGGGAGGCCCAGAGACCATGTATCTAAATATTAGAGTTTACAATGAAATGCAAATAACTTGAATAAAAGTGAAAATTTAATGTTTTGTTTCAAATATAAGTAACTCTTATTAAATAGTTTTGCAAAAGTAAAGTTATTTGAACTTTTGACATTTAGTGTCCATTTCATTGTAAAGGTAAATATTGGGTTTTGCTTTTCATGCATTTTACATCTAGTCTGACATATACACAAATTTAAGAGCAATATAAATTGTTTAGTATGACGAAATGTTTCTCAGATACTATGTGCAATTTGTGCTAGTAACATATTCCATGTTTGTTTGTAAATATCTCTCAAACGAAATTGGAACCAAAAGGAAACCAAAACTGGGTGCAGCAAACTTCTGGGAAATATAAAAATCTATGGCATTCATGTTATCTAAGAGGTAGGGCTTGATGGTTGAAATAATGTATCTATGTGCTTCTTCCTCTGAAACCCACTGGGCAACTCAAAGGTGTGTTCTCATATGTCAGCAGTGGAACAACTCCCAAATCTTTATAGAATTTGAAGAAAATTGGTTTTTATTTCAAGTATTTAAGACAAGAGATGTGGAAGATATTTCCCTGAATCTTACTAGTCAAAGAGCAGATGTCACCAGTTACGAGTAGGGCTGGGCTGACACTGAGTGTGGGATTCCCAGATGACAGAGTTGCCCAAGTCGACTTCATAATTGTAACATTGCTGTTGTTGCATTTATAGCATGAGGGAGGATCTCCAGCATGGGGTTCAGGGTAGGAATCTTATTTGTCTGGTTCTGAGGATAGTACTGAGCCAATGGATAATTCTCAGATAACATTTTTTGCCCTTGATTACGATGCTGAAAATACTCTCAGAGAAAATTGGTTTGGTTACCCTCATATTCTGCTTAAATCTCTAGATTCCAGATTTCATGCAGAACTTTTCCAGGAAGTTTGCACTGTGTGGTGAGCTTTTCAGTGCTTTTAAAGAGATTTTGAAAATATTTTATTCTAGATTTGAAGCTGCTTGATTGAGAACACTGATCTCATAACCTGCTCCCCCCCTTTTTTTTCCTACAGAGTCCAATTTGAATTCTTTCCAGTTTGGCTTCCCTGTGTCTACTCTGCAACTCTTCTCCATTCTGTGAAGATGTTTACTGCAAAAGTTGCTTCAAGATCTCCCTGTTATCAACCAATAGATATTTTATTAGGCTGTGTTCAGCTCTCTGGCATTTCTCCTACTTCACTAAATATTCCTTCGCAATGTTATTTTCCAGCTGCTTATACTTTATGAGACCTGGATTTACCTACGGCTCAGTCCTTGACTTTTTCTCCTGTGTCTCTCTACTCTTCCATGTTTTAGCTTATGAATTTTTTGGCTTCCAGAATTATTTCTCTACCAATGATTTCTAAGTTTTTATCCTCACATTTTTACCTGATTCACAATATGTGCAGTTCATTTTTTAAATTTTTTAAAAAATATTTTATTTCTTTATTTGACAGAGAGAGACAGCCAGCGAGAGAGGGAACACAAGCAGGGGGAGTGGGAGAGGAAGAATCAGGCTTCCAGTGGAGGAACTGATGTGGGGCTCGATCCCAGAATGCCGGGATCACGCCCTGAGCTGTAGGCAGACTCTTAACGACTGAGCCACCCAGGTGCCCCATACCATATGTGCAGTTTAAAAGAGAAAATTCATAAGATTTTCTTAAGACATTTATGAAAATTTTTGATAAATCCAATATTCATTTGTGATATAACTCTCATTCTAAGAGTAGAAGAAAAACTCCTTAGAGAAATCTACATAAAACTTGTGGCACCATCCTATTTCATAGTGAAATGGTAAGAGCTTCCTTCTGCAAACTGGAGAAGCCAACATGTGTGCTGTCACTACCTCCAGTCAACATTACAATGGGAGAGTAAGACAGTATCAAGAATTAAGCACAAAGGTTGCAATGAAAGAAAATCAAGGGCAGTTAAACAGAGATGATATAATTTCATATATATTCTAAAAAACTATAGATAAATTATTAAAACTAATATGAGTGTTTTTAAATAGTAGCTGAATATTGAAGAAATATGAAACAACCAATTTTACTTCTATATTTTAGTAAAAAATGAACATTTAGTAATTGGAAGTTCTAAAATTTAAGAAAAGCATTTTGCTATTTATAGAACTTCAAATAATATGAAGCACTTAAGAAAAATCTAATAAGACATGTGACAGACTTCTATGAAGAGATTATGAGGCATTCAGTGTTTTTGAGAGACATTAAAAAAGAAAAATATAAACAGGAGAAGGAATAGATCCTACTGATGGCTTGGAAGACACAAGATTGAAGGATTCAACGCAATCACAACCAAGAACTCAGCAGCTGCTATTGTTGTTCTATTTTAGCATATGATGGGCTTATTGTAAAAGTAACATGGAAACGCAACTATCAAGCACAGAGAAAGCGCTCTTAAAAAAGAAGAAGCTCTTCAGAAGAATTTGCTCTATGAGATTTCAAGTCTTATTATAAAACTATAATAATTAAAAAGCTTTCTATTTGCACTGGGGTAATGCAATGAAATAGAATAGAGGGCGTTTGTGCTGGGCCATGAATATGTGAATAAATAATTTATGAAAGGATTACCACTTTTTTGAAGTGTGGTTTTAGAATAATTTGGTTTCCACGTGGACAAAATAAATTTGAATTTTACCACATATGATACACAAAACATCAGCTCCATGTGGGTTAACAATCCAAATATAAAAGACAAAATATAATCATTTCATTTATACAAAAGAATATATTTATGATCTAGTGGTGGGGAAATATTTATTAAATGAGACTTCAAAAAATGACTGATAAATTGAGCTACTTGGAAATTAAGGACTTCTGCTAACCAAAAGACAACATTTATAAAAAGAAAAGGCAAGACACGAAGTATAAGAAAATACTTGTAATTCATACTACTGCTCAAAAACTACTATCTAAAATATGTAAAGAATTCCTATAAAAAGAAAAAAAACTGGAAGAAAAAAGCAGATACCCCAATTTGGAAAATGGCAAAGAAAAAAAAAGAGTAAACAGGTAGCTTATGAAATAGAAATCAAAATATTCAATAAATATTTGCAAATGCATTCAACCTCACTAATAATCAAGAAAACATTGATCAGAACCATAATGAAAACCTACTGTGTATCAACAAGATTGGTTAAAATTGAACATTCCATTACTAGTAATGTTGGCAAGGATATAAAGCAGTAGAAAATATTATACTATTTGGTGGGAATACAAATTGGTATAACCACTGGAAAATGTTTGGCAATATTTTCAAAAGTTGAATATATGCAAACTAAGCAATTCTACCCTTGAGTATAAACTTATGTGTATAGGTGTGTATATATCCAAACACACAACAGGAAATAGGTACTGGTATGTTCCTAGCAGGATAGTAATAATAAAAACAAGAAACTTAAAAAAAACCTCAAATGCACATCAACATCAGAATGAATAAATGTAGCATGCTATATAGTGATATACAAATAACTATCATTGTGTGCAAAAAAAGAGATAAAAAATCAGCAAACTATAGCCCATGGACCAAACAAATCCATTGTGACCTACTTTTGCAAGACCCACAAACTTAAGCATTTTTTTGTTTTGTTTTGTTGTTTGTTTTACATTTCTATGACATGTAAAACAGATAAACAAAAAGGAATATGCATCAGAGAATGTATCTACCCTGAAAAGGCTAAAACATTTACTATTTGGCCCCTTACAGAAAAAGTTTGTCAACCCCTGACATACATGGATGTTAAAAATGTACTCTTGATCAAAAGAAGCAGGACCTAAGAATGAATAGAGAATTATTCCAGTCCTATAAAGTTCAAAATCAAAAAGTAAACTCTTTTGTTTCATAATTAATATAAGTATTAAAACTATAATGAAAAGCGAGAAAACGCCTGTCACAAAAGTCAGTTTGTAATTATTGGGAATGAAGGAGAAAAGTGTCATCATGCAGAGAGCGACCGGGGAGTTTAGGTGCTGGTTATAAAGTTCACACACACACACACACACACAAATAGGGCATTTTTCAGTACATAAATTTATTTCACAATAATTTTTTTTTGAAGAGTAATTGGACTTTTGGTTCTTACATGACATACTGAGATAGTTGCCCACCTTTTTGCAGCAAGCACATACACGTGTTTGGTAATATGTAAACCAAACTATTTTAATATATATTTCACCTAAAGAGAAAGAAGGTAAAATTCCTAGGTGCCAGAAACGAAGAATATCTTAAAGTCAGAGAGGAAAGTTCCCAAGAGATGCCGTGGTAGCCCAGGCAGGAATTGAATTTCCAGGGCTAAGGCAATGCTGCCTGAGAAGTGGGGTTCATGACGTCAGGCACATTTGAAACAGCAATATGTAAGCAAGACTTCTGCACAAAGTCCACAGCTGAGGGTAGCTGCTCAGTGAGTAGAAGGAAAACTAAAATATATCCATCCATTAACTCAAGAAAGAGTCAAAGATCTTAATTTCTTCCTGGAAATGTAAGTTGGGAAAAAATATTCACTGGAAAATGGAAGCCCCCATTTCATAGATTTATCCAAATGGGGAGAAAAACCTGGCATTAATAGTGGCCCGAGTGAAGATACGCTGGGATCCTGACTTAAGCAAAAAGAAAGAGAACATTTTCTAGGATTTTTTTTTGCCCAGTGCTCATGCATGAGCAGGCATATACACAGACTCACACAAATATAGCTCAGCTAAATAAAAAGGCACATGCAAAAATTACAAACCACCCAAGAAAATAATCTTCTGAGGGAGAACCAAGGAATAAGTTCTCAAGAACTAGAAGTAATGGAAAAATCACTAAATGTGCTTGAAACTGTTACAGAATTAAAAGATATAATAAAATTACAATAGAATGTAACATTTTAGAAATAATTTTTTTGAAAGAAAACAAAAAGAATTTTTAAAAATGAAAATATATTCGCTGAAATTAAATACCCGAAGATTTAGCTAATGTCACATTGAACACAACTGACTAAAGAATCAGTGAACTGTAGTGCGTGGCCGAAACTACAGGAAATAATAACCCAGTGCGATAAAGGAATGGAAGCTGCAGAGTGAACATCATGGCAAATAGAATAAAGATGACTGACATGTGTCTAATAAGAGCTCCAGAAGAAGAGAATAAGAGAAAAATTGGGCGAAAGGATGTACAAAACGATAAATAGCTAAGAAGTTTCAGACCTGATAAGAAACTATGAGTTTTCATTGTAAGGAATCATATGAATTTCTTAGCTGGATAAATAGAAACAAACATTCAGTGGGATGCATCATAGTGAAACTGCAGACGAAAGGAGAAACAGAATAACTCCAAAACAATCAGATAGAAAAGGCATTTTACCTGCAAAACATGAACAATTAGATGGTCAATTAGATGCTCAGTCAACAAAAATAGAAAGAGTAGACATAATTGAATAATATCTTGAAGATGCTGAGGAATATAATGTGAATTTAGGCTTCTATGCTCAGTTAAACTTCTCCTTCAAAAGAAAATGTAAAATAGAAATATTTTCACACAGACACTAACTTAAACCCCTCAGATACCCTGCTCAAAGAACTGTTACAAGGTGTATCCCATGAAGATGGGAATTGAAACTAAGGAAGAAATAGGAAGCAAAATTGAATGGTTAGGAAATAAATCAGAACAATGTGAGTAAATCTCAACAAAATTATTGTCATAGTTAATGATTATAATTAAAATAGTGCCTAATAAGGGAGAAGGGGGTAACACAGGATGTTGTTAAAATGCCACACAACAATAATCTGGAAGATACAGCCATTTGATTGTTCTTTATTGCTCATGAGAAAAACCTGTTAATTCAGGTTTGCATTTTAACATTACATCATTCTATTAGACAAAATATATTAAATATCTTTTAATTTGGTCAAAAGGAGAAAAGCAGAAAAAATTCTAAATCATTTAAAGAAGGATGATTGAGAAAAGGAGAAAAAAAGAATCAAGAAATAGCATGAAAACACACAAACAGATTAGGCAAATAATTCCAAACTTATCCACAATACCGACAAATATAAAGCATGCTCGTCAGTTAAAAGATAAAGACCCTCTAACTGAGATAAACAAAAAGTTAAGTTATATGCAATTTATTGGTATTATACAGAAAAGACACTAATAAAAAATCAGAAAAGATATATAAAGCAAATGTTAACCTAAATAAAGATTTTAATTTGTATACCAATATTAATGTCAATCAATTAAATTTGAAGGTATGAAGGAATATTAGTGATAAAGATAATGATAGAGATTATAGAAGAAACAATTCCCCAGGAAAATAAAGTAATACTAAATCCATCTACTTGAACAGTATAATCTCAAAATATATAAAGAAAAGCAAAAAATAGAATTATAAGGAAAATTGATAAAATAAAATTATAGCAGAAGATCTTGTTACTTGTGAGAAACAGAACAATCGGGAAAAATGGTAAAAAGTAAAAAAAAAAATCGAGGAGTGCAATAACAAATTTGCTTACATTGTTATATTAAGCCCTGTATCCAACAATTAAGATACTTATTTTTTTAAATAACAGGCAGAATACTGATAAAAAATCTACCAGATCTTAAGATGTGTCAGAATTTGACATGGTACAGACCACATTAAAAACAAATGCCAAAAATACCTCCACAAATACCCAAACAACTTGTTCGAAAATTTTAAAATGTTAGTATTTGAGTATTTCATAAGTCAAAGGGGAATTCAGAATGGATTTTAGAATATCTAGAGAACTGAAAATCCACATATCACAACTCATGAGTCGCAACTAAAGTAATATAGAAGCCTTAAATGCACAAGTAAGAATAAACACAGATTTTTAAAAAATTAGTGAGCTATGTGTTCAATTTGTGAACTATGGAAAGACTAATAGAGTGAACATTAAAGAAGGGGAAACAACTAATAAAGAGGGGAAAGATGAGAGAAAAAAGCTAAAGAGGATTAACAAAAATCAAAGCTGGTTCTTTGAAATAATTAATATTATAGGCAAATCCTTGATAAAGAGAGAGACAAAGACAGAAATAGAGAGACAGAGACAGAGAGACAGATAGAGATCTGGTTAGTAATTATGTCATTAAAGTTATTCAATTAATGATAAAAAATCTACCTATCCCTCCTTCTCTTTATTCCCCCTCCAAAAAAAAAAGCCTACCTAGAAAGTAAATTAAAGCATTCTTAACATATAATATATTCCAGGAAATAGCCAAAGAGAAGCAGTTTTCTAAGTCAGTTTATGAAATTAATATAATCTCAGTTCTAAAATTAGACTAAGAAAGTATCAAAAGGAAAAACTGTAAAGCAATCTTACAGAGGAATATAGATGCAGTAATTCTAAATAAAATACTAGTAGACTTTATTGAATCCAGCCACTTTTTCAGTGGCATCCCAATAATTCATCGATAGTTTCTACAACTATAATTCACTCCTTTCATAAATTAATGATTAAAGAGATAAATGATGTGATGATCTTAACAAGTGCAAATAGCATATGTTAAAATTAAATATTCATGATTTTTAAAAAACTCTTTAACAAACTAGGCATAAGAATTGGCATTAACTTTCTGAAAGTGGCTTGTCAATCAACATCTGAAATTGAATATTGTATTTAATGCTAAAACATTAAGCATTCCCTCTAAAGTAAAGAAAAAGATAAGGATGCCTACTATCAGCAGTTTCCTTCAGAATTATATCCTCTGTCTCAGCCAGGCCAATAAGATAAGAAAATGCCCAAAACATGCAATCTGAAAGAAGCAAAATGAGCATTATTCAAAGGTGGCATGGTTATCTACACAGAAAAGAAAGGAAATGCACAAATGATTAGAATTAATAGAAGTGCATCAACATTACTGAATATGAAAATAATGTTTTTATATCGACAATAAAACTTTAGAAAATACATATCAACAAATCTTATCCGTGATGACAGCAAGAATACAGAAGAATACATTTCAAAAAATTAGAGAATAAACTTTATGAAAAAACATAAAAATTTATTGAGAGATATTATAAAAAGATCAAAATAGTTGGTGTTAGAAGTCATGTTCATGAACGGAAACACTAAATATCTGTAATTCTAAACACCACCCCCACATTGTTTTTAGTTCTTTGTTGTCTTTAAAGAAATTAACTTATGGATATTAAAGCTAACATGCAAGAATAAAGGGTCACAAATGCCAAAACTACACACAAGAGGGAGGAGGATGGACTAGCTATCCCAGATACAAGATTTATTGTAAGGCTGCCAATTAAGGCAGCGCGGTAGAGATGCAGGGATGGGCGGTAAAAACGACGACACAGTTAAGAGACCGAGACGGACAAGTACATGTATATAAGCAGGTTTATGAGGTGGCTTAGAAATCAATGGTGAAAAAATAGTTGACTGCATGATAAATATGGTTGGAGTAATTACCCATTCATAATAAATTAAATTTCTACTTCACAGGGTAATAGTAACAGCAGCAACAGCAATAGTAGCGGTAATCATTAACATGTGTTGAGCGCTCATCACAGGCCTGGCGTTGGTCTAATAAATGCTGTATACCTGTTAGTTAATCCTTTCTCCATGTCAAGGAGGCGTTTGACAGGTGACTGAATCCAGTTTCAGAAAGAGGAAGAATCTGCTCAGAGTCACACAGTGAGTTCGTGGCAGAAGCAGAGTGGTGCTTTCTTCCTCTGATGCGGACTCCGAGCTCTTTACCACACACTTAACGCAATTGCAACGGGAATGGAATTTCCCGTGGGGTAAGGTCCTAAAGATGAAAAAAAAAAAAAAAAAACACAAACCTTAAAACCTTAAGAAGGAATTTTAGGACCTAGGATACTAGGTCAGGAAAAAAATTCTACACACATGTTTATTAAACTTATAAATAGCAGCATGTAACTTCATTTAACAACCTGAAAATAATGGTTATATATTACATGGGAAGAGGGAAGAGTGAATAAGGCAAGTTTTTAAGTGTTTTGCGATATTTTCTCTTTTTAAGCAATAATCTCTGAGAGATGTGGAAAAGGGGGGTACTGATTGGTAAATAAGCGTAGGTCTGTTTATTTTTCTATATATTTAGCATTTCCTAAATACCTGCATTTTGAAAACTAGGTGCAAAGTACATTTTTGGAAAGGATGAGATAGAGACAAGGAATGGAAGTCAGGGAGTATAGACTACTTTTAAGAAATGTTTGTGTATTTTTTAATGAGGCTGCAGGAGGTTGCAAATGAGATAAATCCCTTTACAACATTTACTTTCTCATTTTTCTTCTTTAAAATAAACATTGATGTGCCCACTAAGGTGACACAATTACAACAGTCCATTCTCAATATGCATGTCAAACCCTGGTTATTACTTAAGGCAACTTCTGCTTTGTGCATTGCACTTAATAAATACTTGTTGATTGAGCCGTTTGCAATCTGGTATTAAACCATAATAAACCAAATTAAACCATATTAATTGAGAAGATGCCGAACAGGTGTTCCTTTGGTATTCAATCGATGCCCTGAGCATCACATTAGGAAAAGAAAGCTTTTGGCCTTGATTTCACTCCGTTTGGGAGCAAAACAGATGAGAAAGTTAGTGCATGTTGTGTTTAAAACAGCTTATTCAGAATGTCTGGGATGTTTGTTGACTCTCTAAGCCCTTCCCTGTCTGCTCACACACTCAGCTGGTATCTCCTCAGCCAGCTCTGGCTAACCTCCGATGCCCTTTCCCCTGGTTAGAATTCCGAAAAGCTCAATCTCCATTTCAAGCACAACCCACGGCTTCTGAAATTGTTCCCATCAGTTTTCTCATCCTCCCCGGGTTTTACTTGCTTTCCTCAAAGCATTCTACAATCCCGTGAAGCCGAATTGCACAAAACAAAGGAGTATTCTCCTGCTTTCTCTTCTTTTACTTTTGTATTTTTATGATTATCTGAAATGGAACTGGGTTGAAAACATTTGGATTTTAGACGCCTCCTGATTTTAACGGTTTCTATCACATTTGGCTAATTTCCTAGAACCAGGTTGTGCTGAGGAGCCGGATGATTCGGGCTTCGGTGTTGGCGTTGCGGTTGTTCGGCTGCAAACTGTGTAAGAGCACTTCTGCCCCAGCCTTCAAAGTCAGGTTTGCTTTGGGACTTAGTTGCTCTGTTATATTGCCCATTACTTTTGACTAATATTCTATTCAGCCTAGCTCCTAGATGTAGTCTTCTCCGGTAATAAAATATTCTTTGGTCAATGTTCCTGAAGTATCTGAGAGGCTTCTAATGTCATCCTAAAGTTCCTTGAATTGCTCTCTTGATTAATGTTTTGATTCAAATAATATTTGCTTAAAGTCAGTATATTGTGGGGCACCTGGGTGGCACAGCGGTTAAGCGTCTGCCTTCGGCTCAGGGCGTGATCCTGGCGTTCTGGGATCGAGCCCCACATCAGGGCTCCTCCGCTATGAGCCTGCTTCTTCCTCTCCCACTCCCCCTGCTTGTGTTCCCTCTCTCGCTGGCTGTCTCTATCTCTGTCGAATAAATAAATAAAATCTTTAAAAAAAAAAAAAGGTCAGTATATTGTTACCGTTTCTCTTTCCAAATCGTTGGCACTCTTAATTCTTAATTTTAATTTATATTCTTTTTGGCTCATTGCAGTAACACTTTCTTTCACTTATCCCAATTAAACCTACTTGCCACCTTGACCGCCACAATCCCTTTGCAGGGGCAGCCATGAGGGAGGCTGTGATATATGCAGAGGTATGTTTTTAAAAATAAACCTAATCAAAAAATGGCCAATTATTTGTTTTCATCAACTCTATGACTTCCTGTCTTCTTTCCATTTCTAATCTCTGTATGTCTTCTTCCTTTGGGAGTAGGAAGTATCTCCATGAAACATTATCTTTTCCATACAACATTACAGTGTTTGTACCATTTTTGTTTTGAAATTGTGCATATTCCTTCCTCCTCACCCCATCTTTCTCTCTCCCTCTCTCTCTCTGTGTCCCTCTGTCTCTCTGTCTCTCTCTCTCTCAACACTGTGAATGGACTTTAGTTCTCACACTTTCCCTACTTTTCTTTTCCCAAACATTTGTTAAGATCTCTTGCCTAACCACTGTGCTCAGCAATGATGTGCAAAGAGAAAATTCAGAGTTCAATAAGATACATTAACCTAACTTTTGAGAGCTCATAGTCTACTTAAAGAGCTGTGTAACAAAGAGCTATAATATATTACATTCCATGAGAGAATTTTGGACAAAAAGTATGGGTAATTTGCCTCAAGTTTCCAGGAATGACAGCATAGAGGTAGGAGCTAACATTTGAGTTTGCTGTAACAGTATTTAATGGGCTTTGGAGTCAGTCTATTCAAGCTCCCAAATCTATTAGCTGTGTGAACTTGAGTTGATTCTTTTATCTAACGGCTTCAGTTTTTTTCACCATCTAATTGTCCCAATGATACTTATCTTAGAATTAATAGGATAGCCCATTGCCTGGCACACAGCAGGCACTTAAGAAATAGTAGCAGTCAGCTGATGTTATGTTTTGTTATGTGTAAGGGATCTTTGCAGATGGATAGGTCTTTGCTAAAGGAATAGCATGCCCAGTGCAAGAGTTCAGCCACATATACAACATTTTGAGGAAAAGGCAAAAAGGTAAGTAATTCAGGAAATTTAGTGGTTGGCCAAGAATGAGTTACAATTTCACTGGAGAATATAAATGGACCAAGGTGAGGGTTCCTTTAACTAGCTAAGGAGTTGAATTTGATTCTGTGCTAACTGAAGCCTAAAATTTTCTTTTAGTAGGGAAGTAGCATAATCTGCTTTACATTCAGAGGGCTGTGTGGAGATGAATTGCAGGGTGAAGATGAAGAAGATTTGTAGTCCAATTAGCAAGCTATGGCCACAGCCTAAGCAAGAGATAATGAGGTTCCAAATTAAGCCGCTGAAGTTGGAGAATGGAGGCAGATATGGGATATTTACATGATGGAATCAATAGCCTTTGGAAAGAACTAAATATGCATGCGTATGCCTGTGTAAAAGGAGGTATTTCATTATACTCTTCACTTGGCTACTGAAGAATGAGTTGTACATACCCCAAATGGTGTGTCTTTTGCCCAAACCATAGATGTAGATTTCATTCAATTATCCATTCTTTCATGTTTATTTTTTCATGTAATCATTATTTATGGACATGCATAGCAGAGGAATATAAAGGTAAACAAGGCTTACCCCTGCCTGTCTCCCAGAAGTTTTTGCTGACTGAGAGTGAGAAAAGAGGGAATATCCATTTTTCTTTGTTTTAATTTTTAACCACAAAGGGCGATTGAGTCAGAAAAAGTCCAAGAAGTTAACCCTTGTTATTTTGAGACTTGACTGGTGTTTTGCTTTCCCATCTTCCCAGCTTGGTGGGTTATTGGAAGTCCCCTTTGCACATGACCTACTGTACTGAGGACTCAAGTGGTTACTTTTGGGTAACGGTGAAAATTTCACAAAGCAGCTTGGGCTAAATCCCATATTCCCAGCTCCCTCCTTAGACAAGTCTTTCACAGAGAGTCATCAGCTGCATTTTCTTCTTTTAATTCATTTATCTTGGACCCCTCTCTGATCTTTCCTTACTTTTATGAAAAGTGTTACTATTGCTAGGGCGCCTAGGTGGCACAGATCCCGGCATTATGGGATCGAGCCCCACGTCAGGCTCCTCTGCTGGGAGCCTGCTTCTTCCTCTCCCACTCCCCCTCCTTGTGTTCCCTCTCTCGCTGGCTGTCTCTCTCTCTCTGTCAAGTAAATAAATAAAATCTTAAAAAAAAAAGTGTTACTATTGCTAAAGAAAAAAAGTCAACCAAGTAAATTTGAAGATCTAATTGGCTTTATCAAATGATTTATAAATCAGGCAGCATCCCTTCTAGCAAGCAGAGGAGAGCCCTAAGGAATTGTAGAATAGGGAAGGCTTTTATACAAAGGAGGATGGGGCAGGAAATTATTAGCAACAGAAAAGAAAGTAAAAGTCACTTTTCCATAAGTGGAAGGACAGGGGGTCTTATTAGGTGGATCACCTCCTCATCCTCCTTTGGGTAATGGAGAAGTCCCATGTGACAGATTACCTCACTGGTGCTTAACAGAAAATTCCTGAATAGCAGGTTAAGACTTACATTTCTGGGATAGGTTGAAACTGCAATTAGGTTAGGTATTGAGCCCTAGTTTGGTGACATGGCCTGGCTGAAGTGACGCCATTTTGGGCCTGTGGTTTTCTTTTTCATACTATGTAGGTAATAGTTCATTGTATTTTTATTTAAAAAATATATAATCACTGAACTAGTTACCACAAGTTAGGATATGCTTCATTAACAAACAATATTAAAATCTCAGTGGCTTAGCAAAACAAGGTTTATTTCTTTCTCCTAATATAAGCCCTGAGGGACATCCTAGACTGTTTTGCCTCATTCCTCCACGTCAGGCCTCAGGCTGATGGAATGGCCACAATCTGGAACACAGGCAGTGCCATGGCAAGGAGGAAAAGTATATAGCGACAAGTCTACAACCCTGAGAGCTTGTGCATGGCAGGGCACAGACTCCTCCTTTACGTTTATTTTATCGGTCAACACAGGACCCTCGGCCACATTTAACTATAAGAGTGGGAATAAAGTATAGAATTCACTTCTCTTTTGTGCCTGGGTGGAGGATAAATTGAATACTTATGATTAGACTTAATGACTAATCACAGTTTCCTCTTTTGATCACTAAACGTTTTGCCCATTCTCTTTTCCATGTGTAAAATGCCCACGTCCCTTCCAATCAGGAAACAGGCCAAAAATCCAGTTATGAGAAGCTCAAGGGCCAGGATCTCTGAATGACGCTGAGCAGTCTTATCACCAAGGAAAATGTGCAGTAGTCTCTACCACTGGTCCAAATATGGGACCTCTTGATACATGCTTTTGTTTTGTTTTGTTTTTGTTTTTGATACATGAGCTAGGAAGCAAGCTTCACTGAACCCTCACAGCATACATAGTCAGTATGCAGGAGTAGAAGAGGAATAGGAAATTCCACTAACTCCTTTTCTGACAGGAAAAGGATGGAAGACACACAGTTGACAAAGATCTGTAACAATTCCTAGATTTCATGGGGAGATATTTAAAGGGCTTCCTATCTTGGAAGTGTGTAATGTTCCTTAATTAAGTCCTCAGTTGCTCCCAGGGAGTGGCTTGTGCTCCCTTGTCCACCGTTCCCTAAGGCCTTCTGGAAGTTCTTTTTTCATTATTCTCCCTGGCTACATATGAAAAGAACACTGCGTAATATACCCTCCTTAGGGACTAGGAGGCTTTTTTAAGTTCCATTTCTTATCCAGGAGCAGTTGGGAGGTACAAGTCTTAATTTTAAACTTGAACAGACACAGTCTCCTTTAATCCAGATAGGGGAGTCTTGTGACCAGAAAATTCAAAGAAAAAAGAAATCATTTTAGACTTTTGTCAATTTTTTAACTTTTAGAATATTTGGCACAATGCTCTGTTAAATATGGAGCGTCTGCTTTTGTCTAAGTGTGGCTACTGGCCTATGGAACTGATTGCCATCATAGATGAGATGCTAATAAACATATGCAATGTTTTATCCCTTGAACAAAGTCATGATGCCTTTATCTATATTAAATATCATATTCCTGTATGTCTTTATGAATGAATATTATATTAGAACTATCTTTTTCAAATGTCTGTCTAAATCTCATGTATATATTTTACCTTATTCACTATGCTTGCCCTTGTTTTCTGATAGTATATTTGGTTTTATTTATTGCCACTCCTCTTTTTCAAAATGTATACTTAGATTGGTTTCAAATATATATTATCTATTCTTTTTTAAAAATTTTTTTTTAAAGTTTATGCATTTATTTTGAGAGAAGTCACGAGCAGAGGAGAGTGCAGAGGGAGAGGGAGAAGCAGGCTCCCCACTGAGCAGGGAGTCAAACTCAGGACTCCATCCCAGGACCCTGTTATCATGACCCAAGTGAAGGCAGACATTTAACCAACTGAGCCACCCAAGAGCCCTGTGTTATCTATTTTTGTGGCTTCCCCAATAATCCCTGCTGGGCCCTACCTGGTCCTCTGCCAACATCCCACTACCAAAGGGCAGGGAGAGAGGCTGAAACACAGGTGGAAAAAGCTTCTGTTCCATGACATAGATTTAACATTGATTTCTTGAGAGAACTGGCATTTCCAAGTCATCTTGGAAAGGTAGATCATCTGAAAAATGATAAAAAGGAAATTTTTCCATCCCTCAGAAATGGAATATCACTGATAATTTGGGGAAAAATCTTTTTCTCTCTTGAAATTCCCAAGTGGGAGTCAAACTTTTGTTTCTGAAGGTACCTGTCTCTGTTCTAGGTTTTGAGAATAGACCCGTGAGAACAAAGAAGTCCCCATCTTCATTACAGAGCTTATGATCTGATTGAAGATCAGATAAACAACTAGATAAGGAAAATATGGAAATATACATTATTTGTTGTTTTTATCTTTTAAGAGCGCTATGGATTTCCAAAACAATTTCTGGAAAACTGGTCGTGTTGAGGGGAATCTTGGGTTGCACTCATAAATAAAAATGACGCTGTATCCTGAAGCACTAGTACAGAGGTGGAAGGGTCACTTAGCTTTGTAGCTTTGTCCCTCAGTTTTTCTCGAATGCAGATCTTTAGTAAATGGCAAAAGCTGGATTTCAAAAATTCTAAAGTCTATACTCTTTCCTGCAACAGTAGCCACATTACTTTCTAAACATTCCTCTTTTGAGTTTTTCCTTTGCTTTCTTAGTTCCTCCTCTCTCTCCCTCTCACTTGCACCTACATTGGTATTTGATGGGAGAGTCACATTGTTTAGTCTTCTTTTTACCTGAGCCTTTTCAGTCTAATAGAAACAATTCACTGGGTGCTACATTCATAAATGAACCTTCACTCTGGGGTACCTTAATCCATTCAGAGGTTTTAATACTGTATGAGATGTCTTCTAAATATGTTCTTTGTTTTTTCATACACCTGTACCATAGAATTCGTATCTGTTGGGTTTTTTCATGACATAAAGGGTATTATACAACTCATTTTAAATTATGTTTTTTCCCACTAAATGGGATACCTTAGAGATACATATTAACTCTTTCAATAATATTTGAAGTCATTCTCATACTGATGGACACTTAGAATTTTTTCAATATTTTCTTTTTTTTAATAGTAATAACTTTACTTTTTTTTTTTTAAAGATTTTATGTTATTTATTTTACAGAAACAGCCAGCGAGAGAGGGAACACAAACAGGGAGAGTGGGAGAGGAAGAAGCAGGCTCCTAGAGGAGGAGCCGGATGTGGGGCTCGATCCCAGAACTCTGGGATCATGCCCTGAGCCGGAGGCAGACGTTTAATGACTGCACCACCCAGGCACCCTCAATATTTTCTTACCACAAGTAAATCTGCAATTAGTACCACAGCATACATTGTCCTGAATATTGCAAATAATTCTCCAGAGTAGAAATTGAGAGTGAAATTGCTGAGATATGAGATATGCACATTTTTCTTTTAATAGATACTGCTACATTTTAAACAAAAATGTCCATACCAATTTATATTCCCTCGTATGACAATCAGTTCTTGCGTATCTGCCAATAATTTCTGCTATCAAACTTCTAAGTTGTTGTCAGTCTATTGAGTGAAAACAGACTGGTTTGTTTTTGTTTTTATTGGCATTTGCATTTTTTTGATCACTTGAGAGGCTAAAACTTTTTTACCTTTTATATATTTAATGGTCATTTATGGCCATTTTTTCCTCTTGAATTTCTTCTTAATATTTATTGCCCATTTTTCTATCGGTTGCACATTGTTTATATTTTTATTGATTTGTAACAAAATAATTGTTATTACAGCATTACAACCAATATATCTTATAGTCTATGAATCACAGTTTTATTTTTTGTGTGTATTTCGCCTTACAAAATTTGAACGTTTATTGAACTCAATATTTTCCATTATATCTATTGCTTTATGTGTTCAATTTAAGGACAACCATGCCCTATGTTGATAAATGTATTATTTCATATTTCTTCTTACATTTGTGTACTTTTTTACATGTAGCTCTCAAATTGGTATTTAATTTTTTTCTGTGAATATTGAAAACTATGGATTCATTTAATATTTTCCCAAATGTGTAGCCAGTTTTTCCAATGCCATAGAATGTGTTAGAATTTCTCTTCAATATAAAGGCAACACTTAGCCATATAAGAAATTTCCTTGTACACGTAAGTTCTGTTTCCAGACTCTCTGGTCTGTCCATTGGCCTAATTGTGTTTATTTGTTTCTATTAGCACACTGATTTGATATTTAAAAGCTTATATGTTTTGATATTTGTTAGGACAAGAATTATCTCTCTCTCTCTCTTTTTTTTTTTTTTCATTTACACAGCTATCTTGGTTATTCTTACACATTTCTTTTTCACTTGAATGTTACAAATAGCTTATCAAGTTTCATAAAGGGGCGCCCAGGTGGCACAGCGGTTAAGCGTCTGCCTTCGGCTCAGGGCATGATCCCAGCGTTATGGGATCGAGCCCCACATCAGTCTCATCTGCTATGAGCCTGCTTTTTCCTTTCCCACTCCCCCTGCTTGTGTTCCCTCTTTCACTGGCTGTCTCTATCTCTGTCGAATAAATAAATAAAATCTTTAAAAAAAAAAAGTTTCATAAAGAATACCCCTGGGGATTCTCAGTCTGTTAAGCCAGCTGCCTTTGGCTCAGGTCATGATCCCAGGGTCCTGAGATCAAGTCCCACATCAGACTCCTTGCCTAGTGGGGAGCCTGCTTCTCCCTCTGCCTGCCGCTCCCCCTGCTTGTGCTACTGCTCTCTTTCTTTCTGACAAATAAGTAAATTAAATCTTTAAGAAAAAAAGATCTCCCCTTTATTCATGATTTATGCCTCTCTTTTGATTACAGTTAACAAGGATTTATTCATATTATTAGCTTAAAACTATATAATATTTTTTCTTTGTATAGAATACAAATCTGAAGTTTGTTTTCAATAGCTTCATGGTTTTTTAGACCCATTAGATTTTCAGTTTTTTTCAGGTATTCCATCAAATCCCATTTTGCATTTTTTCTTTCTACTTGATGCAGATTGAATGGGATTAAAAAACATGTTTGGTTATATTTATCTTTTTGGTTTTCTGAAGGACTTTCATTCTGAGAACTACTATCTTGGATTGGAATTCAGAGCATCAGTTAGAAATCAGTTTTTTATAGATAGATAGATTTTAAGTATTATAATTATAAAGTTATTTATTCATATATTTATACACACAGGCATATATTTCTTAATTCTGTCTATTGAGGATTTCTCAGACAACAACATTGTCAATACTAATTAGCACACCTAGCGCCAGATCTTGGACTTTAAGTATTATTTTCCAGTAAAAAGAATTAAGGACCCTTATAGAAAATACCAATTATAAAGTTGGGGCTAGAAAAGCATGAGGTGATCCTAGAATATATTTTTACACCAAAAAGTAAGGAAATGCTCAAAGAATGATGGGGTACATCAAAAGTATATAGGAGCCAGCTCAAACAACCCCCGCTGGCCCAAATCGAGGGAATTTGAACATCAAAATAAATAATAATAATTGTCTTTTAGCCCATAAAAAATTCACAAATCCATGGTGAATATGGATAGGGTACATTTGTAAGCCCATAGTAAACAAAAAAACAAACAAACAAGAGGGGTAAGTTCTTTACTGTAGAATGGCAAAGGGTAAATAAATGTAGATAGCATGATGTATTCAGAAATTCCCCATTTGACAATCACCATACTAATAATTGTTTTATTCAAGAATCATTAATAGCTACTAAAACCAGTGGGTGAAAGGAAACCTTGATAAGAAACCTTGACAAAGCAAACAAAATTAGCATCACCATTAAGGAGACATATAGATACCATGTGCCTCCGGATGAGATGCACTGAGAATAGCACATCATTTCTTCTGGGGTGCTCCCGACAAAAATGTATTTTGCATATCTAACTATAAAGAAAATTCTCAGTAGAGTGTTATTCTACAAAATTAATAGGCATTAGTCTTCAAAAATAATAGGGTTACAAAAGTCAAAGAAAGGCTGAAGAACTATTTTGAATTAATGGAGATTAAAGACACAAGAAAACTAAATGCAACATTAATTCTTGGATTGAATTCCAGACCAGAAAAAAGAAATCCTATGCTACAAAGAAATTAGTGAGGGAAATGATAAAACTTGACTAAGGTCTGTAGATTAAAGAGCTGTACTAATGTAAATTTCCTGATTTGGAAAACTGTAGTCTGTATTTGTAAGAGAATACCCTTGTTTTTAGGAAATACACACTGAGGTAAAGGGGCATGATCTTTGCACTTTACTGGCAAATCATTCAGAAAAAATATTTACACACATTGACAGAGAAACAGAGGGAGAGAGAGAGCATGATAAAACAAACATGGTGTAAGCATAAAATAATTTCCAAACAGTTAAGACAAATCCCTTAAAATATGCATTTTTAGTGAACTATCATGCAACATCTGGGCACAGTAAGCAAAAGTATGCAGGCTATAAAAGGTCAGCCGCAAGCAGATTTCCAGAGGCAGAATTACATGCTGTCCCCTTCCTTTGAATGATGGAGTCAGCAGTAACAATGGCCAGCCTTAGATGATGTTATCTCTTCAATGTGTTGGCAGAACAAGACTATAGTTTGACCAAATGTGTAGTTTTTGGCATTTGCCATCTTAAGGCAAGCAATAAACAAATGCCATGTAAATAGTTTTTAACCCATGTTCAATTAACGACAGAAGAGATCTCTAAAAGGCACCAGCTCAGGCAGGCTTGCTGTAGAAAACCATACCAGCCCAAATCACTCAGACAGACCCCATGTTGGACTTTAAAGTATGCTTTCCAAAACCTTTGGGCATGGAACAAATGAAATATCAGATAAGTGGAATCTCTTCCCTTATGGAACAGCAAGACACAAGAAAACATGAAGTTTGTCTCAACATGGTCTTTGGATTACCAGTACTGACATTAATAAATTGCTCTAAAAGAACAGGGCATTGGTGAGTGGGTGATACCTTTTTGGGAAGGCCAACAACATGAATATTTTTCCCTGAATTCAGTGGCAAAAAATTTTACATAAACAGGAAATGGAGTTGTTTGAGCTTCTCCATTACTGGAAATGTAGACTTGATTAAAGAAAGATGTTCAATGATTATTTTTCTCTTGGGCTCTGGGAAAGGAAACTTATTTTAGGTTTGCCTCCTATGTCATTTTATTGTCCATAAAGGGCTGCTAATATAGAGATCCATGTTTATGAAATCATTCATATTTCTTTTGAAGTCCTCTCACTTTCTTTGCCATGACCATTTCAAAACAACTGAGGCTTTCTGAAAAAAGCCGAGAGGGAAAGAGGGAGCACTGAGCCAATGAAATTGTTCTGACCTGATTCTTTGCTCTATAACTTGGCCCTTCCTCACGCTTCTTCCATTTATGTCTGCAAATGTTAGGTCAGTGCATCCACTCACTTTTCAACGTGTTCATTAATCCATATGTTCTCCAAGCAGGCTGTAAACATTGAAAGGAAAAAGAATTGCAAGACAGTGAATTTTAGTGGGCCTGCTCATACTTTTATTATATAATACACACAGGAAATAATAATATCCTGCTCATTTATTGCTCATTAATTTCTAAGTAAGTTATAAAAACTAAAAGGGGTCAAAACTTAGATGAGTTTCTTTTCTAATCTACTGTAAATTTATGGAAGGGGTAGATGAGAAGAGGTAGATCACGGCGGCTGGGAAAGGCATAGGAGAAGGGTCACTGAACTGGATCATGACAAATAGGTGGGATTTGGAGAGTCAGAAAGGAAAGGTAATCGCTGCGAGGAGGTCAGGTTAAGTGCAGTGTGTTTGAAGAACAGTGATGAGGTTGTTTCTGGGAGACATTAGTGTGGAAAAGGTGGAAAATGTTTATCTTGTAATCTTCACAACACTGGGCTCCATGTTGGCCATATCAAGGGGTTTAACATCAATGTCCTTTCCTGTCTTCTTGTCCTTCCTCATTCCTTCCAGTCCCTTCTTCCTTCCAACAGTTTGCTGGATAGAACACAATAATGGGGGTGCCTGGGTGGCTCAGTCTTTAAGCGTCTGCCTTCCGCTCAGGGCGTGATCCCAGAGTCCTGTGATCGAGCCCCACATCAGGCTCCTCCGCTGGGAGCCTGCTTCTTCCTCTCCCATTCCCCCTGCTTGTGTTCCCTCTCTCTCTGGCTGTCTCTCTCTCTCTCTCCGTCAAATAAATAAATAAAATCTTAAAAAAAAAAAAAAGAACACAATAATGTTAGTAAGAACTTTGTATTAGTTTGAGGATGTGGGAATTTAACTTACAGACTTCAGCGCTGCCCCAGATCACTGGCACACCCTCCACTGTGTTATCAGTTCTTAAATGATTTTATAACAGGAAAATCACACTATTCTTTCAAAGAGGCTTCTGGGATCAGAGTAGGTTTGTTTCAAGCAAGACAGCAGTCACCAGTTATGCATAAAGTGATTTTATCCAGAAGTTAGAAAAAGGAAGAAGTTCTTCTCTCCTTCCTCCCCCATCTCTCCTCCCTAAAATAGAAATGCTGAAACTCAGACAGTTCTAGGCTCTTACTTAAGGCACACAGTAAACTGGTAAGGAACATCAGAAAGGGGATCATGTGCATGACTATTTGAAAGTTTATTTCCCAAATAATTTCTAGTGTATTCTGGTAAAGCCCAGAGCACTACAATTTGGTTTCATGATAAGGAACTGTCAAAAAAATAAATAAGTCAACTTGCAAAAAGCCATTTTGCCAATAGATCAATTTGTTGAAGAGTCCTAATTGCCAAATTATTGAGGATTTTTCAGAGTTTTGATTTTATTCAGCTCCTACCCAGCACTTGGATTTATTCTTCTTGTTCTTATTCTTGCCAGCTTGTACGTAAGGTAGCCTTTCCTTCTATGCTTTTTAGTCTCTTTATTTTTGTGGATTTGAGTCCTGACACTGCCTTTGATTCTGTACCTATTTTATCCCAAAAGGTTATCAGAAATGCTACCTTCGTGTAGGGTCGGACACTATATGCCACAGCTCTCTCTGTGCCAGTATTTAAAGGAAAGCCCACCTTTTTTCATAAAAACAGGCTGGAGTAGAAGCAAGTGCAAAGCCGAGCTGCTGGAAGAGCTCGAGGGAGGCAGGGGCGAAAGAAAAAATTTGAAAAATATTTCAACAATTTAATAATTCACTAAGTTTATTCAATTCAGTAATTGAATAAACTTATCTTTCAGTTGTATTCATTTTTAGGACCCTGCTTTTTAAGTAAATTGACCTTGAGACAATAGAAAGCCATAGAACTCCATGATGAAAACATCTCCTCCCTTTTAAATCATGGCTTTAACCTCCCTGTGGTCAGTTATTAGGCCTTGGTTTTTTTTTTCTGTCTTCTAAGGCAGACATGTTGCCCAAGTGATACAGACAATGTCTTCAAAGTCACTTCTAGAAGGGTTTCATAGACTTTTCCCATTAGTACCATATTTTTTTAGTTTGTTTTAAATATTAAAATTGAGAAATAATTTAAATTCTCACAAATACATAAATAAGATTGGGTTATGTTCCAGCTTTAACTTTTTTTTTAATCATATTTTTAATTATTTCACAAAGGTCTGTCCTAGGACCACCTCAACAATGTGACCCTATTATTCATTTCCAATAATTGTATCTCCCCTTTGTTTCTGAGATCCATAGGCCTCAGCCCCCATGGCATCCCACTTCTGTGGAACAATTTGCTGTTGTTTTAAGATTTCACTACACTGAAATCCACAGCCCATAAATTAAACTTAATGAAGGAGAGAGTGGGCAGATGACTAAGCTGCTTTTTCTAAATACTTGGAGCAACCTTGTTATGGCAGCATTCCGGCTATTAATCACCAAAGTTGGCAGGATTTTAATACTGCCTTTTATGTGTAGCCACATGTATAGGTTTGACTTGTAAACTCAGCCATTGAAATATATAGCAGTCAGTTGTGCACATAGTGAAGCTACTTTGCTGAGTTTTGTCAACATTTTTAAATGTTATTTATTTAATACTTATAAATTAAATAAATTTAATTATTGTGAAGGTAGTATAGAGAGATTCCATATACTCCAACCCAGTTTCCTTTGTTATTAAGCTTTTTTTTATTAGTGTGTTACATTTGTCATAACTAATGAACCAATATTGATACATTATTACTAATTAAAGTAAATGTTTGATTCAGATCTCCTCAGTTTTTCTCTAATGTCCTTTTACTGTTCCAGGACCCCATCCAGGATATACATTATATCGAGTTGACATGTCTTCCTTAGACTGAATTTGGTTATGGCAGTCTCTATAACTTTCCTTGTTTTTGATGGCCCTGACAGTTTTGGAGAGTGCTGGTCAAGTATTTTGTAGAATGTCCCTCAACTGAAATTTGTCTGTTTTTCTCACGATTATACTGGGGTAATGTATTTTTGGAAAAAAGACCACAAAGGTAAAATGCCCTTCACATCACATTATATCAAGAGAACATACTTTCACATGACTTATGACTGTTGATGTTAATCTTGATCACCTGGTTTGAGGTAGTGATTGTCAGTTTCTCCACAGTAAACTTACCCCGTCCCCCGTTCTATACTGTTTTCCTTGGAAAGAAGTCACTCTGTGTAGGTCTCATGTAAGGAGTGAGGAGTTAAGGTACACTTCCCTAAAAGTAGAATATCTACATTAACTATTTGAATTCTTCCACATTGGAAATGTATCTAATTCTCTCCATGTTTTTATGCAATCTTTTGTTTATATAACTATGGACCGATGGATATTTATTTTAGACTTTGGATTATAATCTGGTAAGTATTTATTTTATTGCTCAAATTATTCTAGATTTGACTTTTGGGAACACTTTCTTTGGCTCCTATGTCCCTTCACACCCCCATCAGTGTGGGCTTTTTTACATGTTGAGCAATTTCTTATTTTCTGGAACTACCAGATGGTCCAGACTCCCCTTGTATATTTCCTGTCCCAATCTAAGAATCGTCCACATTGTCAAGGAGCCCCAAATCTTTTTATTGGAGAATTATATTAGAAACCAAGATCTGGGTGCGAGATGTGGCTGCTGCTAGTGTGATGTTCTTGTAAACATTTAAAATCTGAGCTTCATCTGGAATGTCCATGCTAATCAATTAAGAATAAAAATTCCTTAATAATCTCTTCAGAAGTCTATCAATGCTGGGATTATGAGATAGTATAAACACTTTATTCACCCCAATTTCTAGAATTCCTGAAATAGCGTACACAATTAGTGTAGTCTCAGGAATCAAAGAGAATAAAAGGGAATTTGAGGTGATGTGATGGGAAATGTGGAAATTACTGTTTTGTGTCAATATTCAACAAGCAGACTTCCTCAATTATAAGGTTAAAGCAAATTTCCTCTCTTCATAAAACAAGAGGGGAAACAACTACTTTGTGTCATGGGATTTGTTTTCTGAACTGTTTCTGGGTGGCTTCTTCATTCTATTTGATGCAAACTTAGGGAGTAAACAGAGTATACTGTTGGCATCCCACCACCACCTTGTCCCAACTACTTTCTCTGCATATCTTCTTTTAGTCAGTAAATACTATTTGATCACCTACTATGAGGATACATTTAAAAAGTCTAGTGTTCTGGTTACCTTTGTTGCACAAGAAATTATCTCAGAACTTTGTGGTACAAAACAACCATGTAATTGTGCTCACTACTTTGTAGATGGGTTATTGGGGAAGGACTCAGCTGAGGCAGGTGCTGGGGTGCTGAGAACTGGAACCAACTGTTGCTGCTTGAGGAGAGCTGATGGGCATAGGAAAACATGAAGGAGTGCCTTCTGACTTCTTTCCTCCATTTGGTCTCCATTGACTGTCAAGTGAATCCCATAGTCAGATGCTAACCAAAAGCAAGAAGACAAGGGACAGTCCAGTCCCAGCATCACATACCAGAGGACAGAGGATGAGCTTGGAAATTAGAGAAAATAGTAAATTATTAGCACAGTAAAACTGATGAATAGCTGAAGATTTCTTTAAACATCAATACTCCAATTTTACCTATTTTAAATAAAAATAAAAATTTGTACTCCCTTTCACAGAAGATTCTAAATTTCATGTTTCCTGGTATCTTAGGATCAGCAGGGGTTTTTACTTTTATAATGCAGTTTCATCAGAATGTATTGTGCTGTGTAGAATTCCCTGCATGTCCCCGATGTCACATGTTCTGTGCCCTTGACACATGACTGATTAGTCTAGTTTTTCTTTCTTTTGTCTATCAAATAGGTTCCAATGATTTATATCACTGCTGAAAGTAAGGCCCGCCCATTCCTATATTCTAATATCTATATTTAAGCTGACATTGGCTCTGTTACCAAATATGAACATCTATTTAAAATAGCACAAAATAACCATAAATGGGCTTGAGTAAATGATTGAAGAGTATGTCTACAAGTCAAGTGCCTAATTCTCACCACAGACAGTTATTTAGAGGCTTTGCTTCCATGTTCTGGGTCCATAAACATGTTGGACAACTGTTTACTGATTTGAAATAGTGTGGAAAATGTTTTCAGTGTTTTTTTTTTCTTTTCCTCCTTTTTCTATTATGACTTTAGGTGGGTGGGTGTCTACAAAAGCCACAATGAAGACTTTATCTTCTTATTTACCTAGTCTCTAGGTGTCTCCAAGCAGCCACTGATTTCAGAGATAACATGAGAAAGCTGATGGGCAAAAGCATCTTGGAAAGCAAGGCTCAGTGCCTAAGGTTCGTCCAGCCCACAACTGTGGCCTGATTAGTTTTTGTCTTTCCAAGTGAGCCTCCCACTCTGTAGGGCTGCAGAGTGACTTAAAACCATATTTATCTATAACCTGTGCATCACTCAAAGGCTCATAATGTGAAGCTAAAAATGTAACTAATACATTTTTTTAATCAAGGAAAATGTCTTAACTTAGCAGAGGCTATTTAAACACAAAGGAAAGCCATTCCTCTTTGATGAGTGGCAGGTTTGATTTTTGCTGGATAGTTATCTGTCAAATCTTTATCTTTCCTCTAAAGTCCAGTCCATTTCAGATTGTTACAGTAAGCTTGGGGATGCCTCCCTTAACACAGATATATATCTGGATGACATATTTCTTATCCTGATATTTGAATTTTCTTTTGAAATTATTTTTAGAGTATATATCTCCCTCATATGGATTTTATTGCCCTGAGAAGTTGTCTAAGTATCTGAGTGAAGAGGATTGTATTCAGTAAGTTCTATGGGTGGACTAGAATGGATTTCTGATCTCTGAGATCACTCAGTGAAATATGAGCAGTTCCTTCTCGCACTAGATAAAATATGCAGCTGTCTATTATAGACTGTGCATGCACAGGAATTGTCTTTATGACAAAGAAAGTGAAACTGAGCTAGGACTGTGCCAAATACATTTCCCACAGCAATTAGAAATAAACCATAAGTAATTCACTAAAATAATACCTTAAGCTTTAAACTACACAGAAATCACAAGTGATGGGCGGACATCATACAGCATGGTTCTGGGGTTAACTATACTATCTCCTTACTGTGTTCTCACGGAGATACTAATGAAGCAGCAGAAAACTTCAGGTTTGGACTGTCGAAACTACAAGAGAAAATAAGAGCACGACATAATGGATATCAAATGAGGAGAGGATGCAAAATAAAACTTTGAGGGCAAAGGGAAAAAAGGTGAGGACATTCTCAAAGATTTAGTAGGAGAACCATAAAAGTGGCACCACAAAGTGAAGGGAACACTTTTAAGTAAAAGTGAATGTGTGATGGAAAGATCAAAGAAAATGAGAACTGAATATTAGCAACTGGTATCTCTTTCATCGAAACCCAGGCAACTAAAATGTAACAGCTCAATCTAAATTCAGCTGTGTCTAATTCCACAGCCTGTGATCTTTCCACCAAATCACGGAGCTTGCTGTTAAAAACCAACAAACCTAAAAATAAACTTCGCATATTGAAAAGGCAAGTCAAATGCCTACCTAGAAATACATGTACCAATTCAATATCTAGTGATTCCACGGCTGTTTGGGTCCAGCACTGCTCTAGACACTGGAGGTAGAGTGGCACATCAAGTAGATACCCTGTCTGCCCCTCATGGAGCTTCTGGTCTTGTGAAGCTGCAGGATGCCAATCAAATGCCACATTTAGTAAGGACTATGATGGACAAATAACATGGGACTCTTAAAAGGGTACGACTGAGAGGACACAACCTTGTGTGAGTTTCCATTATGGCATTACATCGGAGCTGAGTTCTCCAGAATGTTAGAAGCCCATGAGGTGGGTACAGGTGGTGAGAGAATCACAGTAGAGTGCCAACAAGCCAGGCTTGTCCAAGAGAGGTCAGCACGGGCCAGGTTATGCAAAAAAAAGCCACATTTCCTTTGTCTCCTCATTTTATCTAACTCCCTGTGTTTGTTTTTATGTACGAGGCAGGTCAGCTTCATATCCTGCTCTCGAGTGGCTTTGGGTAGAAGAGGTCCATCGCAGATGGAAGCTTAGCTCTGGCTCTGGACTCCCTGTGTACAAATACTGGTGCTGAGGACTATTAAGCTAGCTTGCTTGGGTGAGTTGCACCCTTTTTGGGCCCCAGTTTCTGATTATAGTGGTACCTATCTCCCAGGATTTCTGTGAGAATTCAGTGAGTTAATAAATACAGGTTGTATAGACCAATGCTATTATTCTTCTAGAGAGAAAGGGGAGTGAATAAAGAAGTCCTTGTAATCGCCTTCCCTCTTGGGTTGTACCCTGGTAGTCATAAGCCTCATCTCCCCCCTCCAACATCCGCCTGTCTTTCAACTTTCACCCTCCACCAGCCTCTCAAATGACATCATACTCAATAAAGGAGGCTTGCCACACCTGAACAAACAAATGTGGGGGTGAGGTAAGAGACGCGGAGAAGACTGTAGAGAAATCTTCAGAGGACTGCTGTGGGACTTATGGTTTTGCATGTGAATGGGTAGAACTCCAAAAATAAAGCCATGCTAAAAATGAAGGCCAGACTAGAGCTGAGTATAGATGAGAGAAATCACAAGAATGCAGTGCCTCCTCCTGTCAGGAAATACCAGACCTCTCTCAGATCAGCAGGAAAGATCCCCAGAGGCCAGAATGAAACAAATGGAACAATCCTTTCTATCAGACAAAATTCCATATTTCTGACCTAATCTGTGTGCCATAGACTAAGCAACAGTCCCTCTCTCTTTCTCTTTCTCTCTCAGTAACTGGAGGACATTATGTACAGCTAACCTCTGACCAAACTAAAAGGTTATGAACATCACTCTTGTGTCTGATCCTCCAGGTTTCCTCATTTTTGTTCTCTCATTCATTCAGTTAGCAGTCACTTTCCTAACTTTGGCCTCTTTCTTCTTACCTATAAAATGAGAAATTCAGATTCAATGATCTTTAAAATACTGTCCATGTATTGTAATCTATGTCACTTTGTGCTTCACATTGTGTCGGGATTTATATAGAATATTACAAGTCCTCCCTTCTGGGAATATATAGTTTCAGTTGATAAGACAATAAATACAATAAAAACAAGAAATTGTATGTATTTTGGTCAAGCAATGTGTTTTGTCACTAGGCAAAGAACATGAAAAAAAATGGGTACAGATGTGGGGTAGAGGAGAGGACGACCACTAGGGATTGGGGGCTGCCAAAGAGTTAATAAGAGCCAAATTTTGAAAATCAGAAGTGAGGGAGAAGTAGAGATAAGGAACGTCCTGGAAGGGAAGCAGGTTGAGGCATTGTAGAGCTTGACATGCCTGAAGGATAGAGAGGGGGTAGACTTGTCAGCTGGTGTTCAGATTTGCGATAGAAGGGTAGCGGAAAAAATTCAAAGAGGAATATTGAGACCACATTATAAAGGATTTTGAATACCAGGCTGGGAGGCTGTGCTCTACTCTTAGGTTAATGCCTTTTCAAATTTTCCACAGAAGTATCTCCAAGGCTGGTGAGAATATAAGAATATTCCTATTCTCATTTGATGGTAAAGGGAAAAGTTTGAAGTTTTATGATAATTTATATAAATAATTTTAGAAATAAAATCAAATAATGTATATCAAAGTTGTATTCTACTCCATAATATTTTCATTTGATTATAACAATTATGACTTTCTTTTATCGAATTCCAGGAAATCTAAGCTGTAGGCAAATGGTTTATCTTAGAGGTTTAAGTACCATGTGCTTACAGCCAAATAAGCTATTCCAGCCTTCCATTATGGAAAATCATTGCAACTATTTTGAAAAGAAGAGAATCACACACTATTTCAGGGCATGACATAATTTTAAAAGGAAACTAGTGCTATAGGCAAATGCAAACTCCTTCTGTTCTAGGAGATCCTTCTTTTTCCTGAACTCTTCCTCACACCGTGAAGACTTCACAGGACAGAGAAGATGAAGACTGTCACTGTCATTCATAAACAGCAGACAATCTTTACATCTTCAAGGCAATTGCACATGCATGATTTAATTTTGATTTCAGCATATTCTTTCAGTGGGTAGGGGGACAGGTGAGACAGGGAAGGGGAGTAAGAGTACATTTATCTTGATGAGCGCTGAGTAATACATGGAATTGTTGAATCACTAAATTGTACACCTGAATTAATATAATACTGTATGTTAACTACACTGTAATTGAGATTAATTAAATAACAACATACACCCTATGACCACAGGACAAAAAAAAAAAAAAAGGAAAGAAAGAAAGAAAAGAAAAAGTAAAAAGAATGGCTCAGAGGTCATGAAGAGTTGACCACTAGGAAAATTTGTACACTTTGCTCCTTGAGAACACTATTACTTTTATGAAAAAGTCAAGAGTTTATTTGAAAAAGTTTCTACTTTGGGAAATATTAAATTTCCAAGTACAAATTTTCATTCTGCAATAATGAGGCCTTTCTTGTTTGATGGGGTAATCCTACTTTCCATTAATTTATTTGTATGAACAAGGCTAAGAACATTGTAGCTGAGAGTCTCTGCATGAATGCTGGCTGGTCCTGGTTCCTAGGTGCTGGGCAGGGATGCTTTTTTTGGAAAGACAGCTTTTCTTGAGGCTGTTATGGGGTTGTCTGTGTTCTCCCACCCCAATGGTTGTGTTGGCAATCTTTGATTACATGTGCCTCAATATCTAGTATATCCTAACTTTTCATAATTCATAACTGGGGAAATAATGCAACATTGGAATGTATGTGTTTCTTCCTGTTGCTATTCTTCATCCACCCAATAATCCCCCAAACCAGAAAATTTTATGGGCTGAAACTCCAGATGTGTGTGCCTCTGTGTGTGTGTGTGTGTGTGTGTGTGTGTGTGTGTGTGTAGGAGGAGAGCTAGTCCCATGTGAGGCCCATGAAATCTGAGTTGTGAACATAAACAAGAGTTGTGATTTAAAGAGGCCCTCCAAAAGTCTTCCTTGACTCCAAATGTCTCTCTCTACCTACTGTCAAGAATCTGACAAAACTTAAAATATTCCCAAATCCTTTACTGAAGCATAAATACCTTAGGAGGGAAGGATTTAAGAAGGTGGTGGTGAGGTTAAAGATCAATTCAATATTAGCTCCACCTAGGAAGCTTAGAAACTTATAGAATGATCTATGGGAAGTCAGCTTGCTCAAACTTTCACCTAAAAACATGTCTTGCAATTGTTGAAAGTCATTGATCCAGCTTTAGTATGAATATAGCAAGAATGCACCACTTAATGAAGCAATTCCTTCCATAATTACAATATAATAATGGCATTCGTTTGAATAATTATTGAGCTATCAACTTTCAGCACACTTTTATTTTTTTTATTTTTTTTTAAGATTTTATTTATTTATTTGACAGAGATAGAGACAGCCAGCGAGAGAGGTAACACAAGCAGGGGGAGTGGGAGAGGAAGAAGCAGGATCATAGCAGAGGAGCCTGACGTGGGGCTCGATCCCATAACTCTGGGATCACGCCCTGAGCCGAAGGCAGATGCTTCACCGCTGTGCCACCCAGGCGCCCCTCAGCACACTTTTAAATCTATACTATCTCATTTATTTAATCAAGTTACTTCTAGACATACTTCTGAGTGTTGAATTATAATCTGCCTGCGTGATTATTAGTCTTCCATCTTGTGATCTCATCTGCTCAGAGCAACACATAAAATATGAGTTCCGTGAAAGATCTCCATCTTGAAAATAACTCTCAAGCCCTCATAAGCCAATTTGGGGTAGAAAGAGGAAGCATCAAGGGAAAAGAGTTGCTGACTTACTGACAAACAATAAGCACTTAGAGGAAAAAAATGCAAAACTATGTATGTAAAAGATTCCTTCTGAAAATTTGAATAGGGAAAAAGTCATGAGAACTTAGATGACCAACCCTGGGAGTTTAGTTAAGAAAATTCCGGTGAGGGGCACCTGGGTGCCTTGGTCGGTTAAGCGTTTGCCTTTGGCTCAGGTCATGATCCCAGGGTCCCACATCAGGCTCTCTGCTCAATGGAGAGTCTTTTTTTTCCCTCTCTCTCTGCCCCTCCCCCCTGCTTGTGCTCTTTCTCTCTCTCTCACTCTCTCTCTTCCTAACAAATACATAAAATCTTTAAAAAAAGGAAAAAAAATTCCAGTGAGTGCGTATATGTAATATGATGTAACTATTAAAATGAAGATGTAGTGATCGGCCTCATTATTTTGACTGGGAAAGATAGTCACAGCATATTGAGTGGACATTCATTTTCCTTATAGGAAATATATATGATTCCATTTTACAAAATTATATATTTATACATATATATATATACACATATCATAAATATGCCTGAAGAAATAGCTAATGGGTGGTTAATCAGGTTGTATTTAAATAGTGGGATCTGAAAGATTTTCCTACATTTTTCTTCATTAGACTTTTCAACAAGGACCCTTTACTTATTTCTGCAAAAGCAATATAGCTGTTTTCAAGATAAACAAGGATAAATGGCTGATTAGTATGCGGTTGGTAGTCAGTACGTGTTTGTCGAATTAAAACTTGAAGGTGAGAAATGAAACATTGCTGAAATCTTTAAAACTCAGAGAGAGAGAGAAATTGTGTGTGTGCATGTGCACATGTGTGTGTGCGAGAGAGAGAGAGGAGACAGAAATAAAAGAAAGGCATCTTCAGGGTGGTCTAAAAGAAGCAATGGAAACAAACTAAGAAAAATGTCAAAGCTGAAATTANAAATAGTGGGATCTGAAAGATTTTCCTACATTTTTCTTCATTAGACTTTTCAACAAGGACCCTTTACTTATTTCTGCAAAAGCAATATAGCTGTTTTCAAGATAAACAAGGATAAATGGCTGATTAGTATGCGGTTGGTAGTCAGTACATGTTTGTCGAATTAAAACTTGAAGGTGAGAAATGAAACATTGCTGAAATCTTTAAAACTCAGAGAGAGAGAGAAATTGTGTGTGTGCATGTGCACATGTGTGTGTGCGAGAGAGAGAGAGGAGACAGAAATAAAAGAAAGGCATCTTCAGGGTGGTCTAAAAGAAGCAATGGAAACAAACTAAGAAAAATGTCAAAGCTGAAATTAAAAGAAAATAAAAGTCCCAATGAGAGATACACTGGACGGTGGAACTGAACCACAAGGGAAGTGGCAGGAGTCTGTTACTTGAGTCATGTCAAAAAAAAAAACACCAAAAAAACAAACCAAAACAAACAAACAACAACAACAAAAAAAACACCCCAGAACCCAAAAAACCCAAAGCATTATTTTGTCTTTTCCAGTTTTTGAAAGTTGACCTTTCAGGGACCCATCTTCATTTCTTCTTTTCATTATGAGAAAATTGAAAAGGGTCAAAATACCATGTCGCATTTCTCCTAGGTGGTTTAAGCTTTAAGGTAAAACATCTCAATGTGGACAAGCAGCAACCCTGTGTTTCATCTGTCTGTGGCCCAGGCTTTCCTCTAGGGGAACGTCTTCTTTGAAAACTTCTAGCCTGGGGCCCTTGCATCTGGCTGGGCATTAGGCCTGTGGTACATCATGGAAAATGGGGGCCTGTATTAGCGACACGTGGGCTGTATTTAAACGGTATGTTATGGCCTCCCGCCTGTGTGTAGGTTTTGATAAGGTCACAACACATCTGGTTTGAGTCTTTCCTCACAGTATGAGCAGGAAGTAAATAGGTTCTGAAGATGCTGGTTTCTAACCAGTTCGAAGGGGGTTGTAAGGTTGTCTTTTGCAATGAAATTGAGTACAAGGGTATTTTAGCATTTCTTCTCTCTCCCTCTTATTTTGTGAGCTAATCTCTGAAATTTATCCATTGAAGCCACAAACCGAAAACTGGAAATCAGATTACAGCGTTGGAGCCATGATCAGTCTCATCACGGTACTTCACAGAACTGTATTTCAAAATATGTGACTGCTTGACCCCAGGTTCAAAAGTGTTCCCATGCCCCAAGTGTCCCAAGTCCTAAAATAAATCCTTCCAGTTGACCCTGCTGTTTCTATAGCTGTAATCTACTCCATGCCTTCTAGTTTCTTCTTGTCCCTGCTCGTTTCTTACTGTGATCTACATCCACACCTTCCTTTAGCTGTCTTCTGCTCCACCTCCAATTTTCACTTAAACCACTCCATTGAATGCAAACTGCTCCATCCTAGGTGACTTAGTCTGAAATCTCATGCCCTTGACATCTGTAGAAGGTGCGACCATGGTATCCACCTACTTTCTAAAATTCTTCTCTCTCTGTGTCCATAGCATTGTCCTGTTTGCTTCCTTTTCCTACTTCTCTTGCTATCCCTTCACTCTAATTTCATGGCACATTTTTCTTTTTTACTGAAGGTATTTCTTGTCCCCTCTGCTCTTCTCTCTCATTCTAATTCTCTTGTAGAGTTAGTCACTATCAATACTTTTCCATACTTGACTCCCATTCCACTTGCTACCTTCTAAATGGGACATCATTGGATGTCCCATGGACATCACAAGTTCCACAGACCCTAAGCAAACTCACCCAAATCCAGAGCAGATGACAGACACATTCCCTAGTCTTGCTCTGTCCACTATCTTTCTAATCTCAAAGGCCTGATGTTTGCAATTATGGACCATTCTTCCTCCTTTTATATGTCCATATTTCCATCCAAGTCTTTTTCTTTCTTGGAAATTTTGAATTACCTTTCAAGCTTATCACCCTGTCCATCCGTCCTCATAATTACATGGACTTTATTGTTGTAGTTACGGGTTACTCTAAATTTGTCCTCTGTGAACACAATTTAATTGGTACACTATCAAACTACATCTATTAAAATACTATTCTGCTTCTCAAGAATATATTAATGATTTACTACTGATGAATGGAAAATGCTAAATTTTCAGTTGAGTTTCTAAGGCTCTCCATAATCCAACCCCTTGCAATTGTTCCCATTGTCTCCCCAGGGAAATCAAGTGAGGCCACTATGTATCATGTTCTAGTCATGTTGGTGAGTTTCTTATATCCACTTCCCTGAACCTTCTGTCTAAGCAACTTCTGTAGAAGGATGGGACCGAACCCAAGTAAAGAGTACCTCTTCCATGATTTTTTTCAGGACCTTAAGTGGATTTAAACTCAATAACCACAGTGAGAAGGAATTTTATTTATGAACTGTGGAAAAGAATTCTAAATGGGGGATAAAATGCTTTCATCTCACTTTTTGCCTGAAGCATTCGTGTATAAATCACTGCAGAAATTTCATATGAATAAAGCATTTCCTTCCTCACATCTGAATTCACATTGACTTTAAAATGAAACTAACAGTAGTAAATGTGAGTTGTTGGAGAGAAACTCCAATTCAAAGGGGTTTAATAATAATGTCTCTACTCATTTATATTCTTGGTAGGGAATGAGTATAATAAACACTTTTCTGTTTTTATCCTTGAAACTATTCACTGTTGCTAGGTCACTCTCAAGGGGACTTTATGCACATATGTACTGGGAACTTTCTGTTTAGAAACCAAATATAATGCCAAACTTCATCCTGCTTAGCTTTTTGTAAGCATTCTACTTTGTTCTGATAACTGAGAAAAATTGGAAATTTTCTTTGCTTTTGAAAGCCAGCGTGATAAAAATATGGTAAATATTTTAAGGTTGTTTCACAAGTTGAGTTTGCAGTCATTGAACTCTAAAATTTCCTGTTAATGATTAAAGACTCTTTTAAAAAGATAATTACTTATTAAAAACACTGGGCTCACAAATTGATTTGAGATGGAAAGTAAGGATGTTTTGCAAAGTGAGACATCACAATCTGGGCAATCTTTCACAATTTTTTTCTAATTAAATCATTTCATAAAATACTGCCAGCTAATATATACCACTTTCCCACACTCCTGACAATATCTGAAATAAAGGATGAGTATTTCTACCTCACAAGCCTACTGTGAAGATTAAATACCAGAAAATAGTATGTAAAGCATATCAAATATGATGTTGACAGAAATCATGGGTGATTTTGTTCAGCATACCCTTATTCACTCTTCCTCCATCTATTTAATTGTGAAGTACATCAACATGCGGGTGATTGTATAAAATAAATATATACAGTTACAGAGTAAACAATAAAATGAATGGCTATGAATTGACCACCAAACCAAGAAATTAAACACTGCCAGAACCTTAGAAGTGCTCTATGTGTCCTTCCCCTTTATTGCTCTTTTCCTGGGCTAGAAATGGGGGAGAGTGATACCTTACAGTGAGTTCACTCACTTCCTCAGGACCCTTCTGCATATGATTACTTTTTTTAAAATTGGGAATTACTCTTTTATTTGCATCCCAGACTAACCTGCATCTCTCCTCCCGGACTGCCCATCCTAGTGCTCGGACTACTGTTGTTCCACATTCTGCCTTCTAGAAATCCACCCCCACCTGTTTTGCATCTCTATCAATCTGGGTCCCAAGAAATAGATCACACACTCAAATTGGGCTTCCCAGGTCATGAAGCAGGTGGAGATGGGTGGTGAATAAATCTGGATGAGTAAATGAAGGCACGCAGCACAACTTCTAAGGCACAGTAGCAGAAGAGCTTCAGAAACCATCCATAATGCCCAGCCCTAGTGTCCTTAAAAGGAAGGGAGACTTTCTGATCTCCCCTCTGCCCCTATTTTCCTGTGTGGTTTGTCTTAAGATTTGATTCCCATCTCTTTTGGTATTCTCCCAAGTCCCTCAGTCCATTGCCTTGCAACCTGATCCTCTGAACACCAAACTTCTACATGACATATTTTACACACATATCTGGCCAAATATAATCCATCTCTCAAGGCTCAAACCAAATAATATTCTTTTCTGAGAAAATAAACTTTCCTAACTACATACTCCCAGAAATCTCTTCTCTCAACTCTTTTTTGTAGGTATGCACCATATACTGTTCTCCAAACTTTTTGATCACAAAGCCCTACCAAAGAAAACATAATTTGAGCACACTTCTACAGACCATGCTAATTTATATGTTTAATTATAAATTACATGTGTGTGCAGTACTAATACATACATTATAAATAAGATACACAAATAGAAAATAAAATAATAAATAAATATGAATAAAAGCGCAAACATTTTTTTCACTCATTTGATGAGTTTATTTCACGTTAGAGAATTTGGATCTTCTCTCTGTCTTTAGTGATTATTTTGGTTTTTTTGTGTGTTCATGATGTTTTGAGCTCCCTTGACAATGCAGAGTTCTATGCTATTATACCCAGCTCTTTTGTTATAATGAAACAGACTAGTAATTTCAGTATGTGGTAAGAGTGGTAAGTTTTTGTGATCAAAACTTTTGTTCAATTTCTCTGTGTGTGTGTGTGTGTGTGTGTTTGCATACGCACTCATATGCGCTTGAGTGTGCTGAGTTGCTTTGTAAAACTTATTTATTACCATGGTGTTCTTTTAAAAACTGGAGGCGTGCTTCCAGACAATATCTGTCAAAGCTCTGCACTGAGAATTTGAAAAGAACAACAGAAAAAGAACATCACTATCACTACAGACTCAGTTCCTGACCAGCACTTAGTCTGGGCTGCAGTGCCTCCAATAAGGCTGTGATGCTTCCTAAAATTCTGGTCTCCATTTTCTCCCGTTTCAAGATGTCTATCTCCTCACTTCTAGTTTGTTTTAAAGGCATGCCATGTAGGACTAGCTAACATGCAAAACAAACCCCCATCAACTGATTGATGGATGATAAATGTGTTAACATGCTCTTTCAGTCCAAAGGAAGAAACATGAAATTTTGTTAATGAGAAGCTATTAGAGATCATTCTACTCCATTCTAGCTTCTTTTTTTTTTTTAAGATTTTATTTATTTATTTGAGAAAGAGCGCATGTGCCTGGGGGAGGGGTAGTGGGACAGGAAGAAGCAGAATCCCCGCTGAGCAGGGAGCCCGATGCAGGACTCTATCCCAGGACTCCCGGATCATGACCTGAGCTGAAGGCAGACAACCCACTGAGCCACCCAGGCACCCCATTCCAGCTTCTTTTGGAAAGTAACATTCTTTACCTTCTGTAACTCTAAAAGTAATCCACATTTCATTAAAAAAAATTAAGAATTAATACAAATATAAAAATCAAAACACATTTTAAGACCTAGAGACACTTGGTGTTAAAATTTTAGTTTACGTTTCCAATATTTTTTCTATGCTTGTCATCTTTTATAGCAAAATAGGAATCATACTTGCCTTTTGAAATTTGCCTTTTGCACTTACTATATCATGAACATATTCCCACATGCTAATTATTCTTTGAGGATGTGATGTTAATTACTGTATATAAATATTTCGTCATAAGGTTGTCCTATAATTTGAGAATTTCTCTATCTTAGAAAGTAACATTGTTTTCAAATCTCACTGCAACGAATGCTCATTTTCTACAGTATATTGTATATCTCTTATACAATCTAAATTCTTAACTGTGGACTTTCTGTTTCAAAATATAAAACTTTTAAAGATGACTCATACTTAGTATCATCTTGCTTTCCAGTTACTGCAGTAAAGACAGATCTGAACATTCATTACTTTTACACACTTGCTAATTTGGTAGATAAATATCGCTAATGATTTTGTTAATCCTTAATAATAATTTTGATCATTTGTTTCCTCATAAGGTTGAACACAGTTTCAAAATATTTAATGTCTATTTACATTTATCCTTTTATAACTTGCCAGTTACATACCATTTACCTATTTATCTGTTGGCTACTCATCTGCTTTATCTCACAGTTGCTTATGAATCATTTTCCATGTTATATGCTCCATTATAAAATCCCAGGTCTCATAGACAAGGACTTGAATCACAAAGAGACCTCATCAACTATTGTGGATAAAATAATTACTCAACATTAAGGTAAAATTCTGCTGAAACCAGATCTTACCCCAAAAGTGGCTTTTTGGGGACTCTGTATTTATACCATGAAGGCAACCAATTACATTGCTTATGATTTGACCTCACTTCATCTTCCCCTCTACCCAGAAGTAGAAATAATCTGGTGCTTTTGCCCTGGTTTACAGCTGCCTCTGCCCTTAGTTCCAGTCTTTCTCTACAGTCTTTTCTCCAAGAAACAGAAAAAGAAAATAATTTGCCTTGGAGTTGCATAGTAACCAAACAGTCCCCTTTGGTGGTTTATGATTCTGACACGTTATATTAACAAAGAGTTTCCAACACTACAGAAGGACCAGTTTCTTTTAAAATTTAAGATAAGCATGTAAATAAATCATGTTAATTTAATGCAAGCGACCTGACAAGCGAAGTGTTTACTTAAAAGTTATACAAAATAGGCAACTTGGAATGTCTGAAAAAACTCTTTCTTTTCAGAGAAGCTGTGGTTTCCTAATAGTTTCCAGCAGTTTCTATCACACACTTTCACGTAAAGTGGATGGATTGCTAAGAAATGTTTCAGACTCATGGACTTTCAGGCTTAAATTTTTTTTTCATCATTGTTATTTAACCAAGATCTATCACATAACTTTGATCAAATTACCTAGTTTTGGGCCTCAGTTGTCTGAAATATAAAACGTTATAGAATTGTCTAACTGTCTGAAATAAAGAAGCCTGAAGAGATACTCTGTTCAGATTCCTTTTGAAAAGCCTCCATTTTGCAACCTTCTTCAGTGAGGCAAGTCTCCTTTCTCGTGCCACTCATCTGCTGAGTCAGGATCCATCCGGGTAAATAAGTGAACCGTGAGACTCTTTACATCTTAAAATTGTAGCAGAACACTTTTCAAATACCCTTATTTTTGTTTAATAGGATGCAAAGCCATCATCAAACCCACCGTTACAAAGGTATAAAAATGCTCATGTAATCTTTATAAGTCTGTTATTGCTTCTCTGGGAAAAATACAAGGTAAATCAAACCTATAGTGATACAGCAAAATCCAGGGCATTTTGACAAGAGCTCATTTTCCTTGGTTGCCACCAGTGATAATGGTTGTAAAGAGCATATGCCAAACATCTGTACCTTGTATTTTCGAAGGTCTGGCTTACGTTCCATCTCTATTTTCTCTTCCAAAAATGAGTTAATCAGCTTTCCCACAGAAGTTATTTTTTAACAGTTGTTATACATAATTAGCACAGAATTCAAGTACACATTTTTTTATTTTGACTTAATTTACAGAAATATGTTATAGTTAGCCTTATTTTAGTCTTTCTTAAAAGCTTTATGTTATTTTATTTTCTTCTTTCTTCACTTAAGTATAGTTCACATATAGTGTTATATTAATTTCAGATTTGCAATATTGTGATTCAGTAATTACACACATTATGAAATGCTCACCATGGTGAGTGTAGTTAACATCTGTCATGATACAAAGTTATTACAATATTAACCCTTTTACTCTTTTGCTTACAAATGTGAAAAGTGAAAATGTGAAGTGCCTAGCTTTCTTCTTTGCTTCCTTAAAGTATTTGGTTTTCCAAAGAGTCTCAGAAGTTTTATCTTGAACTGAACAGACCCTCAGTCTGCATTTTTTCTCACCTCTAAAAAGCACAGCATAAAGATTTATATGAAAAACTCTCCCTGCCTCCCAAAGTTATTATGATACCCAGTGGCATAATGACAATAATAAATGTAGGTAAATTCATTGAATCCTCTTGTATAATAAAGGATTTGACTGGTCTTTGTCCCTGGTTCCTGAGAGGAAGACTAAATCCTTGGAGTTTTCCAAGTTATAAGAGTGTCTTTGTTATTCATAGTAGACCTCTGGGACCACACATGAGTTTATGCTAATTGGGTGACTCCTGGGGAGACCCTAGATAGCTTCAGCATAGGGCTGGCCATGCTGGAAAAATCAACTATGTGATTAGTGGGTTGGTACGTCAAGCCATGTGAGGTCAGTCCAACTTCCCAGCTGCAGGGTAAAGAAAGCTAATGATTCAACCAATTTTCCTACATAATAAAACCCAATAAAAGCTCTGACCATTGAAGCTTGATGGCATTCCCCAATGGGTGAATGAATCAGAACCTGTGGTGCATTACAACAGAGAAACTGTTCTTCTAATTCAAGCAGATAAAACAATATACTGAGAAGTTTGAACTAGGAGATGCTACTTTTTCCCCCCAGCAATTACGAGGTCATTCTTGTCTGTTGTTCCCCATCCTTCTTTCTGAGCTGCGACCCACCTGGTCTTACCATTGGCAATTTAAATCTGTCAGTGAGAGAGACTTAATGACAATAAAACCTTGTAACTTCAAAACTTCCTTTGATGTGAGAGCAAGACTCTGCAATATATAAATTTATGCAAATGATAAAGAGAACATGCAAATTGAAAATTTGGAAACTAAAAGGTTACATACAGCCAAAACATTCTCTAAATTAAGAATGAAATCACCATTCCTTTGTCAGGTCGGGAGAAGTTCTATCCAGAGATTTGACCCCGCTATTACTCAGATGACTATGTTTTACATTTAAAGTTCTTGAATAAAAGTATTTCATATAGTAAAAAATAAAATTATTGGAAATTATCATAATTGAACCTACTGGCCATTCCCTTGCGGGCCAGAAGTTCTGACAGATGGCCTTGAGTAACACCCACAATACCCAACAAACACTGGAAGAGTTTTGTAATGTTAGGTTGCTCTCAAAATGAACGATGAGGGCCAGAGAGCTAGTGCTACTCAAAAGTAACACCACAGGGAATAGCCAACATATCAAATAAAAAGAATAAGTCCATCAGATTTTATAAGAGTTAAAGGATAGATCGTTGAACTGGAAGAAATAAACACTAAATACACTACACAAAAATCAACTTGATGGGAAAGATGGAGAAAAACAGTAACAAGTAAAATGAATTCAAAGATATCAAATAACTGGACTTTGGACAAAAGTAATTGTCAAATACAAATTGTTGTTTGAAGCAGCTGAATTGGAAAACAAATTATGTGATGGTCATGGGCAGCAAGCTCAGTTTTTACAATGGCCCTTTTAATGGCCCTCTTTACACAGCTTTGCCAACCAACTACAGCTCAGGGGATAAAACCAGAGTTTGGTTACTATGACTCACTAATTTAGAGCAACTAGTGGAAAGACCTAGCTTAAGTTTAAATTACAAAATGTTTTTGTTTTTGTTTTTTTAAATTAGATTGTGTGCCCTGCATCAGGCTGTGTATGCCAGTGGGAGTTTTGTTTTATTTTGTTCTGTTTTGTTGATGATAGGCAGCAAAGTATAGTGAATAGCTGAGAGGAAATTCTTCATCAGAAATGTTAGAAGATTGATTTCTCCCCCTTCAGATTTCCCTCTTCCCCTATGGTCCATGATGATGTACTATACAGTGGCTAACGGAAAATAAAAAAAATTAAAAAAAAAAAAGGAAAGAAAGAAAAAAGAAAAGAAAGAAAAGAAAAGAGAATGTTAAAAGATTGAAAGAAATAATTTCTTTTTTTGTCCCACCATTTTCAACGTTGTGTAATTTGGACATAGCAACTTGTCTACAAATAGATCCTTTAATGTAAGTAAACTGCTTATCCTTTTAAGTAATTTTAAACATCCCTACATTAAATTTTAATTTTATTATTCATTTGCTTTGTAAGCATTATACTAATCGTTAATGAACACTTGCCAAATTTCTCCTTAAACACTGTTTCATTTTGTCCCTGAGCATCTCTAAAAGTTCTCTGATTCCTAACAGATCAAGCTCAAACACTTTCCACCATGTAGCCTCGCTTAAACAATTTAAAATCCTGCTAGTTCTCTTTGATAATCCTTTTTTTTTTCAGACAAGATTTTAATTTACCTTTCCCTGCCAACATGTAGTCAGTTTTGATCCCCAACTTTTGCATTTCATGATTCTTGCTGGAATTGCCTTTTTTTCCTTCTTAATTTAGAACCTACATAAAGTTTAACCTCTCAAGCCCACCTACCTTTCTGGTGAATTCTTCCCTGACTGTACTCCCTTTGGCTTCTCATTAAATCCTTTGTGGTTTTCAGTTACAGTTTAATGACTGAAGAATTTTGTGAGTTCTAGAACATATAGTTCTCAAGTTGATTGACTTACTCTTTTCATCCATTTAAGGCAGATACCATGTCTTAAATTTTTTTGGATTTCTTTCTGTAAATTGATGAGAGAAGTGTCGAGTACATGATATTGTATATGTTGACAATGTATACTGTATTTTCTTAATATGATGAAATAAGTAGTTGGAGTTTTCATAGTATGGATTTTTCCTAATATGATAAAAACAACAACAACAAAAAATAGCTGAAAAGGGGCACCAGGGTGGGTCAGTTAGTTGGGTATCTGCCTTCGGCTCAGGTCATGATCTCAGGGTCCTGGGTGCTTTGTGCTCAGCCTGGAGTCTACTTTTTCCTCTCCCTCTGCTCCTCCCCCCACTTTCTCTGTCTCTCAAAAAAAAAAAAAAAGAAAAGAAAAGAAAAGAAAAAGAAAAGCTGAGAATAATTCTTGAGAATGACAGGTGAACTTGGAAGGATGTTGCCAGGAATGCTGAGCTGAACTGTCCCAGTGAGTAGGAAGATGCACATATGCGTGCAAACACAATGCTGCCCAGTGTCCAAATGAGAAGAGAAAAAAGTTATGCCCCAAGTTTCAATGACGTGATTTATAGATGCCACCTGAAACTTGGCACAAGTGGAATAGTGACACCAAGGCTCCAGCTGAACAATGAAGTGCCTGCCTCTCTTAAGCAAAGATTAAACCTAAAGCCCCAGAGAGGGAAATACAGGATTTCCCCTCGCCATAAGGACAGTGAGTCAGCGCCGTCTGCACTAAACAATGGATGGATACGCAGCCACTTAGAGACCTTTTATCTTTATCCTTTTTTAGCAAAGCATGTACTGTATTTTCATAGGTAGGATCACTGACGCCTCATTCTCTGCCCATCTTCACCATCATTTGTTAAACAGGAAATCTGCAATATTCTTTTCAGTAATTGGGAGGGGTCCGCTATCATCCAACAGTAAGGCTAAGAGACAGAAAGTTTGAACTCAGGCTGTCTTTCAGAAGCTGGTTCAAACTGATGGGGGTATATAAAGTAACACCTGGAAGCATTGGTGACCAGCTTCAAAGAGAGACATAATTCATTCATCTAAGTGATCTAAATTTTGACCACGTCCTGGATCACTTTAATATCTACTTACAATGGACATTTTAGACAAGATCATAAGGAATCAAATATCTGACCAAAAAACCTGGAAACTCACCCAACTGAAATATGTGTGCCATAGTTGTTGGCATGAATTGTTCTATGTTAAACCCAACATCCAAAAAAAAACTGGTTCTTAAATTTCTACTTCTTTGGCCTCAATGTTACCCAACAATGATCATGTTAGAAAGTGAATTTGGCTGCTAGTAACAGAAACCCTAACCCAATGGCTTAAACACCTTAGGGTTTATTTGTTTTTCTTACTGGAGGTCAGCAGCCTGGTGTTGGTATGGCTGTGTCACACTTTCAGCAGGGAGTCAGTCTCCTTTTAGCTTTACGCTCCTCTGTTCTTCAGGTGTAACCCTTGTCCTCTACTCTCAAAATATCCTCAGGAGCCCTCATGTAGTAGAAAAAGGAGGGAAACAATAGGTCAAGTGTGTCAGTTCCCTATAGAGAGCTTTCCCAGAAGTCCCACCCACTGACTTCCACTTGCACCAGATTGGCTGAAACTCGGTCACATGACCACATTTTTCTGCACAAAAGCTTGGAGGGAAGTAGCTCAATGAGGCTCTGTTAGAAAGGAAAAGGGGAAAAGCTGTATGACAGGTAGCAGTCTCTATTACAAGGGAGAAGACTCCCACAATGCCTATTTGTGGTCAGAAACCTGCCTAGAGAAAGTGGTTTCAAAGGCCCTCTGTTTACCCGATTCAAAACTGGGCATAGCAATAACTGACATATATTGAATACTACGTACTACTTTATGAGTCTTATTCCTATTTTTTAATAATCCCGTTTATGCAACACTTTTATCAATTCTTAAATCAACAAAATCCTTTTAGTATCAAATGGATATAAAAATACCTGCATTACAGTGTTTCTATGTTTTCCCATGTTCATTGTTTTCTACTGCATTGTCTAGGATTTTCAGCAACATTTGCTTACAACCTGCTTGACCTGGCTATAATGAGCTCCACACTGAATAGAGTTCTGCTCTGAAACTTACTAGGATGCATTAAGATGTGAATCTAGGAACAGTTCCATTTCCTTGGGGGTTTTTTTTGGTTTTTTTTTTTACCTTATCCAAAAACAAGATACAGATAACCTGCAGTTTTTCCCAGTAAGATGATCATTATCTCTTCTTCAGAAATGATGTCTAATGCTTCTCACCAGCCCAGGGACACTCAAAGATCACCAAAATAGCATTGAGGATAACTTTCCTCAAGAGGCTTCATTGCTGTTTTCACCATTTTATGGTCTCCATTTATGCCATTGGGTCTTAAATGATACATAGGCTTTTTTTTTTTTTTCCAGAATTCTCATTGCTATGCCAAGTGGTTGAGCCTCTCACCCACCATACATTTAATGGGAAACCACATTTATTAGAAACATGTCCCAGAACCATTTGTTTCTACCTCCTCCTGAACCTGTGTTATGCATAGTAAGGGTGATTATAAATGTGGCTCACCTAATTGGATTCAGTTTAAGGGGTCTCAATTTGTCTATACAGTCAATCCTCTTTATTCATGGGTTCTGTATTCGTGAATTTACCTAATCGTGAAAGTTTATCAGTAACCTCCCAAACCAATATTTTTTGGCATTTTCATGGTAATTTGCAGACATGTGGAAATAGCAAAAAAATGTACAGTCTGGCACACACATTCCCAGCTGAGGTTGAACAAGGAGACACTGCTTTTTTGTTCCAGCTTTCATACTGTAAACAAGTGTCTTTTTTGTGGTTTATTTAATGCCTTGTTTTTGTGTATTTTGTTGGTGATTTTGCTGTTTCAGTTGGCCTCCAGATCTAGTGCTAAGTGCTATCCAGTGTGATCCCGCTTTGGGAGGAAACATATACTAGATAAGCATTGTTCAGGCATGAGTTATAGTGTTGTTGGCTGTGAGTTTAATGTTAATGAGAAAATGATAAATATTCAATAAGATGTTTATGAAGGAGCACACATAAAAGAAGGTCTGTGTTGATCTGTTGATGAAAATGTTATGACCAGGCTCTCAGGAACCTAAGAGTATATTTCCCCAAGGAGCAATGGTTCAATATCCACTAATTCAGTGTTCATGGTGCTGACAGAACCTGACACAACCACAAACAATGAGATCGATGGCATTGTGTTCTAGTCAGTTGTGTTCTTTTTTTCTTTTTTAAGATTTATTTATTTATTTGAGAGAGAAAGGGAGCAAGGGCATGGTGGGGAGGGGCAGAGAAAGAGGGAGAGAGAAACCCAAGTAGATTTCACGCTGAGTACAGAGCCCAACATGGGGCTCGATCTCACGACCCTGAGATCAGGGCCCTGAGATCACAACCTGAGCGGAAACCAAGAGTCTGACGCTTAGCTGTCTACACCACACAGGCGCCCCTCCAGACAGTTCTTACAGTGGCTCTATCTCTTCACAGTCAAACCAGATTTTTCAGACCTTCATTGTTCTTGATTACCTGACTCCATGGTCTAACTACTTAGGTCGTTGAATCATAAAGGTCATTATTCTCTGTTACAAAAAAAGAGCTGAAAAAAAAAAAAAAGGCAGAAAGAGAGACTTTCCAATCTATTTTTGATAAGAAGAAAAGAAATGAAAGTATGTAATTTTGTGCTGTTATTGTGTCTTGGAGCCTGAATCTTTTTCATCACTTCAGTTTTCCAGCTGTTGTTTACTTGAAACAAATTTTTCATTTTGGTGGCCGAAGACCTTCAGTACTTCTTGCTGCACAAACCATGGAGCAGATAACCATACCAAATTCTCTCCTCTCTCACTATCACACACACACACACACACACACACACACACACACACACAGAAACACACACAAGTTCTCCACCATTTAAAGACAATTTATATTCAACATCATTAATTAATTTAATGAATATTTATCTAATATCTACTGTGGACTATGTAAGTTACTGTGGGAGATAACTTAGTGTCTAACAGAGCAATAACTGAGAGGGAGGGAGAAATACTTAAAAAGAAAAGAAAGAAAGAAAAAGGACAGTGTATGAGCCTCTTCCTGACCATCTTTACATTATTGCTTTTTGGCTAGATCAAGCTACATGCCTGTGAACAGAAATGCCTCTAAATTACAAGAGAGGGAGTATATGTTTGTATAGGTGTCTGTATGGACCCTCAGCCTCCATTTCTCTGACCTGTACAAAAACATTCTAGGCAAGGAGATGGTTTAAAAAGAGTATGAAGAATTGGAAATTCTTTCCTGTTGCTTTGTGAACACTTGGAAAATTTCACATGTTTCAGCTTTGTTTCTAAGATTGGTAAAACTCTGTAATTTACTAAGAGTCAGTTGCAATTTATCTTGTCATGTACTGCGCTATTAAGAACTCAAGATATGGCACTGAATTTATGGGAAGTATCAGACTATTAATTCTCAATGAGAATCTAAAATTCATCATATTCTTTTCTTTCTGGTTTTGCATAATGTGATTAACTTACGCTTGAATAAGATAAGGAGAAGCTGAAGACTGGTTGCCAACCCGGAAGCCTCTGGCTTATGGTGCTCATTGGAAGAGCCATGCTTCTTCTGGGGGGCTTCCTACTATCTGCTTCATTGTATGAAAACTCTGTTGAGTGAAACGAGCCCTTAGACTTTGTTCCCTCGACATAGCATATAACCACACTTGAACTTAATCTAAGATCTCTTGATCAATTTTAAGAACTAAGGTTTACACATAAGACAGAAAGGAAAAGGGGAAAGAGAAAGAGAGAGAGGAAGACAGGAAAACCAGAAAGAATCAACCAGAGAGAGAAAAAGCCTCGGCAGTGACAGCACAACTACCACAAGAACATACTATATTTACACTCAACCTACTTCCAGAAGTTACTTGAGATGGCCTACAAAATTAAGTACTAAATAATTAAAATAATGATCAAAACGTTAAAAAAGCAATAATGAAGGGGAAGCAGTTATTAAACCAGAAACACTGACCAAAGATAATTACAAAAACTGAACATCACAATTTAAGTTTGAGCTTCCTGCAGCCAAAGCAGAAGTTGAAAATCCATTAAAAAAAAAAAAACCCTCATTATCCTATTAATGGAAAGAAACCCATTACATTAAGAGATTCCACTTCCTCTTAGAGTTTAGTCCCATAATAAAAAGTGTGTTGTGTGAATCATGATTACAGAAATCAGACTTAAATCAATGCGTAACCTCCTACTGCCTTCAGTTATATGCGCAGAGCCAATCACCTCCCACTAAAGCAGTTTTTCCTGGAAGGTGCAAGTGACACAGTGGCCATTACACTCCAAGGGTGTAGGGTGCTGGTTGCCATGACATCTCACAGTTGATGCCTCAGTCTGCTGACTTACCTTGTGTTAAGGATGAAGCAGCTGGGTTTGCAGCTCCTCCAGCTTCCACTAGATCTGGTTTTTCAGCTTCTTGGCGTCCTAAGTCAGGAGTGTGGGTACGTATAGCTCTGTGGCGAAGGACACTAGCTCCATTGCAAGTCACTAAAGTCAGAGGGGTGAGAGATATGGTTTGCAGTTTATCCTTGTGGATTCCAGTTTGTCCCCAGGGGTTCCAATTTTTCTTCACCCTTCCCCAATTCAATTTTAGTTTTTCTGCCTGACTTTTGCTCTTCCTGACCTACAAGAATTTTAGTCACACCACCAGAGTTTTCCTATAGACTTCTGCACCAACTCCTGTAAATGAATAAGGTCTAATTCCTAAAATAAATCCCTTATTCTATGTCATTCTTAGTTCTGTTTCCCTTATCAAACCCTACCTGATACCTAAATTAGTGTCTGGAATTGTCAAAATTTAAGACTGAAACATATGGCATTGTCTTTGAGACTGTATGGTGGATAAAAACTACAATGTCCATGGTAACTGTAGTAAGCCTCAGAGACAGTGAGAAAATTGTTACTGAATGCTGAAGAAAAAGAAATCTGCATTATGTAATAGCAGAAATTTTGACAACACTATATGGTCTGTAGTAACTTGGAAAATAGGAAATATGACTAATGAAACAGAGGGTTTGGGTAAAGAGATTTCTCAGGGGAAGCCTGAAAATGTCTAATTTTTTATAATCACATATGATAAGCTATCAATAGAAAGAGATTAGCTAAAATAAGGTAATATGTTTACTTTTAAGCAGAACTTTGAAGAAATGTGAAAAGTCAGACCCTCCTGGATTTGAAAATAAAACCATTTCTCATTTCCAGCTTCTCTGGATGGCAAAAGATTCTCAAAGTAAGAAATAATGTCCGAAAAAAGAACAAATCAGGTGTGTTGCTGTTAAGTCTGATTGTTAAAACTTCAAAAGGATTGGAGGATATGCTAAGTCTATTCAGCTAGACCAAAATGTGTCTAACAAACATAAGGCTGTCTGTCTCGCAGAATCCAGATTCTCAGCCCAAACCAGAGATTTGTAGGTGTGGATTTTGTCTAGTGGAATAAACCCTAATAACATTTATAGAATACCTGTAAAATACTTACTATAATTGTACTAGCAGAAACATTGTAGGCTTGGATTAAAAATGACAAATATAAAAAGGGAACCTCTGAGTCCAGGAAGCAGGAAGTGGGCTGACAAAGCTAGTCAAATACAAAAATGGACCACGTCTTAGGAAAAATAGGGGATGTCCCAGAGTGAAGAGCTTCGAGTTCTGAGAACAGAGATAAGATCGACAAAAAGTCATACCTCAGGAGAGTCAAATTAAGAAACTGGTGATATGTGCCTGGATGGACTTCACTACATGTTGCCATGAAACAATTATTGCTATGTGCCTCTCATTTCTTTTCTTTTTGAATGAGAATGTCTAGTTCAATTATTCTTGTGTTAGTGAACTAGGGTTGCCATAGCGAAGGACTACCCAACAGGTGACTTAAAAGCAGAAATGTATCATCTCACAGTGCTGGAGGCTAGAAGTCCAAAATCAAGATGACAGCAGGGTTGGTTCCTTCTGAGGGCTGTGAGGGAGGGATCTATTCCAGGTCTCTCTCCTTGGCTGTAGGTGGCTGTCTTCTCCCTGTGTCTTTACATCACCTTCCCTGTGTGCATGTCCATGTCCATGATCAAATTTCACCTTTTATAAGGATACCAGTCTTACTGGGATAAAAGCCCACCCTCCTTCAGAATGACTTCATCTTAAGTAATTACATACATAATGACCGTATTTTGAAATAAGGTCACCTTCTGAGCTGCTGGGACTTAGGACTTCATCATATGAAGGGGGGCAGGGGAAGACACACAGAATTGACCTTATAATTCCACCTATATGAATTTACCTCAAGGAAATAATCAGTGGTGTACACAAAGATTTATGGGCAACAGTGTTTACTAAAACATCATTTATAAATTAGCAGTAGATTAGATTTTTGACAAAATGTTGCTTGATAATTTATAGTGTATTGATGTGATTAAATTTAGGGCAATCATTTATTTATTTTTTTTAATTTTTTAAAGATTTTATTTATTTGTCAGAGAGAGAGAGAGAGAGCACACAAGCAGGGGGAGGGGTTGGCAGAGGGAGAAGCAGGCTCCCTGCTGAGCAAGGAGCCCGAGGTGGGACTCAATCCCAGGACCCTGGGATCATGACCTGAGACGAAGGCAGACCTTTAACCGACTGAGCCACCAGGGTGTCCTTAGGGCAATCATTTAAAGCCGATTCATACCCACACAAAATTCACATAGAATGTGAATAAAAGAAATGGATATTTATATAGCCCCCAAAGAAAGCAGGATACAAAAACTGTATATTGTATACCTTATGTTCTTAATATTTTCAGAAACATACCCACACTTCTGTGCATATATTTTTTATTAATATGTACATGCAAAACCAACTGGAAGAAGATAAAATAACATAGTAACAGTTGTTATTTGAGGCTGGTGAGACTATGACTGATTTCTCTTTTTTGGCATTTTTTTGTATTTTTATGTACTTTTATGATAGTTTTTTAAAAGTAACAAATGATATGAACAACAATGATATATCATGCTCATAAAATCGGAGTTATTTACCCATGATCATGTAGTGCATTGTGATAAAAATCAGATAGTTTTGATTCTTAAAGCCTTAGCTTTGCCCACTGGAACAAACCTGATTTTTCTATGTTAAGTTTCACCTATGTTACTCAACACACCTGCAAGGCTTTATACTTAGGAAACAAAAGGTGATATTAGTACTAACTTAATTAAGCAGATCACATGATAATTAGAGCACAAAAATTGCTATACTCATTTAACCAAACCTAAACTCAAATTAAAAAAAGAACTTATTTTTGCCAAATCATAGGAAATCATAATTGTTTGGGGATCTCCTGTCTCAGTTTTAAGCAATAAGAACAGGTAAAAGTAAATTATTTGGGTCTTTTCACCTAATATATTTGATTTAATTTGCATTTTCAATGCTTTTTGGAATAACTAGCTATTGTTATAATTTCAAATCCAGAACTTTGTTGTAAGAATCACACTGAAACATATATGTCCCTTAACTGATAGAAAAATCACATCTTAATGATTTACCTCACCCCCCTGGGGAGTTTGAATAAAAGGAATAGAATTTGAGTTCAGTGCTCACAGAATCTGATTTATCACATGAAGTATTGATATATTTTGTATTTGAGGCTGGCCTTTAGTGAGGGAAGAGCTTGCAACACTTATGATAAAGGCTTTGTTCCAAGGGCAGCTGAGCATAGTTCTGCTACTGAATGAAAAACTTCACACATTAATGTCACAGATACCTGTGTAGCCCTGTCACACATGGGCAATCCTCTAGGTGTTGGAGGAAACAGACAAATTTTGTGTTTCAAATATCCATATATTATATGTGTGTGTGTATATATATATATATAAAATATATACATGAAGATATAATAAATATATAAATTTACAAAAATGCATTTTATATTCTATTGAAGCACATCTAAATAGAAATATGGATTTAAAATGTATACATAAATATATAAATTTATGTATTACATATAATAGATAAATATTATAAGTATATAGGTACAGATATTATAATTGGAGCTATGAATTCCATATACAATCATGAAAGAATAATTTCAGAGAGTGATAAATGCTATAGATAAAATAGGGTTACAGGACAGAGAGACAGTTGGGATGAACTTTTACTTGAATTCTGTATTCATTTCCAGGATTGCCATATAAATTATCACAACCTAAGTTATGTAAAACAGGAGAAATTTATCTTTCACAGTTCTGGAGGCTGGAAGTCCAAAATCAAGATGTCGGCAGGGCCATGCTCTGTCTGCAGGCTCGAGGGGAGAAACCCTTCCTTGCCTCATCTGGCTTCTGCCAGTTGCCGGCAATCCCTGGCAGTCTTTGGCTTGTTAGATGCGTCACTCCACTCTCTGCCCTACTCTTCACATGGTCTTCCCCTCTGTGTCCACATTTTCCCTTTTCTTATAAGAATCCCATCAGTGGATTAGAGCCCACCCTAATCCAGTATGACTTCATCTTAACCTCATTATATTTGCAGACTCTATTTTCAAAGATCACATTTGCAGGCTCTGGAGTTAGGACTTCAACCTATCTTTATGGAGGACATAATTCAACCCACAATAAATTCTAAGAGAAGACCCTTGTAAGAAGAGGACATTAGAACTGGAATCTGACTGATGAAAAAAGGAAGGCATGTGGCAGTCAGGGAAGGAAATGATTCTATGCAAAAGGCGGTGTAAAGTCCTAAAGCTGGAGCACTCTTAACATACCAAGAGGCAGAAAGGCCAGTGTGGATCATGGAGAGAGACAGAGAGACGGAGAGAGACTGAGAGAGACAGAGAGAAACTAAGGCCATATATGTGCACGGGGAACAAATTACAGTGAGCTTTGTAAACTCACAGAAGTTCAGATTTTATTCTATTCGGTGTGAGACTGCTGGAGGATTTTATCCAGGGGGGACTTATGATGAGATCTATGCTTTAAAAGAAAATTCTAGATGCTGCACATAAGACTAGTAAGGAAACTCTGGTGATGTCAGGAGAAACATGATGGTGGCATTGAGAGTAGTGGGGGCAGCAGAGTTGGTGAGGTATATTCCAGGAAATTGGCCCACCAGAATTCACTGAATTGAGTGTAAGGTGGGAGACAGAGAGGAGAGAGGAAACAAGGTGGAGGAAGAGAGCACAGGGTGCGTATTATTGCCATTAACTGAGATGACGGACTGGGAGAGAAATATGTTTGTGGACTGGGGATGGAGTGGGGATCGAGTAGAGAAACTAGTCCTGGGACACAGAGTAAGCACTTGAACAATGGTTAAAATATATGCTATTCAAAAAACAAAAACAAAATCAAAAAACAAAAAACAAAACACAAACAAAAATGGGAGCACCCGAGTGGCTTAGTCGATTAAGTGTCTGACTCTTGGGTTTCGGCTCAGGTCATGATCTCAGAGTCATGCGATCAAGCCCTGCCTAGATGTGCTCAGTGGGAATCTGCTTAAGTTTCTCTCTTTCCTCTACCTGTCACCCCACTCCCTCCCTCTCTCAAGTAAATATATAAATCTTTAAATAAATTAATAAAATAAATTAAATAAATAAATAAATAAACCAATCTATCCATTTCTGTAAACCTTGCTGGACTCTCCATCTAAAGCATGCCTTACCTTCCTTCTTGCCTCCATTCAGATGTCTTCTTCATCATAGAGCACTTCCCTCTCTGTTCTCTTAGGTCTCACCCAGCCGCAAAATTATTAACATCCATAAAGTCCTCTTTCAAATGTCCCCTGAGAATGTGGTGGTACTGTGGACAAGCAAGACCTGGAGTGACACAGAACTGGGACAGCCATTCCATCTCAGCTCCTCCGTGTCCTGGGAAAGACTTAACTTCCCTAAGCTGAAGTTTTCTCATGAGTTCATCAAGTTGCTATGAGGATTATCTTAGCTAATATATGTAATGTGATGCTATGGGTAGAGCACGCCATGTGTGCAGATAGAGCAGGAAAGGGGAGGAAGACACAGAAGCCACAGTAGCAGTTTGGTGCAATGTCTCTCTGTGGTTTTGGATTTAGATGGTTCCAAATAGGATGTGAGGGGGTCTGGCTGTGACATCTGTCACCCCATTGATTGCTACGGTTGATGCAGCTGATCTGGGTGGCTAAGCAGGTGTCCCTTCCTCTCTCTCTGCTCCATGTGTGTCCCTCCTGAAGCTGTGTGCTTAGTAAGTTCAAGAGGATGACCTTCTCCGATAGAGGAGGACCGTTCTTTGGTCAAGGGTATACGAGGAGAGTAGCAGCGTTCCCCTGCTAGAACCTCCAAATAAGCTCTCAGATAGTTCCAAGCAATAAAAAGGGATACTGTGCACTCTGTGATTAACTGAAACTCAGTTTCCACAAATATCTGACTGCTATCTCTCAGTACTCTGGTGACGATTTACAAAGTGTATGAGAGATGTCTGGAACAGGGGGAACTCAAGAAATAGGACTTTCTTTCCCTCTTTCCTCTACCCAGATTTGGAGCACTGTTTGCCAGATTGCTGGTTATTTATGGCCAACATCTATCTAATATCAAATTCCAGACAGTAATTTTTTAGACTTTAACTTTTCTCTGGAATTTTTCTTAAAAAGAAACTAATTTACCCTCTCCCAAGACTATCATCAAAATAAAAATAGGTGATAAGTCAACATAGAAGCCAGGGGAATAGGAACAAAAGTAGAAGAATTTCCTATTTGCCTACTTAAAATGATGAGTGTGTGATCTGGGCCAAAGGCAAGAGATGGACAGTCAGAAGTCTCATTGCCTCTTGTAGTTCTGCAAGTCTCTGAAAAACTGAGTCTCCAGCCCACTGCAGGGCACACAGGCTTCAGAGAAACAGTAGCCAAGAAGCAGAGATAGGGTGAATTGAGCCCTGCAGCCCAAGACTCTACCTTACCCCATATCCCTTTTATAAAAAGACTTCGTAGCCCTTGTCATCTCTAAAATTCAATGACTGGATGGCACAGTCAGTTGAACATCTGACTCTTGATTTTGGCTCATGTCAAGATCTCAGGTTTGTGAGATCCAGCCGTTCATCAGGCTCCATCCTCAGTGCAGAGTCTGCTTGAGATCCTCTCTCTCCAGGGCACCTGGGTGGCTCAGTCGGTTGGCCATCTGCCTTCGGCTCAGGTCATAGTCCTAGAATCCTGGTATCAAGCCCCACGTCAGGCTCCCTGCTCAGCGGGGACTCTGCTTCTCCTGCTCCCTCTGCTGTTTCCCCACTTGTGCTCTCTGGCTCTCTCTCTCTTTCTGTCAAATAAATAAACCTTAACAAAACAAAACAAAACGAGATGTTCTCTCTCCCTCTCTCTCTCTGCCCCTGCCCCCCACACTCTCTCTTTCTCTAAATAAATAAATAAATAAATAAATAAAATCTTTTAAAAAAATAAATAAAATGCAATGATTAAGGCATTTGGTTTTATTGTAAGGGGTCCAGTAACAAGACCCTTCTCAAAATATCTGTTAAATAGATGGTGCAATCCGATGTCATCTTTCAGTTGTACTGGCTTCTAGGCAAGCGGAGAACTGTGAAGTAAGCTTCGGATTTAGGCAACGTGCCATTATTCCCGCTTTTTTTTTTTTTTTAAAGCGTCATCTTATATCAGTGACTTCCTGTCAGGAGTACCAAGAGGAAAGAAGGTAAGGACACCAGAACAGCCAGATTCTGCTTATCCACAGCCTTAACCTTTTCTGCAACCCCAGGGACTTGGGACTGAGAGAGAAGCACAAAGGGCCAGTGAGCGCTTAACCTCACAGCGGCTCATCGTGCAGCTTCTGGCTGTGCTTCCATATTTCCTTCTGGATCAGGAGCTGGGGGTGAAAAGCGTGCATTCAAGAGCTGTGGTATACTCTGGGACTCGGAGCCTGACTGGACCAGAGGAACGTCTGGGAACCTGGCGTTCTGAAGTGTCTTTAAGCTTAGACAAAGCGAATGCTGGAACTGAGCTGGCTGTTTGGAGACAGAGACGCACCATGGCTCAGTCCAAGTGAGCAGGAGTCCTCATGGTGCTGTGCATGTTCCTTTTGAAAGTCTAGAACACGCGGGCTTCACGCTACACATTTACTAGGCCTGCGACATCTCGTTTGTGGTTTATTGATAACTACCATTGGCCGGGTGAATAGTCCTATTCAGCAACTGGGTAGAAACTGACCAGGGTGGCGTGCCAGCTGTGTGCTTTCATTGACTACAGGAAGCTGAAGGTCTCCCTTGTGGGCGGAGAATATGGCATAACTTCTAACACCCTCTCTAGAAGGTACCACAGGAAGTTATTCTTGTTTGCCTTGAAGTGTAAAGTGCTGATTCTCAATCATGTTGGGAAGTAGTTTGAATGCGGAGGGAAGGCTTTCGTTACCTGGAAAGAAGCGGGAAGAGGAGTCCCAGACGCTCAAACAAACGCAGCCTACAACCCAGATTTGCAGAAGATCAGCCATTGGTTTGTTTTAACCCTTGCTGTGCTACCCCAAACAGCTCAGGACCCTTAGAAAATCACCGTCCTGAGTCTCATCTGTTAAATAGGGACGGAGGTGCCGTTCTGGTCACAAAATCCATATGGCAGGACAGACGGCATGGTTCTGCCAACATTTCAATGTAATTCATTTTTATTCCTGGAAGAATTACCTGATGCACAGCAGAACTTAGAACATAATTAACTAGAAATAACATTTCACAAGATGTGAGAGCCTGTGTAGAGCACCACACTTTGAAAAGAAAAAGACAAAACACAGCTTAAGGGAATGTCAGAGTGCTTAAAAACTATGTAGGAAGATAACACACACTAAAGGGCTCGGTAAACATTCAGTCAGTATTGCTCATTGACTGCGGACCAGGCAAAAGTGCTCAAAACAAAAACAGCCCAAGTTCAGGGACCAGGATCCATTTCCTCCATATTTGAAACATAAAACCCACAATAAATTCTTACCAAGTACCCTCCTCTGAATGATCCTGAGGCACATGGAGATGCTAAATGCTGCTTTCCCCTCCTTTCCTGGCTGTCTAAAAACTTAGGCAGTAGCTTAAGTCTACTTAACTCCCTTGAGTAGAAAAGCTGGCTTATCGATAGCAGGCAAGCTTAGATTTTATAGAGGTTGTACACTGTTCCCAGTACTTTAGGGATTCTCATATTCATGTGTCAAGAAACAGTAAATTAGCTGCGGGTCAGGGTTTTACACTCTGCATTTGAAAACAGGTGCCCGTTGAGTGTCCTGGGAGTCCCTTCGGATCTACTTGGTCAACTTTCACCCCAGGCTATTCACAGTCTCCACCCCTCACCATCACTGCCCTCCAGCCGGGCTCCCTTCTTACTACTTGCTCCTCCAGCTCCCATGTCATCGTCTCTGCAGAAATATTAGAGGAAACACTTTGGGGTGTTTGGAGGAGTGGCAAACAGGACCCATCTACGTACATAGTATTTATTTCTTAAGGGTATAGCAAAGTAGGAGGCTTTCAAAGTAAAACGTTTTTTATATTGAATAAATGAACAAAGGAAAGAATGAATGAATGCCTGTGTGGTTTAAATTACTGAGATAATTTTATGTGTTTCTACAATCTAGCTTTAGAGACATTTAAGAAAAATCCCCAAAATGATTATAGTGAAGGCAGTGGTACTGGATGATCTATCATTCCAGGGCGACCGTGTTGAATGTCTTTCTTCTGTTTTGACAGTTGTGAAGAGCAACAGCTGCAGCAACACAGCAAACAACTAGTTTACGTAAACATTTCTTGAAGAGAAGGATGACTATCTTCTCTGCTCAGCATTGTTAGAGTCAATTGTCCAGTTCAGTGGGCTTCAAACTACACCCTGTGACTCACTAGTGAGTTGTGAAATCCGTTCGATGGGTTGTGACCAGACCATTTTTAAATGATGAGAGGAAGGGGTGCCTGGGTGGCTCAGTTGTTAAGCATCTGCCTTCAGCTCAGGGTGTGATCCCTGCGTTCTGGGATCGAGCCCCACACTAGGCTCCTCTACTGGGAGCCTGCTTCTTCCTCTCCCACTCCCCCTGCTTGTGTTCCCTCTCTCGCTAGCTGTCTCTCTCTCTGTCAAATAAATAAATAAAATCTTTGAAAAAATTTTTAAAAAAAATGATGAGAGGATGCAATACACCAGAATGGCCAGCATAGTGCATAGGGCTAGTAGGTTTAATTGTCTTTGCAATTTGTCTTTCAGTTCTTTATGTACATTATTTATATGTATTATATATATATGTTCTCATATTTAATGACTAAAACAAAAATGTCACATACATTTATATGTGTGTCTAATGTCGTGACTATAAAAATAAAATAAATAAGAACAAGTGCTAATCTATTTCTACTCCTTCCATGGCTCTACACCGTACCTACCAAGTGGTGGCCCTGACTGTACTTGAGTGCTCTCCTTGCCTACTCTCTTTGAATAATTGCCTTCATTATCCTGAATCAACATCAGTCTTCATGAAGCTTACTTTTTGTACTGGTCTAATTGCTACCCCTAGGCACTTTTCAGACAAGCCTGATTTTTCTTCCACATAATAACCCTTGGGTATGTAAACTGAGATGTGTTGTCTCTGTTAAGGATTTCCTTCACATTAAGAAGAATTCCAAAGTCCCCAGTTGTCCCTCAGTGACTTTGAGACCCTTCATTGACCAGATTTCTCTCTATGCCCCTTACGAATTTGGGCTGCATAGAGTTCTTAGAAAGTCATATTGAATGAGGCTGGTCTGCAGGGAGAGGAGCCAGATGTGATGGCCCCTGCTCAGGAAAAGAAAACAGAAGGGGAGGGTTAGGAGTGGCCATGCGCATCCTCTGCAATATGACTTACAAAATCTGGGAAGCCCATGTAAGCAGCAACCCTCTCTGCTAATAGTTCCAGTCTGAGGAAAAAATGAAACTTGGCCAACGTCATTACTCTCAGCCAGAAGCACGCAAGGAGAGGGTGGCAGCTAGGAGTGGGAGGAGGCGGTTCGCCAAGACGTATTTTGGCTTTAGTCACAGATTATAGAAACACACAGGCTACTATAAATATATAAAAATATCCCATGCTCACTTCCTGAGAAAAACATGTTAGTTTATGTTCACAAGTGTTTTCTTTTTGAAGAAGCTATAAATACCAGGAGCTCAATATCTGAATCTGAACAACTAATTGAAATGTCTAAAAAGAAAAGCTTATCTTCAGTTCTTTTTTTAGGAAACACTACAAATATAGACTGATGCTTAAGCAAAGACAGCTGTTTCATTTCACATGGAAAAGAAGAAGCATTTCTTAAAAATGGTCTTGGCTGGAATTCTTTTCAATACAGTTGTGGATTTTTTCCCCATATTTTGACTGAAACGTTTTGAAAATGCATTTCCCAGTTTTGAGGGGTTTTTTTTGCCTTGAAATGTGTATTGCTCCAGAATTTATAATTAGCTCCTCTCAATGATGAAAAATAAATGTCAGAATTAAAGTTTCTAAATAAAACTGCTATTCCTTCTCATCAGCAATAATTGAAATTGAAGGTACATGTAATAAAAGGTACTGAAAGAAAAATGTTTGCTGGTTATTTTAAAAAAGGATTGACCACAACCATCAAAGAAATGGAAATCTATAATCAACCTTACATAAAAATATGGGATATAATAAAGACCCTTAAAACAATTACTTAAGAGAATGACAGCCGTTTTAAGTACAGAAAAATGCAGAATATTTCGACATCAAATCACAAGAAACAACACAGCCACTGACCGACCAGCTGTTTCTCCTTTGTATCTGCTTAGCCCTCCATAGGCTTCAGTATTTTTTTTTAATGTAATATAATTCTAAAACTATTTATTGAAAACCTACCTTGTGCCAGGTGTTGCTGGGTTCTAAATCTGTTGCTGGGTTCTAAATCTGTGCATTAGTGGGTGAAAAAAGAAAGAAGGAAAGAAAGAAAGGAAAGAAAGAAAGAAGAAAGAAAGAAAGAAAGAAAAAGAAAGAGAAAGAAAGAAAGAAAGAAAGAAAGAAAGAAAGAAAGAAAGAAAGGAAGAAACGCTGCAGTCAATGTTGATTTCTTGACAATTATTGCTGAGAATGGGTAAAGAATGCAGAAGACACTTCAGACTCCTCAGAGCTCCAGATTCCTGTATTCAGACTATCTTGGCAGTTTCCCACACATGCAGATTGTGTGCATAACTAAACTCTGGATCTTTCTCCTGAATCCAAGTCCGCTTCCGCCTTTCCCTTCCTACCAAGGGGCGCAGGACTATTTGGAGCAACTCTTGACCCGTACCTTATCCTCTATCCAATTCATGCCAAGTTCTTTAAAATTCATTTCCCAAATGCATTGAGAATAATCTACTTATTATCTGAAACCATAATTGTTCTCTTTAGTTGTCTTTGATGGCCCAACAGCCAAAGTAATTACAAATAAATCAATTAAGAAGCCCCTTCCATACTTGAAATCTTTGCAAGACTGCACATTGCACTTAGGATAAGATTTTCAATCTTTAGCGTGACCTTCAACACTCTCCTATACATCATTTGGCCCTTTGCCTACCAATCTAGTTTCTCTCTCCTTGTTGGTTTCTGTTTTCTGCCTGCATTGTTTTTGTGTCTGTTTTTCTGCCCTTCAAACTCATTCTCACTTCAGTGCCTCTGCACGGGACTTCTTTCTGCATTCAAATCTCCCCGCTCTGCTCCTCTCCGTGTTAATTTCAGTATTTACTTTGAGTCTCAGTTTAAATGTCTATTCTTAAGAAAGACTTTTCATAACTGGGAAAATTAAAATGAAGCCTCCCCTTGCTTCCTCCTTTATATCACCTGATTTTCACTTTCTAAAACTTATGAAAATTTTCTTCATAATATTTGTATGTTTATTTATTTATCTAAAGTCTCTTTTCTTCTCTAGACCTCATGTTCCACAAATACACGCAAAGAAAAATGGAAGAGAGTTTGGTAGAACTTTCAAACTATAGGAGTAAGTAAATAATGAACTTAAAATCAGGAAGCTATACAACAGGATTTCAGAGAAGGAAATGAGGGTTCTAGGGCTAGCTCTGTCATTTAATTAGCTCCAAGATTGGGGAAAACTCATTTAATTTCTGTGATACCCAGTTTCCTCATCTGTAAAATAGGAACAATGGTATCAGGGTTGTTACGAAAGTCATATTGTTGCAGGATTGCAGGGTTCTTGTCTCACGGAGCCGAAGAATGAATCTCGCTGACTAAAGGGCGACATGAAGTGAAAGTTTATAAAGTGAAGGTGAGAACAGAAAGGAAAGGAATAAAAGGTCTCTCAATGACAAGGGGTCCCAAATGGGTTGCCATTGAGGGCTTTTATGGTCGGTCTGTATAGAAAACTGACCAGGGAACTTGGTAAATATCTTGTCTACAACATTTCCGACAAACAAGATAGAATTGTTAATATTATGAAAATATCAGAAGACAAACAAGATGGATTTGTTATGTTTTCTTCTCTCTGATTAATATCTTGTCTATAATGTTTCTCCACATCTGGGAGCCTGGTTAAGTAGCCCCCTACCTGTCTCTCCCTACCTCACCCCCCCTGTCCCTTACTCAGGATGAGATTATATATGTGAAAGCATTTTGTAAATTGCAATGCAGTGTGAAATTCTTGTTGTTAAAACAAAAATGTCCAGGGATAATTTAATTGAAGTAAGACATACAAAGTTCCAGTTGTTGGTTTCTCTCTGCTTCATATTCAGGAAGTTGCTAGGGAGGTGAGTTGGTACATAAAGACAGCATCAAAGTAAAATTCTGTGTGCTTGCTTTCTTTCACTAACTCGCAATTATTCAGTGTGTATTCATTGGATACATTCTATGTTCCAGTCACTATACCTTTATATCTTTAGTGCTTTACAAAATTTAATAGTAAGTCATAATTTTTATCTAAAAAGGTAAACCTAGAGTCCTGGTCATGTGACCAGGAGAGGTAAGTAACGCAGCAAAAGGTTAGGAAAACCTTTCCGGAAGAGATTTTGGGGATAAAAAAAAATTGGAAATGAATGCAGTTTTCACCACTTACCTTGAGTGGGTTGTTCAGCCTAGTTCCTTCTCTGTGGTCAAAATGGAAGTCAGTAATATCTGCCTTCAATATTGTGATGAAGAGTCATGTAGATATTTTATGAAGAATAACGAGGTATACAAGTCACTTAGTGATTAGACACGAAACGAACCGTGCACATGTATTACTGTCAAACAGAAACTTAATCTCTTTCTATGATGAAAGCATATGTCGAAAGTGGAGCCCAGAAGAAAGTACAGGACCTCAGACACTACTTTCAAACAGCTATCATTATCGCCTGTCTTTACTACAGAAAGCAAACATTCTGTAAGATGTCTATATGATATGGTCCTGTCCACATGCAATTTGGGAATCTTTGCTAGTAAATTTTTAGATCCTGTTGTCCACATCATTCACTAAAAATATTTATACAAAGAAGGGAACAAGCAGGGTGACAGCAGGAAAAGGCTTTCCAGGCACATATGGATTTACCTTTGGCAAAGAGCATCAGCAAGTGACAACCTTAAGGCTTGTGTCATATTTCTGGGGAACAGAAAATGACATTGTTTCCCTGTGGATGGTCTTGTCCTCTAAACAATTTTGAAACTCCTTAATCTCTCAAATGCATCTGAATGCTTTTAGGCAACACTCAAGAAGAACTGCTCAAAGTCACGTAGAAACATTATTCAAGGTTTTTGATAGCAGAGCTAGTGGTTGATTTGAGAGTAATACAGTTGAGAGTTTAAAATCATGGGCTTTCCTCTGGAAAGAGGAAAAATGTGTCTCAAATAGGCTTGGGTTCAAGTTGTCTCATCACAGCTGCAGGATTTGCAGGGTAAATTAGTTTCCTATTGCCACTGTAACAAATTGCCCCAGGTTTAGAAGCTTTAAACAACACAAAGTTATTATCTTAGAGTTCAAGAGGTCAGAAGTCTAAAATGGGTATGTAATGATCTATTCTGTCTGAAGGAAGCAAAGAACAATCTGTTTCTTTGCCAGTTCCAGCTTCTGGAGGCGGTCTACCTTCCTTGGCTCATGGACCCTTCCTCCAACTTCTAAACGAGCAGCATATCATCTTTCTTTTTTATAAAGAGTCTTATGATTACATGAGCCAACCTGGATAATCTCCACATCTCAAGATTTCAACCAAAATAATCTCTACATCTCAAGATCTTTAACTTATTTAAACCTGCAAAATTCCTTTCACCATAAAAGTCCCTTTTGTAATATAAGGTTTCTTTTTGCCTATATTTATAGGTTCCAGGGATTAGAACATGGCTGTTTTAGGGGGCCATTATTCAACCAAAACAGGTAATAAGTTTTCAATGCCTCACTTCTCTTATTTCTAACATGAGGATTGCAATAGTTCCTACTATGAAACATTGATATGGAACTAAATAGGATTACACACGTTATTCAATATTACTATGAAAAAACAAGTGATACAGGACCTTTTGATACAGTAATGAGGAAGATTAATGTGATCGCTGCTCTTGGTGGAGCCAGACTTTAAATGAATACTTGGAAAAATTAACGTATGCTTGCAAACTCTAGTGAGTACTACTAAGGAATAGTGAAGAGTATGTTGGCAAAGAGAACTAATCTAGGTCTAAAAGAACCAGAAAACGGAGAAGGCCACTCTGAGCAATTAGCTTTTAGTTGAGATTTTATGAATGAATAGGAATTACCTAGCTGAAATAAAATGTAGAAAAGAACATTCCGGAAAGAGGAAAATGTGTGCAAAGACCTATGGCAGGAATGAGTGTGGTGCGTTCAAGGAATTGGAAGGCATAAAAGCATGGGGGAGAGTGACAAATCATGATGCTGCCAAAGTAGTCAGGAAACAGAGCAGATTGTGCTAAAAAAGGCTATGTTAAGACTTGGGGGCTTTGTTTAAGAGTAACAGCAAGAGTGGTCTGACCAGATTGCTTATTAGAAACTATTGCTCTGGGTGTTTTGTAGAGAACGAAGGGCAAGAGTGGAAGTAGGAATGCCAGGAAAGGGGTTTGGCTTTAGTCCAGGTGAGAGAAGGCAGGGTGTCATAGACTGGGCTTCCAAGGAATCATAGCCGGAGAGGGAGATCAGCAGGCAGGTGATTTATTATGGAGTGTTCTTGGGATCAATGCCTTCAGATGGGGGTGGGGGGAACAGGTTTGGCGAGAGGGAGGTCTCAGCTAACCCTAAAGGATTCTCTGAAGGGTGCATGACCCCTCAGAGTTGGTCAGTCCCTAGATGCGGCTGCACCAAGAGGACGGTGACCTTCTTCGGGGGAGGCTGTCCCCCAAGGCAGCTGACAGCTGAGCATCTGGGGAAATCCTAAAGTGAGTTAAAGGTTGTGTGTTAGGGAATCCACCACATGAAAGCTAGTCTAAACAGTAACAGTTCAAATGAGAGAAGGTGGATAGATTTGAGAAATATTTTGTAGATAATATATACACACACACATATATGTATATATAGAGAGAGGGAAAGGGAGACAGAAAGATCTGTCTTTCTCTCTAGGAGAGAAAAGAGGGAGAAATGAAAGGTTATAGCTGGGTTTCTGACTTTAATAATTGAACAGCTATGTGTACCATATTTACATATATGTAAATCTACAAATATATTTACATACATTTGTATTGATCGGTTAGTTAAATAAATGGGGACTTAACATTTTGGAGTAATCAGTGAGTAGGGGCTAGAAAGCATGAGCCTATAAGAATAGCCTCAAGAAAGAGCATAGGATTAAGGTCAGCAAAGCCTTGAGTAATGATAATGCCAACATGAAGGTGGATTGTGTAATGTTGGGGCTCTGGCACCTAATAAAAATTAAGTAAAAATCCTTGCTGACGTAATAATAACAATTTTTAACAGTGAGGAAAATGAGTACAGTTTTAATAGCCACAAAGGTGTGCCAGTAAACCCATAGTCATAGGCAGCAGAGCACAGGGTCCTTCCGTGGGAAAGCTGGAGCAAGCAGCCACGGCCACAGCTGGCGAGCTGAGCACCAGCTCACCTAGAGATACCTTTCAAAGAAGCATCCTTCAGGAAGAGGTCGTGCTGGGCTCCTATCTGTCTTCCATTCCTCACATCGGAGCCTTCAGCAAATCCTTTTGACTTGGCCTTCACAGTATGCCCACAATCTGATCAGCTCTCGCCTAGTGAGGACCTTCATCATCTCTTGCCTGGATTATTTTGACAGCCATATAACTCGTCTTTTTCTCCTCACACAATGGCTTGTCTCCTTAAAATGTATCCTCTACTAAGAAAAAGTTTGAATTATAAGTAAAATCATGTCATTTTTCTGCTCCAAATTCTCCAAGGCCACCTATATCCTACAGAGTAAAAGCTCAATCCATGAAAAAGCCTCAGAAGTTGTATTCAGTCTGTCCCCATCCTATTCCCACTGCCGTCTCCTCCTGACCTCACCTCCTTCCCCTCTTCTCTGGCCACTCAGCTCCAGCCGTACTGATCACCTGGCTGTTCTCCATATACTCCACACGCATTCTTATCTTCCGGCCTTTGAACTTGCTGTCCCCTTTGCCTACAACACCTTTCCTCCAGATACCTCCACAGTTAACTCCCTCACCTCCTTCAAGTCTTCGTACAGTGTGACATTTAAGAAGCTGCCCTGAATATTCCAGGCAAATTTCAACCTTCCTCTTCCTCTCCTGTACAACTTGGCTTCATTTTTATACATAATAGGTATTACTTTCTGACATCATCTAGATTATAAATGTACATTTTTCTATTATCTATTTCCTGGTAGAATGTAAACTCCATTAAGGTAACATAGGGATTTTTTGTTTGATTGGTTTGATTTGTTTGGTTTAGTTTCATTTACTCTTATATTTCCAATGCCTAAAAATGTTCTAGTTAAAAGTGGACCTTTATTAAATATTGGATGAATTAATGAGTGAGTGAGTGAATGAATGAATACATAAGAAGAGACTCTAATTCAATTTTCTAGTGAGGTACCTTCCCCACACTCTGTCCCCTTTTGTGTGTTCTAGACGTGATTTGACTGATTAGAGGAAATTTTGAAGACCAGCCCTGCTTCTCTAAGAGAAGTCTCTGGGGCACTCTGAAGTTAACATCTATCATTTGGTTGAATGTAAGTGCGCCACACCAATGGGGCACTGGCTGGCTGAATACTGTGGAAGTTGAGAAGAACAAATTTAAATTCTTCCAAAGAAGGTACTCCTCTATGTCCAGGCGGTGCCAAAATAAATATTAAAGGAAAATGTCAACTCACTCTTGTGAGTACAATTTCCATAAAGCACCTGATTGACTTTCCCTCCCCACTTTTTAAAAAAAATATGTATTATTGATATATACACAAGCCTAAGGAGATGTTGTCTATTGCTGTTATTATTTTTGTTAAACTACAATTTGAGGGCACCTGGCTGGTTCAGTCAGTGGAATGTGCGACTCTTGATCTCAGGGTTGTTTGTTCGAGCCCCACATGGGGGGGGGTAGAGCTTACTTAAAAATAAAATCTTAAAAAAAATGGAAATAAAAAATATATTTAAATAAATAAATAATAAATGACAATTTTATTCAGTGGTTACAGATGGGCTCTTGTACACAGTCTCTGAAAGTTCACAGTTTCAGGCTGTATCGTGTCAGTGTTTTGTGGGTGAACTCTCCTTTTATAATCAGATGTAGTCCAGATTGATGTCCTTGATTCTTTGGCTTTCTCTCAGCAGCTGTGGAGTGGCCCTGGATGGGGATGTCCAAAGGACACGGGTGTGGGCTGCCAAATGTTTGGAATACACTTTAATGACTTCGGGAATTAAAACTTTCCTGTAGTTAGCAGAAGCCTTTGTTTTGGTGGTTGTTTGGAAAGAGTTTGAGAGTCTATGCCATTTTGTTTTTGTCTTACCTTTGCCCTTTCCTGGTTTCAGCTATTTTTGAAAGACGGGCCCGAGCCTGTAAAATCCTACTGCCACAGATGTGGTAAAAAGAAATCCCCAGATCCCTGCTCCATCACTGAGTGCAGCTCTTAACATTTTGCACAAGAACAGGATATTGGCAACTCAACTGTTAAAACTGTCTGTGATTATTCTTCCTTGAGATCACTCTGATGTCACCAGTGTAATTTGAGCCTGGAGCTTTTGTTCACACTTTAAATAGCAGTCCCGGAATGATTTTGCTACAGACTCTCTGGAGAGCCTGGGAGCAGAATTCCCGAAGATCCCCACATCGATGAAAGCAAAGCAAAGCCACCAAGCCATCATCATGTCCAACTCGCTGCGCGTCAGTCCGTCCATCCATGGCTATCACTTCGACACAGCCTCGCGTAAGAAAGCCGTGGCCAACATCTTTGAAAACATAGACCAAGAATCTCTACAGAGACTTTTCAAAAACTCTGGGGACAAGAAAGCAGAGGAGCGAGCGAAGATCATTTTTGCCATCGATCAAGATTTGGAGGAGAAAACACGAGCCCTGATGGCCCTGAAGAAGAGGACGAAAGACAAGCTTTTCCAATTTCTGAAACTGCGGAAATATTCCATCAAAGTTCACTGAGGACAAGAGGATGGATAAGGACGTTATCCAAGAATAGACATTTAAAGACCAAGGGAGTTTGTGAGACCCAACACATGCAGCATTTTGCGGCTGCCTCCTAAGCTTCTCTTCCATCAGGACGGCAGAGGCTGGAAAGGAACAGAGCAAACTGGTTACAAAGACTCCAACCAATTTCACGCCTGTGCTGTTACAGTGGAAAACAAAATGCTTTCAGCAAGGATTTGCAAACTCTCCCTGAGGGGAAGGGACTGATGCGCTGTCAGAGGAGAGTCTGAACGGATGTAATGAGGACTGAGACTGAAGATAACAGAAAGCTGGGGAAGAATTGCAGCCAGAGTCTCTTTCTCAGGCTCCAGGACTTAAATTCAACCTGAACTTTGTTTCCTTAGCCGTATTGGGTAGGGAGAGGGAGGAGGGAGACGGGGAAACATGGAGAGAGAGAATACTATGCCCCATATTTACTGAGTTTTTTATTTGAATGTTTCGAAATGTGGCCAAGCTTCAATGTGGTCTATTGGTATAGATTCTTAGAGATCAGTAATGGATTATTTATTTGCATGTTTTACAGCGCCTGAAAAAGTGCACCACGAGGGTGTCAAGTTACAAATTAGCGATACTTTCAGCAGCTCAGTAAAAACCTTCTAGTTTGTAAAAGGTTTTTATACATTTCAAACTGGTTGCACAAAAGCTAAAATAATGGGGTCCTTCATAAATCCAAAGTACTGTGAAAAAAATTTATGATTTTTTTATCTGCTAACTAATGCTAAAATATAATCTAATTAGATTTCTTACAGTTATTGCAGTAAACATTAGGAAGTGAGTATGATATACTAAATAGTTTATGAAGATGCTATGGTTTTTATAATTTATTACACATGACAAATGATATGCAACCTTAATAAATTATTATAAACTTAGCTGCTCTTGGTCTGTGATGATTGGTCTCAAAGGAAAAAGTAAGGTGGTAAATATTTATTATTATAAGCTTTTATAAACTATTATAAACATTTCTAACAGTTTTACTCTAAGAGTAAAATGTGCTTTTAGTGTAGCTTTACATTAATTGCCAAACTTCTTCAAAGCAAATTCTCACATCAAATATCTAGGAATTTTCTGTCCCAACTTTAAAATATAAGATATAGGCATAGAAATTCATTGACTGACTCATCAACAGTGGTGTTTATGTGTCCACGGAGGGTGAGCTTTAAAAAGCTTTTTTTTCCTCCATATTTTTGGAATTTTTCCTCTGTGGCTTCAGGATCTATGTACATTCGTACATTTATTTCTCCCAAAACAATATATTTTAGGGTTAGAGTCCAAATTATGATCAAGTTTCTGTGGGTTATCAATGTTTATTCCATATAAGCCAATGTGGAAATAACATTACAGTCACTTAGTTTATTTTCTCATAAAATTATAATAAAATCTTTCTAAGAAGGCATACATCAATGCCTGCCGCCCTTTCCTAGCAAACAGAAATAAAATTTCCCAGAAATTAGGCATTTTGGAACATGTACAGAGGTTTCTGAAACTTGCTGATCAGAGTAAAACAAAACGAGTGAATGATCTACAATCTTCTGGGAGAGTTACAAGCCAGGATTTTAAATAATACATTTTTAAAAAGGAAATGAAGTGGTCAAACCTATTTTCAAATGTTAATTGATAAGTTTACTGAAGATAATATATATAAAATCACTCCATCAAGAAGGAATTTTTTACAAGAGAACATCCACGAAAGCCACAAATTTATATGCAGAAGTACGTGCCTATGTGTGTACATTTTTCTGGGAGAAGTGTCTATAATTTCTATCAGATTTGCAGAGACATTCATGACACCAGTATAAATTAAGAACAAAAGAGGAAGGGTTTGACAGGTGGAAGGCTCAGCTCATTTTGGTATTTGGGGATTACCAAAGCAGAGGCTCTAAAGGGGTCTTCAGCTCCATGACCTTATTGACCCATGCTTGCAAACTGTGCTTGCTTAATGATCTCACCTGAAGTCTTCTTGGCCCATGCTAAGAATAAGCCTATTAGTGACACATTTTCTCTGTCTATCTAGAATCCCCATAAGACATTAACAAACTGCTTGGGAAGGAAACTTGGTTAACTTATTCCTCCAGGGTAGCTGCATATTCCTATGAAGACTTTCAACTCATTTTCTTTTTAAAGACTTCAAACGCATCTTGGATGCTGAACGTAGTCAAAAGGTTGAATTTATTACACTGATGCATAACTATATTCTCTGACCCTGTTGTTTTCAGTAGAGTACAATATTTGTCTTACTCACTTTGCAAATTAGCATGTATTGACTTTGTTTTCTTGCAGTATATTATCATTATTTTCTGATTGCAAGACTATAACATGGGAAACAAATTAGAAAGCAACTGGGATATGATCCACAATAGTGTGGAGAAGAACTCCAGTGGATTTTGCAGAAACATTCTGTCTTTTCCCTTCAGGGACAACAAAAGTTAAAATTGCTGTGATTACACAAGGGTGGTTTTTAGTTTCATAATGCTTTCATCATTTAATGTGAGGTGAAAATGAACATCATTAGAACAGGTACGACTGGTTCAGTTCAGAAATTGTTCTATGGCACAGGGATGGCCAAATATATCTCAAGGCACCTCATTGCAATTGAAGATATAAAAGCAAAAACACAAAGGTGAAATAGGTTGTTAATAACATTTGTATTATTAGGATCATAATAATAACAACTGCATTTCATTAGGACAATTTTCTAAGTGTTTTTTAATGCATTAAATCACTTAGCAGTGTGACATAAGAGCATGTGTGTATAGTGTAATGACGCTAAAGCCAGAGGAATAAAGTGACAAACTCAAGAACACACCGCTAATGAGGCCAGGAATCAAATCCGGGGATTCTGGCTCCAAAGCCTCATTCCTTGCCACAGGTTAGACTGTTTCTCTAGGAGAAACTTAGCTTCTCTTTTTTCCTATAAAATGACAATTACTTATATGCTAGTAAGTCAGAAAGACAGGAAGGCATGGCCTCTGAGAAATAACTTTTATCTGCTCTGTGTCTCTTTGTCTGTTTATTTGGCACTTGCTCTATATGGGAAAGCTTCATAGTTTAGTCATTTTAATTGTGTCAAGGGTTTTTAGATGTAGCCTTTCAAGTCTGCAGTTAAAATAACACTTGGGTTAACACTTGGAACAAAAGATCACATCTAATGTCTCTTCCAGTTGTCAGTCAACATTTTGGGCCTCCATTTGCTCATTGGGGGAAATCAGAAAATACGGATTCATGATTTTATTCACTCAGAGTAGAGCTCCTCTGTTCATCACTGTGGCCCACGGCAAAGGCTGTTTGCTTTTGGATACTCCAAGAGATAGGATTTACTGAGAAAGGGGCCCAGGATAGAGGAGGGACTGCTATTTTCCCCCATTGTTAGAGGGTAGTCAGAAGATGGAAAGCTTCAACTAAAGAACGATTAATGAAGCCACGGTCTAGGTGTTACATGGTCTTTCGGAGTACCTCAGCTACCCTTCTAAATGCACATAGGGGTTTCCCAAGATGGGATATTGCTTGGACAACTCCCTGTCTTACACATTGAGAGTTGTAGAGTAAAACCAGGGTTTGTATCTTATACACTCATGCAACGAAAATGTAGTAGGCACCCATCTGTGGGCCCTCACGGTCAGAATGAATCCCTGTTCTCCTTACCAGAGGAGCCAGAAGTTTTTTTAAAATAAATATAGTACAGTGGGATGTATGATAGGAGTTTAAAACGGGATGCTATGAGGGCACAGGTGTGTGTGCGTGTGGCTCTGTCTGTGTCTGTCTGTGTGTGTCCGTGTGTGTTTGTGGAAGGAGATGAAATCTAACCCAACCCAGGGAGATCCTAGAAGAGTCCATGGAGAATTTTCATAGTAGGATTTAGTCAGGAGAGTGGACAGAGAACATTTTATTTCATCATCTGGGTATAACGTTTGCAAAGGCAAGAAGGCAGGAAAGAGTGTGAGTTGTGTGAGACTCTCTAAGCAGTTCAGTATGGCTAGGGATCTAAGTATTTGGGGTCAATAATTAGAAAGGCAACTGGGTTTTAAATGACAAGCTTGAGTATTAATTTTAGTCTGAAGGTGATAGAGAATCATTAAGGACTTTAATAGAAGAGTGACACTTACTGCCTAACTACTGTGTATCAGACCCTAGGAAAAGATATGATTAATATTTTGAAAAATAATACATTCCTTTCTGTCTGGCTGCAGCCATCAGCTCAAAGGTAAGCAAACATGGGTGCTTACAAGCACATCCAGGAGCTATGGAGGAAGAAGCAATCAGACTTGTGTGGTACATGATGGCCTCAAATGCCCAGTTCCTAAGGTTGTGACCTATAGCAAGTCTGCCCATCATGATGTTTGCCAGCTAGAGTTTGCCTCAAGCCTTCAGTCTGTTGCAGAGGAGCGAGCTGGACGCCACTGTGGGGCTCTGCGAGTCCTGAATTCTTTTTTTTTTTTTTTAAGATTTTATTTATTTATTTGACAGAGAGAGACCGCGAGAGAGGGACCACAAGCAAGGGGAATGTGAGAGGGAGAAGCAGGCTTCCCCCCGAGCAGGGATCCCGATGTTGGGCTCGATCCCAGGGTCCTGGGATCATGACCTGACCTGAAGGTAGACACTTAAAGACTGAGTCCTGAATTCTTACTGGGTTGGTAAAGATTCCATGTACAAATTCTTTGAGGTTAACTTCATTGATCCATTCCATAAAGCTATCAGATGAAATTTGGACACCCAGTGGATCACCAAACCAGTCAGCACACGGAGATGCAAGGGTTAACACCTGCAGGTGGCAAGAGCCATGGCCCTGGAAAGGGTCACAAATTCCACCACACTATTGGTGGTTCTCACTGTGGGGCATGGAGAAGACACAATACTCTCTGGCTCCATCGTTATGTTACTGCTAATGTAAGTAATGTTTGCAAAATCCTCACTTAATAAACAATTTAGAACAACAACAAAAAAAAATAGGAAAGGAAAGGAAAGGAAAGGAAAGGAAAGGAAAGGAAAGGAAAGGAAAGGAAGAGAGGAGAGGGAAGGGGATGGGAGGGGAGGAGAGGAGAGGGGAAGGGAAGGGAAGAGAAGAAAAAAAAATAATGCACTCACTGTCTAGCAGCTGAAAACATGGTTAGATCTACAGTGATTCTTCCATAACTCTGTTGTTTCACCATTGGTCTACCAAGGTGACAAGTCACAAGGGACGTTTACTGCTTAATAATAAATGCATAGCTGTGTGGAAACTGAGGGTGAAATGGAAGAGGTAATGAGGAAAAGGGTTGAGACCAGATCTGGGGAAACTCCAACTAGTGTATTCACTATTACATTTTTATGAAATTATAACCATGTTGGACATTATAAAGTCTTATTATTTAACAGATGTAAAGAAATGGCTACTAAGCTCTCTCTTCACTTAAATAACTTTTCTACAAAGTTTCCAGATATTTTAAGTGATTATTACAGACATGCACAAATGTGTTCTATTTTAATGTATGCACCCAAGGTTAGCAAAACTGTCCAAGAGAATTTTAGAAATAAGCATCCTCTTCCAATATGGGTTAGCAGTGGTTCAAAAAAAGCCAGGAACACCTTTGTTGAGTAGTCAGGAGAGTTTTGTTGCAGCCACCTTCTTCCTCCGTCCCCCTTACACACACTGGCTCCCTGGGTGCATGTGTACACACACACAAACACACATACACTTATACAGGCACATACACACACGAACACACATGTATGCACATTCACAAATATACACACATTGACATATAAGCATACACATTTACACAGCACACACATACATATATATACATGCACATACGTGCATACATACACACACATGTGTGCACACTCACATGCACACGCACATACATACACCATTTACAGCCCTACGAGAGCATAGAAGTTTGTGCTCTTGAGCCTTCTATGCCCTCCTCTGTGGACGGCAGCAGCCTGGTGTTGAGCAAATACCACCAGACTGAGGCAGGAGTTCTGGGGTTTTCCCAACTGTGCCTTAAGCAAATTTATTTCTTTTTTTTTTTTTAAGATTTTATTTATTTATTAGACAGAGAGACAGCCAGTGAGAGAGGGAACACAAGCAGGGGGAGTGGGAGAGGAAGAAGCAGGCACCCAGTGGAGGAGCCTGAAGTGGGGCTCGATCCCATAACGCTGGGATCACGCCCTGAGCTGAAGGCAGACGCCGAACGACTGAGCCACCCAGGCGTCCCAAGCAAATTTCTTTCTTATCTCCAGATTTCATCTGTAAGGGGGGAAAAAAAACTTAGATCCGACTGGCCCATGTCTGTGACCTCTTCTAGATCTCAGATTTGACATAAATGTGAACCAATAACTCTACCACCATGCACAGTAGGACTTCTTACTGAATCAGGTGGTATTCCACATGCAGCAGGGATTTCTCTTAAATAAAACGAAAGTGTAATTCAAAAGTGTTGATCATTAATCATGGTTGCTGAAGGCAGAATGTGAGGAAAATAAATTTCTGTGGGTCCTTCTATGTTTTTGAAGAGCCTACGTCTTTTCTGTTTGGGGGAGCCCAACCCAGGGTCAGCCGGTAATAGTTAGACACTCCAACATCCATGCAATGATGGAGCCACGGAGACAATCTCGGCTGTAGGTAAGAATCATAAGCTACAAGTTCAAGTTCAAGGTAGTATTTTAAAAACACAGATTTCTGGTCCCAACCTCTCTGGGCATGGGGCCTGGTGATGGGTGGTCTTAGGAAGTTCCACGGTTAACTGTGAAGAACAGCCGGTGTGGGGGACCACTTTTTATGTTACAGTGGGATCTTCTGTTGATGGCAATTGTAATGGAAGACTTAAAAATGATTTGATTTTTGGCATTAGTTAGAGTTTTTCCTACTATATTAATTCTATCCTTAATTGAAAAATCATGACCAAGTAAGGACATATGTTAAGGAGAGTATAATTTCTCTTGAATTTTCTCTTGCAGTGTGTATAGATGATTTTTCTGTGATTTCTTTCCTTAGATTTCAGTCTGATATTTGTCTACTTTGATACTTCTAAGTTTTACCAGGAGAAAATCTGCTTCCTCTCACTACCTTCTCTTCTTATTCTCCTGCAATTTCTCCATATTTATTATTTATGCCCAGGTTTTATCATCAGAAAGATTTGGGAGAATCCCACTGATCCCAGAAAGCCCATGGGAGCCACAGTACATAGAAGGGCTATTTAAGAGCATCTTTCCTGACTGATAAATGTGGAATAACTCCACAGTGCAGTTGTTTGCAAACCTACTGTTATCAGAATCTCTTGGGGAACATTTTAAAATCCAGGCCCCTGGATTTAATGACTCAGAATTTCTGGGGCTGGTCACCTGCTATTTCTGTTCTTGAAACACTCCCTAGGTGATTTTGCTGCAAAGTCAGTTTGAGAACCACTGACCTAGATTAAAGTCACCAACTGTGTGCAGTATGAGCACGTGGCTCATTTTAAATCATCCGTGTCTCCCCCGGCACATTGCAGCCTTCAGTACATTTTTGGCTAAACAAACTGTTGACCCAAGATGTGACCAGCGCCTTATCCTGTAATTCGTTATTTCTATTATCTCTCATCTAATCAAATACTATTATTTTCCCTATGCTCATAAATTCTAAGAATTCCCCCAATCACCATTAGGTCAACTTCCATGAGGCACATGATCTTAGCAATAAAAATACATTCTTCAAATGAATAGAAGGACTTTCTCCCCGCTAGCTATATTTACCACATGCCTGCTATCCTGGAGAATTCATTTCTCCGTCTAGACAAGAAATTCTTTTAAAGTTAGTCTTAAAAAAAATGTTTACCACTCATCACTAACAATCTTATAACTTAGCATACTAGCATTTAATAAAACACCTCCTTCCTAACAGCAATGATCCTCCACTGAGAAAATGTGGTTTTAATTTTAAGGGGAGGGTAGGCAGAAGAACAGGAAGATTGAAACCCAGGATAAGGGGCATCTGAAATTAGTAAAGGAGAAAACGACCAGAGGTGGTGGTGCTCTAAGAGAAACAGCTACTCCCAACTTTTCCTGGTCTTGGTGGTCAGATGGCTAGATTGTTCGAGGTGCAGTGCAACAGACAATAGAAAGACAAACAGAGCCACACGCAGGGGATAAGAAGAGCTGGATTAGAAAATTCTGCCTCTGCCATTTACTAGTTAGGTGTAAATTTTGAGTAAATTATCTACTCTCTTTCAGCCTTACTTTATCATCTGTAAAACCAGGATAATACCTCCTTTCTGTATCAGTCCACGTGGGCTGTCATACAAAGTACCACAGACTGGGTAGCTTAAACAACAGAACATTTTTTCCTTCACATTTCTAGAGGCTACAAATTCAAGTTCAAGTGGCAGCAGGGTTGGTTTCTTCTGAGGTTTCTGTCCTTGCCTTGTAGATGGCCATCTTTTCTCTGTGTCATCACATGATCTTCTGTCCCGTGACTTGTTCTTCTCTTTTTCTAAAAGCAGCACTCATATTGGATCAGGGCCCACCCTAAAGGCCTTTTCTTCACTTAATCACCTCTTTGAAGGCCACATCTCCAAACAGTCACATTCTAAGGTTCTGCTTGTTAGAATTTTAACATATGAATAGAGAGGGAACACAATTCTACTCATAAAATGTCCATACTTATTTCTCTTGATTGTTGTAAGCACAAGATAAGAGAATTACGTTAAAATGGCCAGAAGTTAAGTACCTTGGGGACAGGGATGGTGCTTTGCTCATGGTTGAATATTACAAAGCATCTACCACAGAGCCTAACATGTGGTAGATACTTAATAAATGTTTGTTGAATGAACAGACACACTTCACGTAAACATAATATGTTTGTTTGATGTATCAACTTATTAGTCTATGAAATGAACTGTAATCATCTGCATCCATTTTGTCTCCTTAGCATCTCCAAGAACAGCAGTCAACAGAGGCCCGTTCGTGTTAAGTAACTGAACCGTGGCATGAGCCATAGTTCATGTGAAGAGAGATGCGGGGAAGGCGTTCTGCCCTGGTGCATTTCTGCCACTAAGCATGTTGTTTGCTTTTCATTATACATGAATGGCTTCAAAATGTTCAGTGGAAGTGAACAAGTTCTCTGAACATCTGTGAACTGAGTTTGCTGATCATGTCTGGTTCTGTTGTTCTTGACATAATTTTGTATCTCTAGTTAGGGGTCAGTTTTCCTCCATTCTCCTTCTAGCTTCAGAGTCCTGGTCTAACCAGTCACTGCCACGACTCTGGCATTCCTTTGGGTGAGCGTGAATTAGGGAGGGGATGATACTAGGAAGGTTAAAAAGTCCCATGTGATAGGGGCGCCTGGGTGGCACAGCGGTTAAGCGTCTGCCTTCGGCTCAGGGCGTGATCCCGGCGTCATGGGTTCGAGCCCCACATCAGGCTCCTCTGCTGTGAGCCTGCTTCTTCCTCTCCCACTCCCCCTGCTTGTGTACCCTCTCTCGCTGGCTGTCTCTATCTCTGTTGAATAAATAAATAAAATCTTTTA
>NC_048235.1:32109022-32124306 GCF_002007445.2 Ailuropoda melanoleuca | reverse complement strand
ATAATTAGGATCATATTAATGTGACAATGAACAATCATTTAATAAAATAAATTGACTAAAATAAGTCAGCCAAGTAAGTGTGGGATAATAGATAGCAAAATAACAATCTGAGTATCTGGTTTTTAGCTTTAAATTGATCATAGTCCTATCCGGTAGGCATGAACTAGTATTATCTTTTTTATTCTACACACATTTGGATGTTGAAGATATTGGCACCTTCACCTTTCTTATGGGATCAAAAGGGCATGTGATTCTTCCATGAGTACCTAGCCTGGCAGATGGATTCCTCATCATCCTTGAAAGATGTCAAGACTGGGATCTCGTATCTCACTGATGAGATTTCACACCTATTTCAGTGAACCTTTATTCTTTTACAGCTTTTTCTTATCTTAAAACTGATGTAAGAAACCAAATCCTTTTTTCTTCTTGGATTTAGGAGTTCAGTGTTGCCGATATATGGGTTTGTAAAAATTCTAGACAAATGTGTCCTTGGGCAGGGCAGGAACATGCTGGACACATCACTGGTCAAAACTCTGCTCCTCAGCCAAGAAAGACGGGAAACTCGATACCGTGGGCACCAAGGGTGAGAGACTTAGAAAGACTCACTCACCCCAATTAAACTCATAGTCCACAATACAGACGAGGACCACCAATTTATCCGTTCGTAGAACCTTAACTGCCAAGCAGGAGGACAAGTTATTCATGAAAGCAAAGGGAGAAACAGTGGTCCGAGGACAATTTCACTCTGGCTTCGGTAAGAACTAGCCTCACGGCAGACATGTCTTACCTCCTGACCACTGCAACATTGAGCTTCTGCTGCCTAAGCCCTCCCAGTACTTAGTGACTTAAAATGACAACGGCTCTGTTCAGCTCGTGGTTCTGTGGGGCAGCCTGGGGATCCTTCTGGCCTGTCCTCAGCTGTCCTCTGTTGGGTTCTCTCATACATCTGTGGTTAGCTGGCAGGCCACCCATCGGCTGGATGTTGCAGGATGGCCTCACTCACGTGTCTGGTGACGGGCAGGATGTTGACCAGAGCATCTTGACTATCCTCCACTAGTTTTTGCAATCTATCGTGTCAGTACTTAGGGGATCTCACCCTGAAACAGCTAGATGCACATTTGCCAAGTTCTGCCTTGCTGTCTCCCTTATTTGTACACACAGTGCTCTCCATTCACCTTCTTCGTAGCGCTCTCCTTTCCAGAAGAGACGTGCCGTATAAAAAACTACCCTTCATCTTATTCATAGCCACAAGCCAGGCCTGCTTCCCTGAGATTAAATCCAGATTAGTTCACAAAACTCAGTCGCTTATTCAGAAATATTTTTTTACTTACTCCTGTGGCTAGCTAATTTGGTTCACAAAACTTCGTCATTCATTTAGAAATATTTTTTCACTGACTCTTAGGGTTAGCTAATCTCTTCCACAAGTTGTGAATTTTACCAAAGTCATACTCAAGAGAATATTCATTGTTTTCTGTAACCCGTTGGTGGTTCAGGAAGGACAGCGACTTCCCCGTTATCTCCATATACCTGTCGCAATGCCAAAGCAGTTGACAGGGGTGGGCAGAATTCTGAAAAATCCTCGCTGCCCTAAGCACAATCTTTCATTCCCTATGAAGTACGTAAGTACACATCACTGAACATCTGAGCTAGTCCTTCTCATTAAAGACCCCACTGTTTGGAACGGGTGTAGAGTTAACTGCTAAAAATGTCCGTTCTGTTCTCTGGGATGGTGGACATTGAGAGACATTAGCCTGAGGGAGACAGACTGACTGGGGAGAAGAATTAATGGAAGCACATGGCTCCTGTGGGCAGGAAATGCTTTGATAGGCCTTTTCCTCTTTTTGTTACCAGGAGAGCCTTGACAATAGACTCCACCTTAGAACAGCTGCTTTCTCCCCTTGTGATGATCACAGCACATTTTCCTTGTCAGACTTGTAGTCTGCGCCAGGGAGTGCTCAGGAAGGGACATGCACAATGTTGGGGATCTGCCCTTGAGTCTCTGAGCTGTGTGATGGGTGGAGACGTCACCCCTAAGACACACAACGAATTCCTTTGGCATACGCCTCAGGAAGGCCATCTGCTTCTGTTGTTCCTCTGACCTTTTGTTAGAACCCACCTGAAATTGGAAAGAAATACCAGAATAAAACTAAGCCTAAGACAGTTTTAGACCCTGTTGCTTGCTAAGGCAAGATCTGCAGGGGCAGATCCCATCACACAGTTCAGAGGCTCAAGGGCAGATCCCCCCCCACCCCTGCACACTGTCTCTCTCTCTCAAATAAATAAATTAAAAAAAATGCAGTATGTACTATACTTCTATTAGGATGGCTACTATTAAAAAGCAAGCAAACAAACAGAAAATAATAAGTTGTTGATGAAGATATAGAGAAACTGGGACCTTTGTGCGTTTCTGGTGGGAATGGTGCAGCCATTGTGGAAAACAGTATGGCAGTTCCTCAGAAAATTAAGCATAGAATTACCACGTGATCCAGCAATTCCACTTCTGGGTATAAACCCAAAAGAACTGAAAGCGGGGATTTTAACAAGTATTTGTAGATCCATGTTCAGAATAGTATTTATCCACAATAGCCAAAAAGCAGAAACAACCCAAATACCCATTCATCAATGGATGGATGGATAAACAAAAAATGGTCTACACATACAGTGAAATTTTGTTGAGCTTTAAAAAGGAAGGGAATTCCATGCTACAATATGAATGAATACTAAAGACATTACGCTAAGTGAAATAAGCCAGTCACAAAAGAATAAGAACTGTCTGATTCTACATATATGGGGTACTTAGAGCACTCAAGTTTGAAGACTGAACCTGGGCGAGGGAGCAAGAGGCAGTTATTTTCTAATGGGTACAGAGTTTCAGTTCAGAAAGATGACAAAGTTTTGAAGAGGGATGGTGGTGATGGTTGCTCAGCAATGTGACTATACTTTAACCATTTAAAGTGGTTAAAATCATAAATTTTATATTATGTATATTTTACTATAACTAAAAAAAAAAGTTAAAAATGTGGGATGGATTTTCATAACCAAACATAAGAGTATTCCCTTCTCTTGAACTGTTAGCATTATTCAATTTCTTAATTATTTGGGGGGACTTTCAAAATACTGCTGACTTTATAGGCTTCAACTATGACTAGAAGTTTCACTTGCAATATAAATCTCAATGTGCAGGATGAATACCAGTTATTCTGACAAATGACAAAGAAGAGAGAATTTCAAAGGATGGGACAAGTTTATGACAAGACTCTGTGTTTGGAGAGGAATAGCTTGTCTAAAAAAATGAGAACAAGCTGGTGGTGCTAGAGCCCAACGAGTAAAGGAAAGAATGGCATGTGCTGGAAATGGAGACAGAAATAGGGATGAATAATTTGGGGGCCAGGTTACAGACTTTGCATTGTGCTATAATGTAAATAGAGCCACTGAAGAATTTCAAGCTGGAGAATAGCACTATTCATAAACCATGTGGGGTTGTTTTTTTTTTTAAGATTTTATTTATTTATTTATTTATTATTTGAAAGAGAAAGAGAAAGAGGGAGTGGGGGGTGGGAGGGGCAGAGGGAGAGAGAGGAAGAGAGAATCTCCAGCAGACTTCGCACTGAGCACAGAGCTCAACTCGGGGCTCTATCTCATGACCCCAAGATCATGACCTGAGCCAAAACCAAGAGCCAGATGCCACCCAGGTCAGTCTGGCAGTATTTTGTAGAAGGGGCAAGTGGGTAGCAGTAGCTTGAGAGTGTTCACCTTTTTAGGGGCCAGCGGTAGTTGTCCAGGTTAGTGTACGTGAGAGCGGAGATGGAGAGAAGTAGTTGGATTTTAGAGGTATTTTGGGAGGAACTATTAACAGGAATTGGAGATGCATTGGCTTAATCTTCCGTGTTCTTTCTCTAATAAGTAATTTCCCCCCAATGCCACAGTCACCCTGCCAGGACCTCTTTCACAGTCCACTAGAGCATTGTTGCTGTTGAGGGAGGTCAGTACCTTCAGCTCTTGCCCCTCAGCATGACCTTTACATTGTAGCTAGAGTTAGCATTCTAAATTGCCACTCCATACACATACCTCTTTCCTTCTCAAAATTTTCAAAGTATACCCACTACCTACAGCATCAAGTTCAACTCCATCAGTGTGACATGCAAACCATTTTATGGTTCGGTCTCTCTTAACCTATCTACCTCATCCCCTTCATATGGACTCAGTCAAAAACTATGTATTTATTTATTCAGCACCCATGACTGTTCAGATGAATTACCACCAGCAACTTGTTATAAAGCGTTCCTCTCACAACACTTTCACTCACTGTCTTCGTGAACTGTCCTCACCCTAGCCTCACCCTAGAGAGTGTAAATGCCACTCTCCCCTGTCCTATATTAGAACTCATTTCTTAGGGAGCTTTTTGTGAACCTTTAACTCATTCTCAGCATGGCTAGTCATTCTCCCAACCACACTGGGCATTGGCATGTTGTGCCATTAATTGCTAGTAATGTTTTTAATATGTCAGTGGAAGTGGAAATCTTACTTTCTGTTGAGAAGGTGCTCAGTAAGCAGAGTATGTTGCTGATGATGTAATCAGTAATTACATGCTTTGTCTGGGGCAGTAAGATGGGAGTAGGGACAGGAATGCTGAGAAGCAGTAGAAAGGAAAAATTCTTAGGCACAAAGAAGGGAAGGTAGAAAATGCCTGACATTCAGTAAATATTGTATCAGTAAGTGAGTAAGTACGTAAACAAATAAATAAGCAAGCAAATAATAAATAAATGTATGTTTGACAGCTCTGTTTAACTACAATATTGAGCTATATGCAATTTGGGAATAAGCTAAGGCCTCACTCTTAATGATTGCATAGCTGAAACTTATTAGGTCAGTTCAGACATTTCTGAATATGTGGTTCAGGGGACACAAAGATGAGCAGGTTCTACTTTAAAATATTAGCCTGGGTGTCTCAATCAGTTAGGAGTCTGACTCTTGATTTTAGCTCAGGTCGTAATATTGGGGTGGTAGGATTGAGCCCCACCATGGGCTCCAAGTGTAGTGTGGAGTCTGCTTGAGATTCTCTCTCTCCCTCTGCCTCTGCCCCTCCCCCCCTCACGTGCTCTCTCTCTCTCTCAAAAATCAATGAATAAAATCTTTAAAGTATTTGCCGTGGGGCTGGGGGAGGGCAGAGGAGGACAGGCACATAAACAAGTAATGATAACATAGGGCAGTAAGCACAGCAAAAGAAAAATACACACAATAGCAATTATAACCCAGAAGAGGAAGTGGGTGCTTCTGCCTAGGGAACTATTAATTAGCTGGAATTTGCTCATGCCCCAGGTTGACTAGAGGTTTCTTCTCTTACTCCTCTACAACCTTTTCTCACAATGTCCAACCCGACTGCTGTGCACACCTGCTCTGTGCTCCAGCCTTGCTGGCTTATCTACAGACAAGCCCACATTCATCATCCTCTGTGTTCTAGCCTAGGGCTTTGCAAACTTTAGTGTGCATACAAATCACCTGGGATCTTGTTAAAATGAAGGAAAAAAAGAAAACCAAAGCTGGTGGCATCACAATTCCAGACTTCAAGCTCTATTACAAAGCTGTAATCATCAAGACAGTACGACACTGGCACAAAAACAGACACATAGATCAATGGAATAGAATAGAGAACTCAGAAATGGTCTCTCAACTCTATGGTCAACTAATCTTTGACAAAGCAAGAAAGAATATCCAGTGGAAAAAAGACAGTCTCTTCAACAAATGGTTTTGGAAAAATTGGATAGCCACATGCAGAAAAATGAAACTGGACAATTTCCTTATACTATACACAAAAAATAGACTCAAAATGGATGAAAGACCTAAATGTGAGATAGGAATCCATCAAAATCCTTGATAAGAACACAGGCAGCACCCTCTTCCACCTCGGCCACAGCAACTTCTTCCCAGACACATTGCCAAAGGCAAAGGAAGCAAGGGCAAAAATGATCTACTGAGACTTCAACAAGATAAAAAGCTTTTGCACAGCAAAGGAAACAGTCAAAAAACCCAAACAGTACCTACAGAATGGGAGAAGATATTTGCAAATGCCATATCAGATAAAGGGCTAGTATCCAAAATCTATAAAGAACTTATCAAATTCAACATCCGAGGAACAAATAATCCAAGAAATGGGCAGAAGACATAAACAGGCATTTCTGCAAAGAAGACATCCAAATGGACAACAGACACATGAAAAAGTGCTCAACATCACTCGGCATCAGGAAAATACAAATCAAAACCACAAAGAGATACCACCTCACACCAGTCAGAATGGCTAAAATTAACAAGTCCGGAAACAACAGATGTTGGCAAGGATGCAGAGAAAGGGGAATCCTCCTACACTGTTGGTGGGAATGCAAGCTGGTGCAGCCACTCTGGAAAACAGTGTGGAGGTGCCTCAAAAAGTTAGAAATAGAACTACCCGATGACTCAGCAATTGCACTAGTGGGTGTTTACCCCAAATATAAAAATGTAGTGATCTGAAGGGGCACCTGCTCCCCAACGTTTATAGCAGCAATGTCCACAATAGCCAATCTGTGTAAAAAGCCCAGATGTCCATCAACAGATGAATGGATAAAGATGTGGTATATATACATATAACGGAATATTATGCAGCCATCAAAAAATGAAATCTTGCCATTTGCAAAGACATGGATGGAACTAGAGGGCATTGTGCTAAGCGAAATAAGTCACTCAGAGAAAGACAATTCTATGATCTCACTGATATGTGGAATTTGAGAAACAAGGCAGGGGATCATTGGGAAAGAGAGGAAAAAATGAAACAAGATGAAACCAGAGAGGGAGACAAACCATAAGAGACACTTAACCTCAGGAAACAAACTGAGGGTTGCTGGAGTGGAAGGGGTGGGAGGGATGGGGTGGCTGGGTGATGGACATTGGGAAGGGTATGTTTTGTGGTGAGCGCTGAGTGCTGTGTAAGACTGATGAATCACAGACCTGTACCCTGAAATAAATGATACATTATATGTTAAACAAACAAACAAAGAAAAAAAACGAAGGCGATTAGGAAGTCAGCAGGATGCCTGGGATTCTGCATTATGGAGAAGCTCCCAGGGCTGCTGCTCTGCAAACCCAGCCCAGAGCAGCAGGACTGTGGCAGCTGTAAAACACCCTATTCCCCAGGGACTCAAATCCTCTCTGTCCTTTGTGGGCTGAGTCAAACTTCTGCCCCATGGAGGGAGTTCCTACACTTCAGGCTTGTACATCAGTGTTTGTTTCCTTTGAACTGCCTGGCGGTGGGTGTCTCTCTCTAACTCGCCCCCTCCCCCCTTTTTCCCTTGAGGAAAAGACTTGGTCTAACTCACCCAGACTTGATCTAATTCATCCAAACTCCAGGATGGTGTCTGTTACAGAATTGGGCCTTAATAAATATTTGCTCAGGAATTACAACAAAACAGATTACAGTTATCAGGGTGGGAGAAGAAACCTAGAATATAAACTTAATGAAGGCAAGACACCTTTTTTTTTTTTTAAAGATTTTATTTATTTATTTGACAGAGAGAGAGAGAGACAGCCAGCGAGAGAGGGAACACAAGCAGGGGGAGTGGGAGAGGAAGAAGCAGGCTCCCAGCGGAGGAAGGACCTTGGGATCAGGTCCTGGGCGGATGGCAGACACTTAAGGACTAAGCCACCCAGGCACCCGGGCAAGGCACTTTTTTTTCTCTTAGGCCACTAAGTCCTCTGAGCCCAGGCCTGTGTTGCCCACATAGCAATAATCAATAAATATTTGCTGAATGCTAAATGAAGAGAGTAATTTCAATTCTGAATTTCAATTTTGTAAAAACAAGTGCTAACCCCTAAAAAGCGAAGTAATTAAAAAGCTATGCTAAGATCTTCTTCTTTTTTTTTTTTGGAATAAAACAAACAAATGAACAAGTGGGTATTTCCACTCAAGAAAAAAGGGTCAAAAATAATCCAAAAACTTTCCCTTATAATGTATACATATTAATTTTTTTTCACTAAGTGTATCTTCATACATAGCAGCAAAACAAAATCTAAGGCATTTTTTCCACATGAATTTTTTCCCCTAAAATACCAGATTGTTTTAGATCAACAAAAGGCTTTGTTTTTTTACTATTAAATATCAAAGGAGACCCATTTAATTGCAAACATAAAAGCTTTTTCCTTGCCTCTCCCTTCAATTTTGCTGATGAGGAAGATTTTGCAGCCTTACTTGGTACCAAAATAGCTCTGTTTTGCTGACCATTATCATCTTCACAGGGCGGAGCAATGATAATGAACTCAGAGCACAGGAAGTTTACCATTTCACAGCATTAAAATAGAATTTCTTATTGCAAAGATACATCTCCCACAAAGGAAAAGCAACTGGAATTTTTATTTTCTGGAATTTGTTGACACTACTAGGCTCTACTAGTATATTAAGGTATCCGTACAATTCATACTGGGGAAATATAGCTTCCTTCTTTATTTTTATTTGAATGATCACTAAAAAATAATTCGACACATCCATTGTCTTTTAAGCATTTTAATCACTGTGGCCTAGCCAAAGCCAGTGTCACAAACAATAAGCTATTTAGGACTCCACGTTTTTCTCTGAAGAATTAAGTAGTAGCAATTATTTTTAAATGGTGATTTCAGGGTAGGGATCTGAGTCAGGAATAACAGGGCCCTGCTCAGTAGAAATAGAATCTCTTTTGATACAGTTAGCGATCCTGGCAGGTAGCTACTGTCAGTCCCACTTTACAAACAAGAGAACTCAGCAGGAAAACAGGTAAGTAACTTGCCCAAGGTCTCCTGTAGTGAGCACAAGAGGTGAAAGTCTGACTTGTCTTCCTGACTCCAGAGCCCCCATACTTTCCTCTGCACCAGAAGCCTTTAGAAAGCTACCATTAATTTTATTAAAATATTTCTCTGTGTAAAAAGTATAACATGCAAGGATGTCTGTATCTCAGAGAGGGTAACTGAGCTTTGCTCGTTCCTTCAGTAATGTTTACTGGGTTTCCACATTGTAATTGGCCATGCGCTGAGTGCTAAAAATAGAGGTAAACTTCAGCGATGTCAGCAGAGACAGACAATTCAAAGACAAATGCGATTTGAAATTGCCAATATTTGACTGCCTTTGAGTTACAAAAAATGTCAATTTCATATGATTCATGCTAAAACCTGTTATGCAATAAAGAGAATGGCACACTTCATTCCAATTATTCTAACTTAATATTTTAGAAAGGAAAACATTTCCACGTTATTTCTCAACATTTCGATTATACTGGATATGTAAACAAACAGTTTCTTTGGGTTAAATGCAGGTCCGGATTCCCCTGAGAGCACTGCACTCAGAGCAGAACTGGACCCCGAATGAGGCCATGCTCTGCATTTCTATACTGGTGCAGTCCCTCCCTCATTATGTGATACAGGTCAGGTCACTTAACCTCTTAGCTGCATTTTCCTTATTCCATAATGGAGAGAATTTCGCCTATTTCAGAGGCTCATTCTTTAATAAATGGGCTAACGAGAACCTGTTCAATCGTTTCCAATCCTCTTGCTCTAATCCCTTTATTCTGATTCCCATGTGAAGACATTGGAATGGAAACAATCAGCATTTCAGTTTCCAAAGACTTCCATTTTCATCATTGATTATGAGTAAAAATCCTTCTGAAGGAATTTGTTCTGTAATCTTACCATTGCTCTAGAAAAAATAAAGGCAGATTATCACCATATAAAATGTTTTTCAGGGACCGTCTCTTTGGCCAACTGTGTGAGTCAGTCTCGAACTGACTCACCAACTTCAAATCCCAGGGCTTCCCTGAGAAATGGACTTGCATTATGGACGTTCTCTCTGCAACGCAGAGCTGACATCACAGAGGCAAACTGACCTGCTAAAGACTGACATCCTTTGCAAGTAAGTCTGGTACTGCACTCAAGGCGTCTCCAGAGTGAACAGGAAATGATTCAAAACCAGGCTTTGCCAGAACAAGTGTGGCCATTTCCTCTGTGCATAAGATAATGGAGAGCTTGCATCACAAACCTTCTCTGAATAGCCTTTTCCGTGATTCAGCAGGATCCAAATATAGTGAGATAAGGGATAGAGTTTGCGTCCTGTGCTTTTGTCATCTTACCTGAGGACAAGCAGTACCTAGGAGTGTTTTTTGTTTTGTTTTAAAGATTTTTATTTATTTATTTGAGAGAGAGAGACGGAGACAGAGAGCGTGAGAAGGGGGAGGTTCAGAGGGAGAAGCAGACTCCTCGCTGAGTGGGGAGGCTGACGCAGGACTCGATTCTGGGACTCCGGGATCATGACCTGAGCGAAAGACAGATGCTTAACCGATTGAGCCACTCAGGCACCACTCTTAGAAGTATTAATACTCCATCTTCCTACACCTACCCCACTGTGTTTAAGTGAGAGGAATCGAATTCAACGTCAGTGCTGTGTATGTAGTTCCTACATACTAACATGTATGTAGCCAGCTACTGGGCTAGGCATGGGTGTGAAGTTGGGTTTGCAGGAACAAAGAGGAATCACAAATATAAATGAATGTATCATTTCAGAATCTGGCAATGGGTCTGAAGTACAGGTTGCTATGCAGGACAGTATCAGGGAAGACCTCATTTACATTGGGCCTTACTGAAAAACGGACTTCTAAGTGAGATATAAAGGATGACTCAGGCACAGGCAGGTGAACGATGGGAGGAAGAGACAGAGGTCCTGGGTGTGTGAAAGGCTAGGTACTGTTGTAGGAAAAGACATTAGGGTTCAAAGCTGATGGCCAAGAAAGAATTCTTGAGATGTCTTTGATGCAAAAATGTTATTTTATTAAAGCACAGGGACAGAACCCATGGGCAAAAAGAGCTGCACTTCGGTCATGAGGAGTGGCCCATTATATACTTTGAAGCTGGGAGGGGGTAGGGAGGGTGTAAGTCTCTAAGGATTGTTGGAAGCAAGGTTTCCAGGATCTTGAGGGGGCTAGCTGTTGTTGGAAAAAGGTCATTTATTACTGTCTAATAAAACCTGAGTCATGAGACCCTTCCGATGTATATCGGTGGGCTATATGCTTGGAGGATGATTGACAACATGTATATTGGCGGGTAGAGATAAAGGAAGTTTCCAAAGGAATTTTTATATGTTAAAGTAGACTTTCAGGATCCTGGGGGTTGGGCTAAGATTTTGTTTTGCCCTTAGCAAAGTGTCAACATCAAGGCAGTTGAGTCCCTAGAGGAATGTCACTCTGCCTGTTTCAAGGACTTGTCAATGGGCTGTAGGCAGTAAGGAAATTTAATAGTTTTCCTTCTGCCTTTGTTTCCCACATCAGGTTTGCAAAGGTTTACAAGAGAGCTGGTTTGGCAGCTTGGTGGAGAAGACAAGCCTGGTGTCTGGGGTAGCACTCCGGCAGTTTGGACCTTAGTCTTAGAGCAGTGCAAAGCCAGTGAAGTATTTCACAGAAGATGACAAAATGGACCCATGTTTTTCCCTGTGGTTGCCATGCGCAAAGTGGATAGGCTAAGGAGTAAGGGTGGAAGTGGAGAAGGTAAGGGAATCATAGTGGCAATGAGCATTAAGGGAAGCCTTAAGCAATGATGTGGAAAAGATAAAAATTATGGAAGAAGTGGCTAGAAGCACAGAACAGGAAAAGAATCTGTCAAAGAGAGAAGCTGTGCAAAAAGTCCCTGGGATATAGCAGAAGAGGTCAGCAGGGCATGAAGATAAAGAGACAGCCTTGAAAATGACTTACAGCCGCGGTAGGAGAGGGGTGGTGGGGAAGTGACTTGCAGACTGTTTGTAAGCCTCAGGCTTTCTTTTAAGACCTAGAACAGCCAGCCCCCTCATTCTCTCCCTTCCACCCACTGCCACCCTGATCCAATAGAAGTGAAGCTGGTTCATGCAGCACTGCTGACCCCCACCCTAAAAACTGCTGTCCAGTTCCTTCTGGCCCTGACCCCAATCAGTCCCCATGGACAATCTGACGTTCTCCATCACCCACAAGTGCACAGTCTTTAACAGCAGCACCAGTGGAGGGAGTAGCCAAGTGTGACTAGTAGGGACTCCCCATTGTTCCCCACAGATGAATGAACATGCCTCCTCGGCCGCTCATGGAGAGAGCTGCTCTTACTGAGGAACACTTGGCCCTTTGAGTGTGATTAGTGAGACAGAGATGACTGTATTCTGTAAAGGTCTCCCAATGACCAAATTTGGCCTCTGAGAACTGGACAGAAACATTTCATATGAGTCATGCCGGTTTGCCTCATTTTCTGTCATCAGTTGTTATGGAAACCACACAGTACAAACCCAAGAGTTTCAGAATTCCTGCAGTTAGCCTCAAACTTCCCCATAGGTTTATACAGCAAACAAGCTTGCTTACTTTGTTAATCTTTAGCTACTTCCTGCCCTGTTCTAACTGGAAGTTGAAGAATCTGGCACTGCCTAGAGCCCATGCTGCTCTTTTCACGTGAATCAAAATAATAGACATGCCCTTATGTTCTGCCCTGAGGATGATATAGATACATAGAAGAATTCCAAATTACTTCCTGGGTTATCTCTTTGTTAGATCAAAGCTGCTTCCTTGCTAACATAGAAACTATACACATGTGAAAGGAATTTAAGAATTCTTCACACTGTACTTTTGGGTTCATCCCAATCTCTTGGCAAAATCTCCGGTCAAATCTTAATAGCCACTGGGTTTACTTTGGGAAATATGCACTTTAGAGAGACGCCTGACAGATTTTTGCTACTTGAACTTCTTTGATGATATCTACAAATCTCTGAAAACTCAGGCACAAGAAAGTTGTGTGTTCATGGTACCTCCTGATTATTTAAAGATCAGTGGTATGTTTTGTGGCTTCTTCAGCAAGGAATTTTAATTAGACAGACCTAGATTCATAAAATAATGATAGTAACATCTATACAAATTACTATAAAGACCAAGCAAGTTAAATGGGCAAATTACTTAGAACAGTTCCTGATACAGAGTAGAAACCTAACCATTGTTAATTACCTTTCCTTTGGCTTTAGACTAGCTGCCTTGTGGTCATTTTGCTGCTTAATAGCACTTCCAGCTGCCTATGGGAAGATGTGTAGTGAGTTAGTAGGTAGAGAAATGGAATAATTAAAAAAAAAAAAGATTTATAATTAGGACAACTTGAATACCATTCAGGTGTTCCATCTAACTTGAGCTATACAATTTAATGTGGGCAAGTGACTTAACTTCTATGAACTGTGACCATAAACCAGAAAAGTTGGAGTAAATAATCCTGACATTAGGCATTTTGACCAATAACAAGAAAGAAACATGTATGACTACTAGTCCTGATGAATTTATATTTAGCTGTAAAAAATTGCACAAAAGAAAGAACAATGCAAGGTGAAGAAGAAATAAACATGGAGTAGAGCAATAGATACATTTGGTAGAATGGATAGAATTCAAATTATAATTCAATTTCCCTCTATCGTCTAGCACCCATGCATGCTAATGAGTCACATTAACAACAATAAATTCATCTTGACTGACTTGTGCCCTCTCACATTGGAGGAACTCAGTCCCTTGCAAAATCTCATCCAAATATTTCTGTGAATCAACAGAGAATGTTTCACCTGTACTCCCTGAAGTTTCTCAGGTCCATAGTTTCATACTTTTTTAAAAAAAAGATTTATTTATTTATTTCAGGGATTGAGAGAGCATTATCGGGGGAGGCGAAGATGGAGAAAGAATCTCAAGCAGACTCTGCACTGAGCATGGAGTCCAATGCCAGGCTCAATCCCACAACCATGAGATCACAACCTGAGCCAAACCCAAAAGTCAGGTGATTAACTGACTGCGCCACCCAGGCACTCCTATAAGTTTTGTACTTCTTGATGTTGGTTACCTGTGAGGTCATTTAGGGGTGGTCACTCATCATTTTTAGTGACATTGTTGCTCTTCCCACAACTATGCCAAATCCAGCATAGACATGGACCCAAGGAGGCCTGTTGGCACTAAGCAACACTTTCATCTAGAGAGATGGACATTTTGAAGGATCAGGAGATTCCTTTCCCCCCCCAAGGATATGAACATGCGTCTAACTTATTCCAATTTAACAATGTGTCATTTGGGCATTGAAGTAAACTCTTTGGGCTCTTGTGTTCTGTGGTTTCTCAAGAAAGGAGATTTTATTGCTTCTGCCTGTATCCCTTGCTTCATAAAGCTCAGTATCAGTCCATGGGGCTAGAAGGGGGCAAATATTGTCTCAGACCCATATACTATCTCTTCCTTTCTTCCAGCCCCAACTATTTATATAAATTCACCCCTGAAGTCCTTGTCCATCATTAACAAATATGTTCAGACATGTCAGAATATACACTTAACTTCAAGCTACCATCTTCCACTAAGGAAAAATAGAACTTACCTAAGTGGAAAGGAAATTCTAGCTGATGGACAGTAAGAAAATACCATGATAGGCTTAAAAATTTATGACTGATGTCCTGAGAGAGAATAAGAAATAGGGTCAGATTAGCAAAGACATCAAGTGCTAAGCTGGGGAGTTGATACTGAATATGACAAGCTATTTAGAGAGTCATTGCAGAGCTGAAGACAGAAATAGTTGAAACTCCGTGATACATCACATTAATAAAAGAAAGGACAAGAACCATATGATCCTCTCAATTGATGCAGAAAAAACATTTGACAAAATACAGCATCCTTTCCTGAAAAACTCTCCACAGTGTAGGGATAGAGAGATGATACCTCATTATCATAAAAGCCAACTACGAAAAGCCCGTAGAAATACCATTTTCAATGAGGGAAAAACTGAAAGCTTTTCCCCTAAGGTCAGAAACAGGAAGTGATGCCCACTCTCACCACTGTTGTTCAACATAGGACTAGAAGTCCTAGCCTCAGCAATCAGACAACAAGAAGAAATAAAAGGCATTCAAATTGACAAAGAAAAAGTCAAATTCTCACTCGTCACAGTCAAATTCTCACTTTATATGGAAAACTCAAAGGACTTCACCCCAAAATTGCTAGAACTCATACAGAAATTCAGCAACATGGCAGGATACAAAATCGATGTGCAGACATAAGTTGCATTTCTGTACACTAACAATGAGACATAAGAAAGAGAAGTTAAAGAACCAATCCCATTTACAATTGTTCCAAAAACCATTAGATACCCAGTAATAAACCTAACCAAAGAGGTAAAGGATCTATACTCTACAAACTACAGAACACTTATAAAAAATTGAGGAAGACACAAAGAAATGGAAAAACATTCCATGTTCATGGATTGGAAGAATAAATATTGTTAAAATGTCTATA
>NC_048235.1:32042869-32106476 GCF_002007445.2 Ailuropoda melanoleuca | reverse complement strand
ACTCATCATTTTTAGTGACATTGTTGCTCTTCCCACAACTATGCCAAATCCAGCATAGACATGGACCCAAGGAGGCCTGTTGGCACTAAGCAACACTTTCATCTAGAGAGATGGACATTTTGAAGGATCAGGAGATTCCTTTCCCCCCCCAAGGATATGAACATGCGTCTAACTTATTCCAATTTAACAATGTGTCATTTGGGCATTGAAGTAAACTCTTTGGGCTCTTGTGTTCTGTGGTTTCTCAAGAAAGGAGATTTTATTGCTTCTGCCTGTATCCCTTGCTTCATAAAGCTCAGTATCAGTCCATGGGGCTAGAAGGGGGCAAATATTGTCTCAGACCCATATACTATCTCTTCCTTTCTTCCAGCCCCAACTATTTATATAAATTCACCCCTGAAGTCCTTGTCCATCATTAACAAATATGTTCAGACATGTCAGAATATACACTTAACTTCAAGCTACCATCTTCCACTAAGGAAAAATAGAACTTACCTAAGTGGAAAGGAAATTCTAGCTGATGGACAGTAAGAAAATACCATGATAGGCTTAAAAATTTATGACTGATGTCCTGAGAGAGAATAAGAAATAGGGTCAGATTAGCAAAGACATCAAGTGCTAAGCTGGGGAGTTGATACTGAATATGACAAGCTATTTAGAGAGTCATTGCAGAGCTGAAGACAGAAATAGTTGAAACTCCGTGATACATCACATTAATAAAAGAAAGGACAAGAACCATATGATCCTCTCAATTGATGCAGAAAAAACATTTGACAAAATACAGCATCCTTTCCTGAAAAACTCTCCACAGTGTAGGGATAGAGAGATGATACCTCATTATCATAAAAGCCAACTACGAAAAGCCCGTAGAAATACCATTTTCAATGAGGGAAAAACTGAAAGCTTTTCCCCTAAGGTCAGAAACAGGAAGTGATGCCCACTCTCACCACTGTTGTTCAACATAGGACTAGAAGTCCTAGCCTCAGCAATCAGACAACAAGAAGAAATAAAAGGCATTCAAATTGACAAAGAAAAAGTCAAATTCTCACTCGTCACAGTCAAATTCTCACTTTATATGGAAAACTCAAAGGACTTCACCCCAAAATTGCTAGAACTCATACAGAAATTCAGCAACATGGCAGGATACAAAATCGATGTGCAGACATAAGTTGCATTTCTGTACACTAACAATGAGACATAAGAAAGAGAAGTTAAAGAACCAATCCCATTTACAATTGTTCCAAAAACCATTAGATACCCAGTAATAAACCTAACCAAAGAGGTAAAGGATCTATACTCTACAAACTACAGAACACTTATAAAAAATTGAGGAAGACACAAAGAAATGGAAAAACATTCCATGTTCATGGATTGGAAGAATAAATATTGTTAAAATGTCTATACTACCCAGAGCAATCTACACATTCAATGCAATCCCTATAAAAATATCATTGACATTTTTCACAGAAATGAAACAAATAATCCTAAAATTTGTATGGAACCAGAAAAGGCCCCGAATAGCAGAGGAATGTTGAAAAACAAACCAAAGCTTGTGGCATCACAATGCCAAACTTCAAGCTCTATTACAAAGCTGTAATCATCAAGACAGTATGGTACTGGCACAAAAACAGACACATAAATCAATGGAATAGAATAGAGAACTCAGAAATGGTCTCTCAACTCTATGGTCAACTAATCTTTAACAAAGCAGAAAAGAATATTCAATGGAAAAAGGACAGTCTCTTCAACAAATGGTGTTGGGAAGATTGGACAGCCACATGTAGAAGAATGAAACTGGACCATTTTCTTACACCACACAAAGATAAACTCAAAATGGATGGAAGACCTAAATGTGAGACAGGAATCCATCACAATCCTTGAGGAGAACACAGGCAGCAACCTCTTTGACCTTGGCTGCAGCAACTTCTTGCTAGACCACCTCCAAAGGCAAGGGAAACAAAAGCTAAAATTAACTGCTGTGACTTCATCAAGAAAAAAGCTTCTGCATAGCAAAGAAAACAGTCAACAAAACTAAAAGGCAAACTACGCAATGGGAGAAGATATTTGCAAATGACATATCAGATAAAGGGCTAGTATCTAAGATCTATAAAGAATTTATCAAACTCAACACCCAAAAAACAAATAATCCAGTCATGAAATGCGCAATATGGTGCACTGGGTGTTATACGCAAGTAGTGAATCATGGAACTTTACATCAAAAACTTGGGATGTACTGTATGGTGACTAACATAATATAATAAAAAAAATTTATTAAAGAAATGGGCAATAGACATGAACAGACATTTCTCCAAAGAAGACATACAAATGCCCAACAGACACATGAAAAAATGCTCAACATCACTTTGCATCAGGGAAATACAAATCAAAACCATAATGAGATACTACCTCATACCAGTCAGAATGGCTAAAATTGAGATGTCTAGAAACAACAAATGTTGATGAGGATGTGGAGAAAGGGGAACCCTCTTACACTGTTGGTGGGAATGCGAGCTGGTACAGCCAGCCACTCTGGAAAATGGTATGGAGGTTCTCAACGAGTTAAAAATAGAGCTACTTCTTGACCCAGAAATTGTACTACTAGGTGTTTACCCCAAAGATAAAAAATGTATTGATCCAAAGGGACAACTGAACCCCAATATTTATAGCATCAATATCCACAATAGCCAAACTGTAGAAAGAGAAAGAAGATGTGAGATATATATATATATATATATGGAATGGAATATTACCCAGTCATCAGAAAAGATGAATCCTTACCATTTACATCAATGTGGATGGAACTGGAGGGTATTATGGTGATGGAAATAAGTCAGTCAGAGAAAGATAATTATCACATGGTTTCACTCATATGTGGAGTATAGGAAACAGTACAGAGGATCATAGGGGAAGGGAGGGAAAACTGAATGGGAAGTCATCAGAGAGGGAGAAAAACCATGAGAGACTCTTAAATCTAGGAAAAAAACTGAGGGTTGCTGGAGGGGAGGGTATGGGGGGATGGGGTAACTGGGTGATGGGCATTAAGAAGGGCACATGATGTGATGAGCACTGGGTATTATATACAACTGATGAATTATTGACCTCTGCATCTGAAACTAATAATGGACTATATGTTGGCTAATTGAATTTAAATTAAAAAAAAGAAATAGTTGAAACTCAAGTCAATTTCTGCTTTCTGTTGTTTTTTAAGTTTAATTACTTAGAATTAAATCCAAATCTACTGAGTGCTATTGTGTACCTTTGTGCAAATAAGTAGTTTTCTAAGCATAGGTTATTCTTCTGTGATATTGGTATAATTCTACCTTTGTTTAAGGTGGCTGTGAGGAGTAAATCAGATGATAGATATAAGCTCAGTTGGTATAGAGCTTAGTGTTTATTAGGACCCCAATATATGTGTCCTTTTTCTTTCTCCTTAGTAGAAGATTAAGGTGAAATTATTTTCACCTTGAAAAACCTAAAAGACATTTAAAAAAACTAAATTTAAGAACAACTATATATTTTAACTATTCACCCAATCAATGAGGTGAACAATTTTACTCTCAGAACTCGAGTTAAAGGGGAAAAATCGTAAAAGTAATCTTCCGAGCTAAAGGTTTTTTCCCCTTTCATCCTTATACATTATACCTAATTCCAGATTACATGCATTATCAAAATGCAGCAAATAAAAATATTAACAATGATGTCTTCTCTTTTAATGGATATGAATTATTAGAAAATAAGTTTATCACATTTGCTTCCTCTATTACTAAATTATTTAATTCAATGTGTTTTCTGTTGTTTTCCTCTAATTTATACATAGAAACCATAGATTAAAAAAATAACAAACACTATTGACATATAATTTGCATACCATAAAATTCACTGATTTGTAAATTCAGTGTATTCCTAGAATTGCAAAACCAATACCCACAATGAATTTTAGGACGTTCTTGTTACTTCTCAAAAAACTCTTATTGGGGCGCCTGGGTGGCTCAGTCGTTAAGTGTCTGCCTTCGGCTCAGGGCGTGATCCCAGCGTTCTGGGATCGAGCCCCACATCAGGCTCCTCTGCTGGGAGCCTGCTTCTTCCTCTCCCACTCCCCTTGCTTGTGTTCCCTCTCTCGCTGGCTGTCTCTCTCTCTGTCAAATAAATAAAATCTTAAAAAAAAAAAAAACAACTCTTATCCCCTCTTCCAGTCACCCCCTTCCCACCTCATTGCCCTCCCTCCCTTTGGCAACCTCTTTCTGTGTCTGTAGATTTCCCTCTCCTGGACTGTCATAGGGGCGGGAATAATTTGTGGTCTTTTGTGTCAGTTAGCATAATGTTTTCGAAGTTCATACAGGCACACCTCATTTTATTGTGTTCTGCTTTATTGTACTTCTCAGATATTGCATTTATTTTTTATTTTTTTATTTATTTTTTACAAATAAAAGGTTGTGGCAATCCTGCATCCAACAAATCTATTGATGCCATTTTTCCAACAGTGTTTTTTCAGTTCATGTCTGTGTCACATTTTGGTAATTCCTGCCATATTTCAATTTTTTTCATTATTATTATATTTTATATGGTGATCTGTGACCAGTGATTATGATTCACTGAAACTCAGATGATGGTTGGTAGCATTTCTTGGCAATAAGGTATTTTTCAATTAAGGGTACATACATTGTTTTATTAGACCTAATGCTTTGCACACTTAATAATCTACAGTAAAGTATAAACATAACTTTTATATGCACTGGAAACCAAAATCTTCATTAGACTGGCTTTATGGGGGTGCTTGCCTTATTGTGGTGATCGGGACCCAAACCTGCAATATCTCTGAGGATATGCCTCTACTTTATTCACTTTCATTGCCAATAATATTCCACATACCACATTTTATTTACCCATTCATCATTTAATGGACATTTGGGTCGTTTCCAATTTTTGGTTATTATGCTGTTATAGGATTGTAGAATTTTAAACCTAGAAAAGTATTATATGGTTTATCTAGTCCTTTCCCTCTCAAATTACAGATACACTAAAGAAACACCAGAAAAGGTAGGTGTTTAGGTCATATCTCACTGATGCTTTTCAGTATCGAAACTTTAACTAGAACTCAGGTCTTCTAACTATTTTATGACTCTCATTACTACTCTATCAATAGTTTGCAAAGTTTTAGAAAGAGGGCCTTGTGCTGTTACAATGGATGCAATAACAGAGAAGAGCCATTCTTTGTACCCTCAGCACTATACAATTTAGTGAAATGGTGATTGTATCTGATTTTCTTCATCTCTGAAACACTTTTCTTAGAGCAGCGCACATAATGAGTGTATAATAGGAAATTGTGTAATTGGTGCATCGGAAGAGCTAAACTCGTGGGGTATAAACATACCAGCAACTTTGTATTTGAGTTTTTTTATTTTCCCTTTAAGCCTGTTCATGGCGGTAGTTTTTTCCATACTCTTAGATGAAAACTTGGATAGGCCCCAAGAAATTAAAAGTCCTTGAGTTTCTTTATGTCACAAAACAGACTCAATTCAGTACTTAGAATGACAAAGCTCTGCAAAAGTGGATGCTTCCATTTTCATTGGGAGTAGTTTTCTCTCCCACCTCCAACAGGCCAGCAGCCTGCAGGGTGGGAGAGAGAGGGTACGAGGGAGTTGGGGAGCTCTTGCAGTGCTGTAATGGGATGGCCCTCTGTGGCTGGCAAGGGTTTCCACACGTCGTTCTTGCACAGCTGTCTTTGTAAGTTCTTTAGAGACTCTCTCTCCTGAATCCCTGGGTGACTACGCTCAACCTGGATGATTTACAGTCTTCTGGCTTGTCACTCTCTCCTTCCTTAGTCTCTCGGAAGACAGCAACCCTTCAGCCTCTCTTTGCTGAAGCCAGATAGTCCCACCTGGTGGCCCTATTGGAAAATTCCAGATAATCTTTTTTTTATGGATAGTGCACATCTGGTTTACTAGAAATACTCCTGTACCCTTTGCCCCAAAGAAGGTCAAACACAATATAGTTTCTCTTCAGCTCATCTATCAGCAGCAGGCAGCCAGTTCCTATTTCACCTGTTATATTTCTCAGACTATTCAGTTCTGTCTCTCTCTCTCTCCACTGTTATACCCCGCAAGTCACATATATTTAGTGTTCTGCCTAGTTTCCTTGAAATTGCTGTTTTGACTGGAGGTGGTAGGAGAATGTTCCTCCCATCTGCGGTGTTTCTGTGTCTGAGGGAGCCAGGAGAACTTGAGTCAGAGCTCTCTCTAAGGAAATGCTCCTGAATATTATTCCTTCCTCAAGCTTTTTACTGTTATTGCAGGCAAGTGGTTCAAGAGTCATGGATCTGCTTTAAAAACAACAGTGACAACAACAGTAACAACAAAATCCATAAAATCTCTGAGATTTTGCATCTAGGTCTATTACCTTGCCTTGGAATATCAAATCTGTTATTTCTTGGTGCCTCAAATGTAATTTCCAATTTAACATCTGGTTACACGTTTAAATTGTCCAGAAGCTAGGGTAATGTAATAAAAGGAACACTGGTCTAGGGTGATATTAGCTACCATGTATGGAACTCTGCTTTATACCACACACCATGTTAAATAATTTAAAAACATTATCTCATCAACTTCTTGTAGCAACTCATTGATAATAGCAATTATGATCTTCATTTAATAAAGCAGGGAATTAGATCTTCAGAGTTTACCATTTAGAATGGTATGTTGAACGTTTCATATAGCTGGATGCTTTTAACAGGAAGAAACAGAACCCCTCACCACAACCACCAAATGGCTTAAACAACAGAAACAAGAACCATCTTACATAGTAGTTAATTCAGAGGTAGGGCATCTCCAGTGTTGGTTAACTTAATGGCTTAAAGACGGGCCAAGAATCTGGGTTCTTTCCATATTTCTGTTCTCGAGCCTTAGTATTTAATCCTATCTTGGGCTCATTCCTTTCATGATCATAGGATGGTTGCTCCAGTTTTGATAGCACATCCAGATGAGACCAGGCTTAGCAGAAGAACTGTTTCTCCCCTTTAGAAAAAAACTTTTCCTAAATACCCACCCAGGAACTAAGCAAAATGGCATTCAGCAGCAAAGAAGAAAGAAGATGTACTGTAGATGTGGGGTGGGCACAAGAGCTCAAGTAACTTGCTTTAGATCAGGGGGTGGGATTTGAACCCAGGTTTGTTTTGCTCCAAAGTATACGCTCTTGTGCCGTGTTACAGTTTGCTGTGCAGCCAGAGGGACAGTAACTTGGGCTGTAGCTCTTGTGGTTATGTAACTTTAAGAGATTGTTACTTCTCAGATCCTCAGTTCTCTTACCTATAAAATCAGAGAGCTGTGTTCCGGTGATGGTCTAGCTGCTTTTTAATACAGTGGAAATGACAGTATTTTCTGCCTTTTTTTAAAAGAAAAAAATATATAAGAGTACATGACTTTAGTTCTTTAACAAGACTGGTCATTATCCTGCCAGTAAAAACATCCATGTTTCAATTGTTAGTATTTTATTTGTACTCTCTACATGATATTGCCAAATAGCTGCTCAAAAGTTTCAAATATTTATCTGTAGAGACAGCAGATTTGCTGTGGATGTGATGGATCCCCAAAGTGGATGTATTTATCAATCAATCAATCAATCAACATAGACATATATAGAGAGAAGAGAAAGTGGGTCTATGCAGGCTAACACTGTGCTGTCATCGCCCAGGCCAGTTGCCAAACTTGAGCTGCGACTCCTGAAAAATATTCCAAGGAGGGCCAAGTGTTTACCCAGTGAACCACTGAGATCAGATCATCTGGGATTACTACTTTTTTTTTTTTTTTTAAAGATTTTATTTATTCATTAAGGGAGAGAGACAGAGAGAACACAATCAAGGGGAGAGGCAGAAGGGGAAGCAGACTCCCTTCTGAGCTGGGAGCCTGACTCTGGGATCCATCCCAGGACCTGTTAAGCATCTGCCTTTGGCTCAGGTCATGATCCCAGGGTCCTGAGATTGAGCCCTGCAGGCTCCCTGCTCTGTGGGGAGTCTGCTTCTCCCTCTCCCTCTGCCCCTCCCCCTGCTTGTGCTCTCTCACCCTTTCTCTGAAATAAATAAAATCTTTAAAAAAAACAAACTTCACTGCTAAAAAGGACTTGCTCATCTAATGAATTTAGAAAGGGATGACACCTTTGACAGTGAAGAAATACTATACTACTAAAATAGTATATTTTCTGTATATAAAATAGCATATTTTTATATAAATAGTATATTATTTTTTAATTCCTGCATATAAATTTAACACTTCGAGATATGATCAGAGTAATAATGGACTAAAATTACTAGACAAATCAGAGAAAACTTATTTAACATTCATTTATTATGAAATATAGGTTTGTGGACCAGATTCCTAGTCTATTCTGAACATCAGAGATTTTTCAACCACCTTATTTTACAGGTTAGTAAATACTGATTCAGATAGGTGATTGATTGGATCTCTATGAAGTGTCGAATTGAATGGGGTATACTAATCCCAGGTCTCCTGATTCCTAGTCCATTATTTATTTCATTTTGCTGCAATTTGTTAAAAAAATGCTATGAGGACACAAACCTATATTATTTTGTTATATAATTTCAGCAAAGGACCAAAAACAAGGAACTTTAATGATGTTATGGTAAGTAGCTAGAATTTTAAAAGTGATTTATTTTAGTAAAAATAATTTCTCTAAAGAAAAACTTACTTTTTTAATTTCAGAATTTTAAAAATGCTGCTGTAAACTGTGGTAAATCCATAAAATGGAAGATTATTTAGTGTTAAAAAAATTAGCTTCCAAGCCACAACAGATAGGGAGGAAACTTAAATGCATATTGCTGAGGAAAAGAAGACAATTTGAAAAGACTATATGCTATATGGTTCCAACTGTATGACATTCTGAAAAAGTCAAAACCATGGTTTTGATTAGTGGTGTCCAGGGATGGGGAGAGATGAGATGAATAGGTAGGACACAGGAGATTTTTAGGAGAGTGAAATTATTCCATGTGATATTGTGTTCCATGTGGATACATATTATTATATATTTGTCAAAACCCAAGAGTGACCCTAATAAAACCATGAACTTTGGGTGAAAATAATGTGTCCATGTAAGTGCATCAATTAGAACAAATATACCACTGATGAGAGCTGTTGATAATGTGAAAATCTGCGCAGTGTTGAAGTACAGGACATGTGGCACGTCTCTGTACTTCCTACTCAATTTTGCTGTGAACCTAAAACTTCTCTAAAAAAATAGTTTGCTATTTATAAATACATACATACATACATAAATAAGTATCTCTCATTCATTTTATTTTCATCAGTGGTTATCCCTGTAGTATAAACCAGTTTGTTGAATGCATTGCTTTAAGATAGTGTGAAAAAGCACAGTATGGTGAAGTCTCAAGGTCAACTCATGGCCAACACATAGAGACGCAGGCTGCCACTGCCCCACTCCATGGACACCTTTCATGCAGACAATGATGTGAGTCCTCTCCCCTGGAATTTTACAACATGGCACCCCTTGTTCAAATCCTTCAGATAACTGGATATATGACTTTGGTCGATACAGTTAAGTTTTTTTAAAATCCGTGTTGTTCCATTTCCTATAAAATTGGGAAGACATATACTTCATAGAACATATGAAGAAATGCCCCAAAAGGGATCATTTCTACGTAGGACAGAGATCTATTAAGATAAATGATATCTAGTCTAAAGGTTGTCAAAAATATGATTTAGGGGCGCCTGGGTGGCACAGCGGTTAAGCGTCTGCCTTCGGCTCAGGGCGTGATCCCAGCGTTATGGGATCGAGCCCCACATCAGGCTCCTCCGCTATGAGCCTGCTTCTTCCTCTCCCACTCCGCCTGCTTGTGTTGTCTCTCTCGCTGGCTGTCTCTATCTCTGTCGAATAAATAAATAAAATCTTTAAAAAAAAATATGATTTACTCATTAGGGTAAATCCTTCAGGTTTTTTCCTTAGGCTGGAATTGGAAACATCTTGGAAGAAGACATTCATATCTTCTGTTTAAAAAAAAAAAAAAAGAAAGCCTCAAGGTTTGGTGAATATGAACGGCAGACCAGGGACTGAGAATTCGAAGTCATGTTCTTTTCTATGTACTTTTGATATTTTAGGTTGCTTCTTCTCGTAAATAGAAGCAGTTAAAACCTTCACTCTGAAATGTCTCTGTGCCCGCCTTGGGAGATGTTGAGCATATCACAGCCCACCTTGGGGAGAACAGGCCCACAAAGATTAGGTGATGGGTAGCCTAGAAAGAGGAAGGGAAGCAGGCTAAGTATGAGGAGGTGGTGTCTGCAGCTCGAAAAACAGAAGTTCCTTGGTAGCCATCCTGGTTGTAGGAGAAGGGCCACCACCACTGCAGGAATCACACAAGCGTGAAAGTGCCAACACCAAGTGAGGTCTCAGTAAGACAATTTCCTTCCCTTGGATGACAATATTTTCAAGTTTCTCAGAAAATGATTTCTGTCTTCCTAATTGGACTGTTCTGAAATATAAGATAAAGCTCCTTGTTTTGGTTATATTCCAAATGCAGTTTTATATAAAGTGTCTTCCCTTGACTTCCCAGAATAATGGAACAGAGCTGTAGTGTCTGTAATACAGTGATGAATATTTTTAAAAAAACTAATCCAAGTGGAGGGTAGATTTATTGACTATTTAGAGCCTAATTGTTTTATATAAGCACCGTGCACTGGAGAAAGATGTAAATCAGAAAAATGAGAAAGATAGTGTCTTTTCTGGTTGGCCCAAATGCTTGGAATCCTGCATTACCAGCAAAGGAAGTGTCGGAAGGCAGCCTCTCTTCTCATCCCAGGCTGAAGAAACTTGTTCTATTTATTATGCACATATTTCTTTTTGTAGGAGAGCTGATTATTTGTTTAAAAGGACACGCTGCTAGGATGAATTCTGCTTGGACTGATTGAGGGAGTACAAAGTAAATCCATGCAGTTATATCAAGGACTTAAAGCAAGGTTTGTGAAAAATATTTTACCCACAGATAACCAAGAGTTAACTGCATTGGAAACACTATATTGAGATACCTCCAAATTTCTACAGAAATGATTGAATGACATGGGCAGATGGGCATGGGTATCATTGCACTGGATGGAATCTCAACTTCTTTTAGAAAGGAAAATGTGGAGAATTTAAGAATCCATCAAATCTGTATTGATTCTCAGGAAAATGGAAGCAGGCACAAATTTTAATATGATCTAAACCATGACTCTCAATATGAATCCTATACTTTAATACACAAACTCTCTTTGCCAATAAATACATTCTTAAAGCTATCTGTTCAAAGAAGTATTTACTGAACTCTATTATGCACCCAAACATTGTGTGAAAACCGTGGACGGATACAAATGTTGGTTAAGACAAACTCTATCCTCTCTTGTGGACCACTTATCTTTCAGGAGAGACAGACAAAAAACCAAATAGATAGACCAAAAATAATGAAGCAACTATAATTTCGGATCTATGAAGCTAATAAACAAGGTCCTAATGTTAGCAGTGAGTGTCTTTCTGAAGATTTGGCCTTTCTGAGAGCTAAATGATCGGAGGAAGCTGAGATCCAGAGGAACTGTTTAGATAAGTAACAGGATAGTTTTAGAGATAAATCTTAAGCTTACTTTATGCAATTCTAAAAACTCTTGTCAGAAGTACTACTATACAGGGGCGCCTGGGTGGCACAGCGGTTAAGCGTGATCCCGGTGTTATGGGTTCGAGCCCCACATCAGGCTCCTCCGCTATGAGCCTGCTTCTTCCTCTCCCACTCCCCCTGCTTGTGTTCCCTCTCTCGCTGGCTGTCTCTATCTCTGTCGAATAAATAAATAAAATCTTTAAAAAAAAAAAAAGTACTACTATATATTACCAGGGTAGTAATACTTTAGCATGTGTCTGAATCACCTCCTACAAGTCTTGTGAAAACACAGGTTCCTGGGCTCTACGTTCAGGGGTTCCGTTTTAGTAGTAATTAGATAGGCTCTATAAATATGCATTTTTAACAAATTCCCAGATACCGCTGTTGCTAGCTGACTTTTGGAGCACTCTTTGACTAGCACTGCTATAGGCCTACTGCTTTTTGTGAATGCATTGTGGAGAGGTAGAGGTTAACAAAATTAAGGTATTTTACACTTGTTTTAATGTAGCTTACAAATCTTCTGCATGTACATTATCTGATCAGCATAATGACCATGTGAAGCAGAAAAGGCAGGGGTTTTATCTCTGTGTTATTCATTCAGTCATTCATTCACTCAACACGTATGTTCGGAGAGTCTATGGGTGGCAAGCTCTGCACGGTGCGCTGGGGACATGGTGGTGGGCAAAATGGACATGGAACTCAGAGTTCAGAAGAGCAGGCAGACATTAAGCCTAGTATCTCATAATGTATATTTCTAACGATCATGTTATATAGATGACAAGTAGCATGAAGAAAACGTACTAAGCAAGAGTAAACTCTTTTCAGAAGGAAACTTTAATATGGCGAGGTCCAGAATTGCCTCTGTGCAACCCCCCGGGTTATGCAGTTAGGAGTGAGCACGACACGGCCATCTCCAAATCCCAGCACTATTTCCTTTTCACAGAGGCTGCCTCTCAAGATGCACGAAGTCAGGAAGTCACAAAGTCAGGAAAAGGGTAAGGTAGTCAGATCAGGAAGTGCCACTGTCTGGGACTGAATCTAAGGAAGATCCACACCCCTGGATGGGACTTAGTATGTCCGAGAGCTCTACAGAGGGCAAGCCATCACACCGAGTAGCCGGAGATGCATTATCAGTCGGTTTACTGTCTCCTCCCTCATCAGGAGGCACTCCTCCAAAATGCTATCAAAAGAGGGAGGACACCAGACGTGTTTTTGAGACTCTATCACATAATAGGCATATTTTGTAACATATTGGTGCTTATTGCTCCCTTCATACACTTCTCAGGTTCCCAGAGGTTGAATAACCTAGCCAAGATCATACATCTCAGCAGGAGTGGAGTGAAAATCCATCGATATCTGAAGATAAAGTCAGTCTGATTGGTAGCTTGGAGTTAAGGAGCTCCAGAGCTCTAAACACACACACACACACACACAACACACACACACCGACTCCCTAGGGACCTGGCTTTGAGGTAAAATCTTGTATCTGACACACGCATTGCATAGAGATCAGCCTGAGCATTCATTTCAGGGATTTTCAGGTATATGTAAATGGAATCACAGGAGGTGCTTGAAATAGATATTGGCACCAATAAGTAAAGGATGTGATCAAGTCTGGGGTTTGGGGTTTGGCTTTGATATATATATATATATATATATATATTTGGGTTTTTTTGTTTTTTTTTTTTTAAACTAGTTTGCCAGGTCATTCTAAAGCCCACTATTCTGTTCCACCAATGTAGCTGTTTTCAAGCATGACAGTAGAGCAGGAAACTAGATCAATATGGCTAGGACGAGTACAGAAATAAGAAATTAGGACATATTTTAATATTTTCATGAGTAAATCAAATTATTATTATTTCATGCCACCCAACTCATTTGTTCAAACATTCCGTGCTTATCAAACTTAAAGATAATATTTCTCAGATTCTTGATAGTGGGAAAGACTGCCCTAGCTAACATATCTCAATCCTCTTGTCATCCTGACAGATCTGCTTCTATAAATTGATTTTTTAATGTATTTTGTTCCTGGGACTTTATCTCTTACTGCCTTATTGCCCTTGAATGTACAGGCACACCTCAGAGATATTGCAGGCTTGGTTCCAGACCACCAAAATAAAGCAAATATTGCAATAAGGCAAATCAAATGAATTTTTGATTTCCCTGTACGTATAAATGTTACATTTACACTGCACTATAGTCTGTTAATTGTGCAACAGCATTACATCTAAGAAAAAATGTACATACTAAAAATGCTAACCACCATCTGAGCTTTCAGCAAGTCGTAATCACTGGTCACAGATCACCATAACAAATATAATACCAATGAAAGAGTTCAAAACGTTGCAGAATTACCAAAATGTGATGCAGGGGCGCAAAGTGAGCAAATTCTGTTGGGAAAATGGTGCCAAGTTGACATGCTGGATGCAGGGTTGCTGCAAGCCTCTCATTTGGAAAAATAAATGCAACATCTGTGAAGCACAATACAGCAAAGTGCAATAAAATGAGGTATGTCTGTATATGGCTGAGGATTGGATACAGGTCTGTCATCACCATGACACGAAGCATGGTGGATATGTAGGTTTGATTAAAATGTCAGTGAACCTCTCCTTGTTTACCCCTAGAGTCATACAGTAAGAACAGGATGCTAAGTAAAAAGCAAACTATCAAAGAATAGTTAAGAGCTCTTGAAAATAAAATACATGATTGTAAAAATGAGAGAACCTTATGGTAAAATTAAAACATAAATTCTAGGAAATTTCTCAGAAATTAGAATAAAAAATGCAGTAAAAAAAAATGACAGGAAAAAATAGAAAATCAGTCCAGATGTCCATTATGTGACTAAAAAAGTTTTCATAAAGAGGATGGAGAAAATGGATGGGAGTAAATTTATGAAAGGGATAATTTAAGACCATTTTCTAGGACTGAAGAACATGATTTTCTAAATTTAAATGATTCCAGGTGCCTGGGTGGCTCAGTTGGTTAAGCATCTGACTCGGTTTCGGCTCAGGTCCAGATCCCAGGGTTGTAGGATGGAGCACCTCGTCGGGCTCTGTGCTGGGCATGGATCCTACTTAAGATTCTCTCTCCCTCAACCCCACTCACTGCTCTCTCTCTCTCTCTCTTTTTCTCTGAAAAATAAATAAAAATAAATAAATAAATTTAAATGATTCACCAAGTATCAAACACAATGTATTAAAATAGCAAAAAAAAGTTATCACATTATTAAGAAAAGTTATTGAGGATAGATATCTTACAAGATTTCAGAACAATAAAAATAGTTTAAAAACAAATACCATTAATCAGAAGAGTAGTGAACTACTCAAAAGCTAGGAAACAGCACCCTAAACATTAAGAATGGGATAATGTTCAACCTAGAATTCTATACCTCATCCAAGCTGTCAGTCAAGTGTGATGCTAGAAGAAAGGCAGGTCCATCCAGGCAAGGAGTCAACGTATACACAGTTGTCCCACGAGCACACAGGTTCGAACTGTGTGGGTCCACTTGTATGTGGATTTTTTATAGTGCAGTATAGTAAACATATTTCTCTTTCTTATGATTTCCTTAATAACATTTTCATTTCTCTAGCTTACTTTATGCAAGAATCCAGTAAATAACACATATAATGTACAAAATATGTGTTAGTGAACTGCATGTTATCAGTAAGGTTATCATCAACAGTAGGCTACCAGTAGTTAAGTTTTAGGAAGTCAAAATAATAACAAAGATTTTCAACTGCAAGGGGGGTTGGTACCCCTAACTCCTGTGTTGTTCAAGAGTCAACTACATGTGCTTGGATTACTTTGATCAAAAACAAAAATTAATTATTTTTTTATTCAAGTACAATTAACCTACAGTGTTTTATTAGTTTTGGGTGTTCAATGTAACAATTCAATAATTCTGTACATTACTCAGTGCTCATGATGATCATTGTACTCTTAATCTCCTTTCTTTATTTCACCCATCCCCGTACCCACCACCCTGCTGACAACCACCTGTTTGTTCTCTGTACTTAAGAAATTGATATTTTTTTGTTTACCTCTTTTTTTCTTTGTCTTGTTAAAATCCACAAATGAGTGGAATCATATGGTATTTGTCTTTTTCTGACTGGCTTATTTCACTCAGCACCATAGGCTGTAAGTGTTGTTGCAAATGGCAAGATCTTATTCTTTTTTAAGGCTGAGTGATATTCTACTATATATATACACCATTATTCATTCATCTATGGATATATGCTTGGGTTGCTTCCATATTAACATTATAAATAACGTTTCAATAAACAGGGGTGCATATATCTTTTCAAATTAAGTGTTTTCATTTTCTTTGGGTAAACAAATACCCAGTAATGGAATGACTGGGTCATATAGTATTTATATTTTTGAATTTTTGAGGAACTGTTTTCCACAGTGCCTGCACCAATTTACATTCCTACCAACAGTGCACAAGAGTTCCCTTTTCTGCACATCTTCACCAGCACTTCTTATTTCTTGTGTTTTTGATTTTGAAAATAAATTATTTTTTAAAAAAGAGTCTTCACCTAGAATTTCAGAATCTTGTTTCTAAGGCTTAGTTCCATTTATAATCAGCTGTTACTAAAATTATCTGCACTTTAGTTTACCCACCTAAACAAAACAAGTTTACCCACATAAACCACCACTATTTCTAAGGTACTTTCCAGTCATACTTCTCATGACTAGCCTAAAACCTCATGATATAAGGTGGGAAAAGGCGACAAGAATGATAAGTTCATCTTGTTTAATGAAATCTAAAATCTGGACACATCATGAACGTGGCAGTTGATAGTAATGATGGTTATTATCCCTGTCCCCACCTTTTCCTACCTTCCCATCCACCACAAATGCCATGTCTTCCCCTAGTCCCAGCTTCTTTGGTGCCATGTCAGAGGTAGTACTTCAGGCAGGATGAATCCTTGGTGAGCTCAAAGTGGCAATTCTTTAGTTCTTGAGCTGAACACAGAAACTAAAATTACATCCTGATTTAAAGTGCACCTAGAGAAGTATTTTGGGTGAAGAAAACCAGTTAAGAAGACTATTCATGTTTGAAACCTGAACAATAGAGTTAATAATTTACTGATAATTTGGAAAAAATAAGCAAGAATTATAGCCACTAGAATGTTCAAAAAAATCTTCAGAAAGAAAAGGAATTTCTCTTGGCTTCTTATAGCTGAATTACTTGTGCCTATTATATGGGGTACTTCAAAAATATTTCTAAACATGAAAAATAAGCAACAAAGTGGAAAACACATTTTGATGAAGCAGGCTTGCTTGAACAAATTGTAAGAAAGGAACCCTAAGGAATAGTAATGATTCATAGACAGACAATTCAGAACTATTTAAATGTCTAGGACTGGAATAGAACTGGAACTGAATGAGAATATTGGTCTTAAGACACCAATTTTCTTTTAACTAGGGGGAAAATGGCAATATAACAGATAATAAAAACTTTCTAAGACAAATCCAAGAGCATCCACATTTTTAAAATCAAAGAAAATTAAGCAATAGCTTATAGAGATTAGTCACTTAAAGGGACAGTTTACATTATAACCACTTAAGGAAATGAGACACAGAGGGATGAATTTACTTGCCCAAGGTCACACTTAAGTTGCCCAAGGTCACATAGTTAATGAATGGCAAGGCCAGAATTAAAGCCCAGCTCTTCTGATGCTCATTCATCTTGATTATTGAACAAAAACAGTGCTGGGGACATCTGTGCAGAGCTGAAGATACCAGAGAGGCTAATTAGAGGCTGGAAGTCCCTGGATTGCACTAGCCCCTTAGGGGCAGTAGATGGCTGAGATGTAGAGTGCTTTGGGAGAGGGTCAGCCAAAATACAATCAGGAAGCTTTTTTATGCAAGCAAATCTGGAAAACTGATTAAATATGTATTAAAAGAAAAGGACTTGAATTTGTAAGTCTACAATAATTTGTTGAGATTTATTTTCTTCTTGTTAATAAATACGTAATTTATGGCAATTTTTTAAAAAGAAGTCATCTAAATTGTATACAGTTCAGGTCCTACAGAACTTCAATCTGATCCTGCATCTGGGCCCTCAGTGAATGTTATTATTGTTTTTATGATCACATAATTATTACCCAAATCTATCTGAAAAAGTTAAAATTAAAATGATTATATTGCAAAACGCTGTTTTGCTATTTTGCAAAAGGATAAATAATAAACATTTTAGGTTTTGTAGGTCACACAGTATCTACCACAGCTACTAAACTGTATCACTGTAGTATGAAAGCAGCCATAGACAATATATAAGTGAATCAGCGTGACTGTGGTCTAATTCTAAAAATCTTTATTTACAAAAACAAGTAGAGAGCCAGCATCAGCCCATAGGCTATAGTGTGCCAACCCTTGATCTAAAGTTACTTTAAATTGGCTTTCCCAACCTCAGAACTATGGCTAGATAATTCTTTGTTGTGGATGTCTGTTCTGAGCATCTGTTTAACAGCCTTCCTGACCTCTGTCCACTAAATGACAGTAGCTCCCACCCTTTCCCCATGGCTGGACAATCAAATATGTCTCCAGACATTGTCAAATGTTCCCTGGGAGACAAAATCACCCTTGACTGAGAACCACTGTTTTAAATTAATGGCGATCAAAATGTGTGTGTTTGGGACTAGTGGGGTGGGGTGGAGGTGCTCGTATCTGAATCACCCGTGTGGCTTCCCTCAGCCCATCATCTAATCCGTCTCTTCCCTTTGAAGATTCTAGACACCTGGGAGTGATAGTGCGCAGCAACAAGGAAGTCCTGCTGGTGATTCAGAAACATAACCGTGCCACCTTCATCCATATATAACTTCAGTTTTATTGTACAAACATAAGACACATAGCAACTATCGAAAGCTTGTATTGTGTAAACTGAGGCTCCCCTGTTTATGACTGAGACCTCTGACTGCACACTTTGGTATTTTACATAATCAGTCACCTCTAAAATCTAAGGAGTATCTGAGGTAAATTTCCTATTGATAAACGTCTTATATGGTCTCACATTTTAATTCAAGACGTTAGAATCACAAAATATGCAGAGGAGGATACATGGAATGCTTCAGATTCTATAATTATTGATCCTCTGCAAAATTCAATTCAATGTTCTCTGTAATTCTGCATCTTTAAAGAAATGGGAGGGAGCAAAAGGAGCTGTCAGAATTGTCCATTATATTGGAAGACTGTAAAACATGGACAGGGAGAAAGTACTTACTGGGATCACTTCTAGGCTCAGTGAACAAGGGAAGAGTAGGAGGACAAACAAATGCTATGGTGGTCTGACCAACTTCATTTTGTTTTTAATTATGAGGGCAAGAGGCATTTATGTTTGCATTTCATCTTGGACAGGTGGCAGGAGAGCGTTGGGCGGTACAAGTCGCTGGCGATTTTGCTGCAGTGCGCACAGTGCCTGGCACCAAGAGGCCACTCTGCCCCTTCTTGCCAAATTAGGTTTAGCTTTTAAAAACCCTGCTGTTTAGGGCTGTTTTTACCACGGAGAAACTAAAAGCTTTGTTCCTCGCGCTCTTTCATAATAAATCTTAACACTTTTGATTGTGGAACTCAGGGCTCTCAATTCCCTAAGAAAATAAATTAGAGATAATTCAATATTTGATTATAAGATTTAGAGTTCTGCTCCTTACAGTTTCCCAGGTGACTGCTCTATAACTGAGCCCAAGTGAACAGTGCCATTAATTCTGATGCCGGTGTAAAATGGGTCCTAACAGCATGGGGTGCTAAAGCACACGCCAGAGGACAAGAGCCAGGAAAAGAACAACCTCTCTCCTAAAACTTTATCCTTGTGCTTCACAGCCATGCTTCACCTACGTATTTTCATCACTAGAGGAACCATGCCTTCTACAATTTTAAAGTCAGCACCACATTTGTCTCTAAGCTGGGTCTACCTTAATCAGATAAATAAACTATTTTTGAGCTGACTACAATTTTAATGAAGAGAGGACTAGAGATCTATTTCCTCAGCAAGCCTCCAGAAGATTCCTTGCTTCTCTCTGCAACATTCCTGAGATAATTCCAACATACATTATCTAGGGATCAACAGCCTAGTCAAACAGAAGGGTAAAGACAGACGTCTGTGCCGGTTATTGGTTATTACGTGGTACTGTTGAGACATCTGGGAAACTCTTAAGGCTCTTATTTGTTTTTCCAGAGAATTTTATTCCTTGACATGTATGATTAGAGCTTTTGCTAACACTCGGTGCCAGAATCCTTATGACTAATTGCCCTTCGAGGAGCATGACTTCAGATAAGTAAAAAGCGAACTCACTGGATGAGTGCTACATGAAGAAAATTTCCTTCTTCTGTGCCTGAAGACCTGGTAAGAGAGATTAAGTTATTTTTAGCTGTGAAAATTACACCCGGTTCCACAACCTGCCTCTTTATAGCCATTAACAAGAGAAAAAAAAACGTTCATAATTGGAGCCAGTTGCTAACACAAGTAAAGGCATTTCTTATTGGGCAGATTTTTTAAGAAAAAATGCTAAAAAGAATCCTCATGGAGAAATCTGGCCTTTAAAGAAATGTATTCTCTCTGGGTAATAGGACTGCTGGTTGTACTCCTTGTAAGCCAGCAGCAGAGAAACACATGGCTGGCATTACAGCTCTTGTTCAATGATTCTCATTTGAAAGGTACCTACAAAAAACCTCTAAGAGTGCCTCTGAACTTATTTTACAATCTTTTCCTAACCCGTGTACATAGCAAACCAAGAACAAAATTTGACCATCTACATCTAAGTTCATCTTATAAGAAACACACAACCTATATGCAACTTGGCATTTATGTATATGGGTTTATATACATACATACATACATACACACACACATATTTGTGTATTGGCAACTGAATGTGTAATGAATGTGTAATGGCAACATTGTGTTTCGCAACTGAATTTTTCATCCAGCAAAATACATGACATTAATTGTTGCTTGGTTTACTAAATACATTGACTGCATTTGGGGCATTGCTCCATTGTTCCATAATGTGTTTCTTTAACAACTTAGGAAAGAGTTTCCTGTAATTAAAGAATTGAAGAAGACAGAAAGAGAAAGAAGAAGGAAGGAAGGAAGAAAAGAAGGGAAGGGAAGGGAATGGAAGGAAGGTGGGAGGGTAGGGAAAGACACAGGAGTGCAAGCTCTAATCCGAACTTCACTATGGACCCTATGTAGTTTCCCCACATGTAAAAAGAGGTTAATGATGCCATTTTGCTGTATCTATCAGAGCAGAAGAAGATGAGGTGCGAGGAAAAGCTTTCAAAGCTGCGAAACACTCTCAAACTCCAAGTATAAGCATAGGGCATTGTGAGGGGTAGTATACTTGTATAAAACCAAGTCAGAAAAGGTAGGTAGGGTGAAGCTTTCTCTGATATAAACCTTGTTTTCAACCAATCCTCATCAACTCTTGCCTAGATTCTTATACCACTCAAATCAATCTTTCACAACGTCTACAGTGATCTCTCTAAAATATTCACCTTACCATCCTTATCCCCATCTAAAATGCATCAATAGGCAGGCATTTTTAACACAGCTCATGAGGCTTCTTACGGTTTGACCCATACCCCATTTAGCAGTTTTACCTTCCTCTACCACCTCCCTTGAACTTTGGTCTCCAACAATACCAAACAACTTTAGTTCCCTGAACACACTGTGCCATTGCTATCTCTGTGCGGTTGCAAAATTTTCCTTCTTGCAATGCCCTTCCTCCCTAAATCTGCCTGGGAAAGTAGCAATTGTCCTGTACTTAACACCACTGATTCCTCCTCCGTGAAGCTCCCTTGTGCTAGACAAGCAGGACCTTTACTCCTGCATAGTGCTCCACTCTCTTTGGTATAGACTTACTCTTTTCCATTCTTATTTTTTCATCTGTTTACTTTACAGCTAGACTCCAGTGGTCTTGAAACCATAGAACATATCTACTTTGACCTTGATACCAAGTGCCTAGCACAGCGCCTGACACATAGAAGATATTCAATTCATCGAGAGAATGGATGAACGGAGGAAGGAAGCTCGTGCCTAAGCCTTAGAATAGCCATCTGCTCCAGATCTCTTTTACATCACGGCTGCAGATTGTACATTATTTTTCATATGTACCTTATCCCTTTATATGACATAAACGTGCTTTGCACTTGTGATATCCTCCGAATATTCTTTTGCATCTCTTTTCCTAAAACCACTAGAGCACTACATTTTTGTTACTTTCCCCCAGAAAATAACTTCTGGAGCCCTAATCCATTCCTGTTCTTTCACAATCTCCAATTTTCTTCACAGGGTTAGCCAGGCCAGTTTACTTAGCAAAGATTCCTATGACTTGATAGAGGAATGCAAGATTCCCAGAACCCGAGAGAGAAAGAGCACACAATGGGGAGGGTAGGAGGAGAAGGAAGAATGTCCCATACAAACAAACGATGTAGAGAATGAAAACTAAGACCTAGAATGATGTCTACATCCATGGGCTGAAGGCAGGATAAAAGTAGTTTAGCTCAGCATGATAGCAATAATGCTGTCTACCCCCTAATTAAGATAGTTATTATGTAAGCCTAAGCCCTTTAAAGAGTATCTTCAATCTAGTGAAGTTTTATTTATTCCTCTAAATACAGACATTTAAAAATATACTTCTTAAGAAAAAACAAAACAAAACAAAACTAACCATCACAACCTCCGGCCCCCACCCCCAATAAATAAAACCATTTCCTTGGATCAGTTAAACCAACACACTAATCAAAAAGATCGAGTAATGTCTTCAAGTATTTATAGAACTAACCTGGTCACCAAAACTGAGTCACCACAAGACCATATGAGTAATACGCTTGTGTAGAAAATTCACAAAAATATTTTGACCTCAAAGTTTAAGTACCTCCTCCTGGTTTCTAAAACACTGTATTTTCCTTGTAATCAATTTATACTGTTTCTTTTTAGTAAGAGACCTAAAAGCTAGAGAGCTATGGCTCATATCCATTTGATATCAGCATCCCAAATATTTAACATTTAATAAAGCTATCATATTTCGTAGACCCAATAAACTATTTAACCTGGAGAGGACCTTAGAAACCATCAGACCCAAACTTGTGATCCTACAGACTGAGAAATGGAAGCAGAAAGTAGTTAATTATCTGAAGTCGTGGAATGGGAAAAATGGGATTAAATTCAATCTCATGAATCCTAGGCCAGGATATTTTCCCTTACATCTTAGAGCACAGAAAAAAACACATGATATGCTAAACCACATGCACAGTTTACACATATACATACAAAGAAATATAAATATTTACTGCAAAATAAAATTCAGTTGTTTCTAGTATAAAAATGAGAGTAAAACTTGAGTAGAAATATTTTTACTAGCTCCCATCTCAACATGCTTCTTGATAATTCAGTGTATTTCATCTTATAATTTTTTATTTTGTATGTTTTTGAATTTTAAAAAGGCAAAACATGAGTACAAGTGTTAGTTGTTGCCTTATTAGGGGTTAGGGAACTGAGCTTCAAACCAAGGGTGCATTTCTTTCCTCTTGACTGGGTTGGAAAGGGCTCCCTCTTGTGTTATTTCAGAGTCATAATTCTTCTGCCTTACAAACTGCCCTCCTAAAGAATTCCTTCTGTTGCTCCCCAGAGAGAGGACATCTGAGTCCAGAACATAAAATAGCTTTCCTAACTTGGAGGGCTGCATTCAAAATAGTAATCCATTACCTCCCAGTCCAAAGTACACAGTACAACTGTAATTTAGGAAAACAAGAGGAGAGGAGGGGAAGAGAAAGAGAAAAAATAAAATCTATGATTGCATTTTAGTTTCCTGGTCATCAACATTTACTGTGTTTCCTTTTAATGTGACATACCCTTATAGCCTCCTTCACTTTCCATGAGATGACTCCTCCATGGCAGGCAGGCTTCAAGAGCGGTGCTTACACACAAAGTCATTCATATTAAATGAATATGTCATTTAATTGTTTTTGCAGAAGCAGTACCAGGCCAAGTTCGCTCTGTTCCTTAGTGTACTATTATCAATTAATTAGTTAACATAGTTAATGCAATAACTCAGTCAATAAATCCTTTTGGAGTCTCTCATTTCCACCAAAAAAACCATATTAGTAGTGTGGGGAATACAAGAGAGAAAAAACTATGTCCATTCTCAAGGAACTTAACCAATTACTAGAAGAGAAAAGATACGACCACAAGTGAAATAAGACAACTTTCATCAAGTGACAAGCAGAATGTCATGGTTTCAGAGGAAGAAAACTGTTTCTTAGACTATGGCAAACAGGGAAACCTTTATACAGAATGTGGTATGTCCCCTGGGCCTGGAATAATGTATACACTTCCAATAGTGAGATAAGACTCCATGGACAAGAAAAAGTTGGAACTGAAGATGGAATAAATTCTGGAGTTGCTGGGATCAGAGTGTGCACGGAGATGCCACTGATAGGCATGGGTAGGCTAGAGGATTAGCCAAGAGGCTACAAACAATGCAACACAAGGCCTTACAAACCTTAGCATCCTGAGTGTATGGCAATCGAGACCTTGGCTTTATTCTCAGCCTCTTACCCTTCCCATCAGCTGCACGCAATGGGGCTACAAAAATGAACTAACGGAGAAAAGGACAGTGATTCACAAACACATGGACTGTAACATTCCACACTGATATTTTGAATAGACAGCCTCATGGCTTATCTATTGATCTATCTGCTCTTAATTCTGCTTGGCTGTTACTTTTTTTTAAGTGACATTTCCAAATTACTTACAAATATCAGTTATCTCCATTAAGGAAACAGAACTGTGGAACAGATAATCCAATTGTCGTTTCTTTTAGTCTTTGCCATGCATTACAACGAGAATTTGAAGAAGACAATTCATTACTCCCAATCCATTTGTCTCAGACCCATGTTTAAACTAATGGGCTCTCCCTTATAAATACATCAGACTATCTGGTACTGAAGTTTTTCTTGAACCGTCTGTAGAGGGAATGATCCACTATTGCTAATGCACATCGCTTGCTTACTGTCACATTCATCTAATTACATTACTTTACATTAACGAAATGGAACATTTCTATATGAGCCCTAGGACAAGAAATGTCACCCCCCTTATCCCTGGCCTGGTTCCATCTGAATCCTACTGGGATGTAATTCTAATTTAACATCTGAGCTCACTACATCCTTGAGATGGTGTCCTTTGACAATCTCTTCATATTTAGTTTCTCATTCTACTAGATTGTACTTTAGTTTCCTGGTTATCAATATCGAATATGTTTCTTTTTCATTGGACATCCCTTATATCCTCCTTTGCCTTCCACGTCTCCTCCATACCTCGTCCCTCCATGGCAGGGAACCTTCGAGAATAGTCCTTATAAATAAAAGCTGAAGGGTGGTTTGGGGTTAATGTCACTGATAAGCAAAGGGGGACAACTTTAATGAAAGGAGCCAAGCTTATTTATTTATCTTAAAGCAATAGACCCAGTTATTCCACATAATACAATATAGGCATCTACCAATGATCATCACCTGCCAGCATCAAAAGCAACTTGTCTCCTTTTCTGAAAACGGCTGACAAAAATTGGCAAAAACTGCATGACAAGGACTCCAGCGGTCTGTGAACTACAGACACCACGCATTCTGCACCACGGGCGCCCTCTAATGGCTGACTCTGCACAATGCCTGGTGGTGGAGAATCTGCCTGTGTTGATGGGCAAGTTGCCGCAAGGCTCTGAAAGACTCCGCCCTTGAGAAGCAATTTGGGTTCAGTTTAAATGGTGAGAAGAAAAGGACGTGGTACCAGTTCCCTGATAGTTTTCTCAGAATTATCATTCCCGTTACCTTGACCACAATAACCAGTTATCAGATCTGAGAGGTGGTGAATATTCTGGGGTAGCACAGAGTAATTGGTCAGACAGAGCAAACAGACAGGCATACACATACATACGTGGCTTAATTTCAGATATTCTCACACAAAAATTAAACCTTGAAAGTATGAAAATAAATGATTTTATGTTTGAAAAGATTTGGGATATCATTGCATTCTGTTCTTAGAATAAACAAAATGTGATTTTTTTTAAAGCATGGCTTTTTGAACAGATCATATGAAAGCAAGACACGGGACTGATCCCTTCAGATTTAACTTTAATACAAGAATCATGGATCTGTTTGTGGAAACATTCAATGGATTCATCCATTTTCCCAAGGGCCTCTCTCATCTTTTGATGTTCAAATGATTCCCTCTGATTAATCCATCCATTTTCTCGGTCTTCAAGTGGAATAATTCTCCCAGATCCACATTCATTGGTGCCTGTGTTTGTGATTACAGCTGATCGAAAGTCATTCTCCTTAACCACATGTAATCCTGCCTTTTTGAAAAATGTGTAGTTTCACTCTTCAATTTTATTGAACAGGGATAGTTGATTAGGATTCTAATTTCGTAAGTGATCAGTTTATTAATGAATATTTTAATATATAACAGCCTTTCTTCCCCAAGGAACGAATGCACAGAATTCATTCACAGATAATTAATTCAGGGAAATAGAAGACCTTCCGCCTCAACTGGATAGCAGATTTGACAATGGCTTGAAATGGAGATCTGGACTCCTAACTTTCCCTTGATTGCGCTGCCTTCCTCTATGTCAGGAGAGATCTCTCCGGCCCAATCAGACCCTGGGAATTTGGGGATAACTTTCTGGTCATTATATTGAAATTACAAATAACACGTTGGAGCCTCACAGCTCAGGAAGCACTGTGTGAGATTGGACTGAGTTCAGCATTGGTCTCATTACCATTTGCCTTGGGGTGTTCATTGGCATAATGACAGTCATGTATTTATGCCAAAAGCATGAATAACAGAGTAGCTTCTTATAGCTATCATAATTATCATCTTTGCTAGAAAAAAAAAAGGGCAATTGAGGAAGCAGAGGGGCCATCTCTGTTAAGATAATACATGCCTTAAGCACCGAGAACATTATCTGAAATCAAGGTTTAATGAATGCTGGTTGTTTCCGTTTTCCTTTGGGGATGAGGGGTTTACATTTTCATCATAACTAATGTTGGCACAAATTGTGAGCTAAACAAAGTTTTCATCTTCCGAACTACCTTTTCATTCCCACGTGAAAAAGAACGGAAACTCTTATACACCTGGTCCTGTGTGGCTTAGTCTAAGAGCTATGGAACAGTCAATAAAACACAAAAGAGTTCAAGTCTTTTGCTTACTTTTCTTGAAAAGCCCTAAGAGGATCCAAATACACAGTTTAAGGCAACCTGATAACCGTCCTTTCTTCCTTCCTATTCTCTTCCATTATATTTCTGCAGCTGCTAAAGGCACCTCTCTTAAAACGCCCTGAATGGAACAATTCTCTACCCCAGCGCTTATAACTTTGCTTGCCCCTCTGGACCACTTGTAAGTTATTTAATTCAATTGGTATGTCCTATATCCTCCTCCTTTTCCTGTAGTATCTTCAGTGCTCTTTCAACCCTGTTCCCAATTTTTTCATCGCAAATTCTCAAGGCTGGTAGAGACCTGCAGAGAAGGGAAAGGCCTTCTGAAGATGGAAAGAAGCCAGGATGGCAAAATTAAACTCTCTTTGGGTGAAATTGGGGTGTTGGGAGGCTGGGGACACTTAAAAGTTAACCACCTTTGTCTCATGTAAACATATATCAAATACGGAAAACTAATCCTCCGTAGTTAGTGGCCGAAAACAATGTTGGTCACTCGCTGCCTTTACTTATGCTACAGGTGCAGGAAAAGCTATTCCAGAGATAGCACATTGAAAGAGAAGCAGCAAACATGAATATTTAGAAAATTTCCCTCTCTAGAGTTAGCTCAGTGACCCTGTGGATGAAAAACTGTAGTTCTTAATACTCTGCACCATGATTCCTCAAACTGTGGAAATGTGTGAGTCTGTGTGTGTGTGTGTGTGTGTGTATGTGTGAGTACGTGTGTGCACATATATGTGTGGGTTTTTGTGTAAAAAGACACATTAAATCATTACACATACAGTGTCAGGGGTAGAAGGCTCAGTAAAGATTCTTCCATTTACGCCCATTCCCACCCATTGTTTTGAAATTGAGAAATCAGAGGCCCAGAAAGATTGTGATTTGCCCACAGAAAATGAAAATCTCCTGAGTTTGGATTCCTGAGCTCCTCGTGCACAAAGCTGATATGCAGCTCCGTCCTCACTGGGAGCACCGGAAGACGCTGGCGCGGTGCTAGCCTGGGCCCTGAGAGGCAATGGGCCACCGCGGGGACATCCTGTTTGCACAACTCCTCAGCTTCGACTTCCAGGAGAATGCCAGGGCCCAATGCCTGCCCCCTAACAAAAGTGGAAGGCGACATGGAGCCCTTCCAGAGATGCTCAAAGAAAAGCATGACCTTACAAGTAACCCTTACCTCCAAAGTGGGCTCCCTTTAGTGCAAAAGGTGGGAAGGCAATACTCTTCTCTCCTCCTGGTTTGCCTGTCAGAAAGGCTCTAAAATTCATGACAGAGCCCACTGACTTTGTTCCTCCTTTAAGAAAAGGAAAACTGGAAACTCAGAAAGTAAGTTGCATAAAAAGTCGTCACTATCTAATAAATGAAAGTGCAGTCCACAGAAACCTTGAAAATGTTTTTCGTCATCCCTAGAGCAGTTCAGAGCCTTTCTCGGTATCCTTTAATTTCATGCCATTTTCCTAAAGCAAATATTAAATTTCCCCCTTGAAGTGAGAGCAATAAATCACCAAGGAGAGAATTGGCAGTTCTTATGAAAAAACCTGAGGTAAAAATTAGAAGTGGACACCTTTCTCCTCTTCCCGTTCTGGCCCCGCGCGCAGCTGGGTGGACCTGGGCGCCCCGTGGAGGCCGTTGGCTCTCTTCCCCAGACTGGGAGACCGTGCAGTGTTCGGGTGTTCTAGTGATTGTCCTTGATGTTGTGGGGTTTACTTTATTGGCTTTTCTCCTCTTGTTTTACCCTCACAGGAACAGGTGTGGGTGTTTCAGTTTGCATGTTGCTTTACACCTCAGAATCATTCTGATGTAAGTCAACAGTGACAGCAAACAGATCTATTGTTTGAAACACACTTTGATTCTATTGTCCCATCAAGACTTTGTTTTTAACTTTTCAAAAGAGGCCTTTTTATGTCACATGTGGATTTATTGTTGTTTTGCACAATTATATAATAGAGACTCTCCGGTGTTCAAAAATCCTGCTATTTGGTAAATAAAACAATGATGTATCTAGCTGCCTGCCAACCTGTTAACTTTATAGCACATGCCAAATCATTTTTGCATATCCAATTGGGAAATACGTTTATTTCCAAATCAATCCCTTGATGCAATTCTTAAAACAAAGGAGAGAATCTGCTTTTTATTTAAGGATAAGAAACATCTGTATTTTTAGGGGACACTGCTGAAAACTGGAAGAGGCTTTCTCCTGAGCCTCGTTTGAGCCCAGCACCGAGAAGAGCACTGCAGTCAGCTGACATTTTGGGGGTAGACATAAAACATTTATGTGAGTGAAGTGGAACTCTAAAAAAATTGAAGTGGAGCGATTTATTTTCCTGGTTTATACTCTTTTTTTTCACAAGCACTAATTTTTAAGAGCTCCGGCTCCAGTTGGGTTTTGGCCACCAGGATGAGGGCCTCATTTCTATGGCTCGGCTGTCCCATCACAGGCCTTTGCTTCCCGGGGAGAGTGCAACATGAGATAGCACAGAATCAGAGTCCTCCCTCCTGGTGTTTCAGCAATCCTTAGCTAAGCCGTACACAACTCCCTCCACCCTGACCAAAGATAAAGAACTGAAAGCATGTGTCTGGTATTTTGTGAGGCAGCGATGGCTGGGCTTGGCCCTGTGCCCACTGTGGATTGTGTTGGTCTGTTTAGGTGAGAGGTCATTTTCACTGACTGCCCTGGCCCTATGGGAAGGCAAAGTCAGCAAAGAAACTATGGAATGTGTTAAAGACTGGCCAACACTCACTGTAAAGAAATCTAAAATTTATTAAAAGTGCCAAATTTATTAAAAATTCTCCGACATGGAATTGACCTTGGGGGGGTTGCTGAGGATGGGCCATTTTTTAAAGTTCCCTACACAATGCTCCTGACCCTCCAGGGTGGACAGCCACGAGTGCAGCATTTCCGTTAGCTGTTAGGAAGGTAGCACAAAGCTCTGCCTATATCCCAGCTATCTGCGGAGGGAAGCAGCGCTTTACTCTGTCAATGCTTTTCTCCCTAGCTTCTCTGAAGACAGAAAAGAATGTAACACAATAGAACAGTCTAAATTAGAATATGAGGGATTTGGATTAAATATAAGAAGAAACTTTCAGAAGGAAGGAGGGTAGGTATTAAGATATATTACCTCAGGGATACTGTGCCACATCATTTTCTGGAGTGTTTCACAGCAAGGATGAATTTCCATCTGTCTTCAATGTGTTTCTAATGGAATGCCTGGATGGTATTGGAGAGTAAAGCTCATTCTTTCAGACAGAGCTGAAGTCTACACTCATTCATTCAAAACAAATCAAGTATTTCCCAAGTGCCTTATAATGTCCTAAAGGAGGCCACTTGGATGAATTATTTGGGTGTACAGGTTGTGTTAGGTCCTATTTTAAAACCATGAGAGGCTGTGCAATATTTTCACTAGGTATATATCCTCTTAAGCCAAACAGCCTGGTTTCAGTTTTTCCACTTATTAGGAGATGGGCATGTTCCTTAATTTCTGTATCAGTTTACGTGTACTGTGGATGATGATGAAGATATCAGATGATGATGATGATGGTGATTGTAATAACACCATCCTCATATAGTTATTCTAAGAGTTAATATAAGCAAAGTATGCAAAGTACTTATACCATGCCTGGAACACAAGTAGACACTTGTGCAAAGACTAGATTTTTTTTTTTTTTTCATTAAAACTCAGTTTAGGTTGCTCAGGTCATAGAAGACTCATCGCATCCTGATTTATATTTTTAATTGCAAAACTCAAATATATGCTCTGTTTTGTGTTTCTTAAACTAGAATAAAGTAAAAGTCATCCTCAAATGAGCAAAATTTTAAGGGTTTGAGGGAAATAGAGAAATCATCTAGAGAAGTGGTTCTCAAGCCTGGCTGCACAGTAGAATCACTGGGGGAACTTTTAGACAATGCTAGCGCCCAAGACCCAATCACAAACGAAACAATCAAATATCGGGCTCTTTTTTTCTTTTTTTTTAAGCTCTACTTGTCTTTCCAAGGTCTAACATAGATTTCAAACCCTTGGTCGGGAAACATCTTCCCTGACGTGCAGAAATCTCCTCAACCAACCTTTTTTAATATTTCCATTGGCAGAAAACTCATTACTTCTCATAAAATTGCATACTTCTTTAAGTTTAAATAACACTGAGCTAACAATTCAGACTGAACAAATTGTTGGCAAAAGGTTTGCTCAGTGAAGTGATAAATGCCAAATATAATGAAATATTTCTGCAAAGTCTCTACCCTTTCAGTACTGTCACTGTTAAATGAAACAAAATACTTTTAAAAAAATTGAATTCATTTGCAATATATAATACAATAATTATTAGTTTAAATGAAATGACATCAGATGTTATTGTCACTTTCAAGGTTAAGAACCTACCTCCACATAATCAATTTCACATATTTCTTTTGGAAATTCATTTATTCATTTATTACCATTTATTTAATAAACTATCGTCAAGGACCAGTGTCAGACACCGCTTACGAATATTAACAAAATGCAAAACCAAAGTCTGGGTTCAAACTTCGTATTTTCTCAATATTTCACACCTTTCTCCTTGTCCTGAACTATTGACAGTATTAGATTATATTAACTAAGATGATGTGGAATTGCCCTAGTTTTTACATAGACCTACTGATATAAGAATCTAGAGCTGTAGGGGCGCCTGGGTGGTGCAGTCATTAAGCGTCTGCCTTCGGCTCAGGGCGTGATCCCAGCGTTCTGGAATCGAGTCCCACATCAGGCTCCTCCCCNGTAGGGGCGCCTGGGTGGTGCAGTCATTAAGCGTCTGCCTTCGGCTCAGGGAGTGATCCCAGCGTTCTGGAATCGAGTCCCACATCAGGCTCCTCCCCCAGGAGCCTGCTTCTTTCTCTCCCACTCCCCCTGCTTGTGTTCCCTCTCTCGCTGGCTGTCTCTCTCTGTCAAATAAATAAATAAAATCTCTAAAAAAAAAAAAAAGAATCTAGAGTTGTAATTCGAGTAAATTAAGGACTTTGATGGGTGGGGGTTGGGAGCGGGATTCGTTATTTCATTTTTTTTGAAAAGGTGAGTTCTAGCTTATTTAAGATGTGATTTAATTTACCAGAATGTAGTCCATATACAATTTCTGGAGACATTGATCAAGTAAACCAAAACCTGCAAGCAACTGAGAATACCTGTGCTGGGATCACTCTTTAAAAACCAGTGGGGATGGCACTGCGGCTGGCTGAGAGGACAGAATGAGAGAACAGGACTACTAAAGGTCATAGCCATTTAATTAAATGAGAGCAGCTGATCCTTGTCAGCGTGGTTCAGAGAAGAGGCGGAAGCTGGTCCTTCTCTTGAAGGACCTCCACAAGGGCAACCTCAAGGAAACTGCAGATCACAAAAAATACTGTCATTGATGTCTCTTAAAGGGGATTGTTCCAATGTTCTCAGAAAAAAAATATTATTAAAATTTTATTTTTCATGGCAAATTATCAGTGCGCCAGGGGCTATGAGCGCCAATGATACTACAAGCCATGACAACCCTCATCAGTGTGTTTAAACACTGCTATTTCTCCAGAGCCTTGAAAGCACAGATTTTGGATCTGATCTTATCCTTCTTAGTTACTATCACTAAATTATATCTTAGAAAAATTTTTGGATTTTAGCTCTCCCTTGCTCATTGTATTTCCAGATAGACTAGCAAGAGACCAAAGGAGCCAAAATTAATACAACAAAACAGAGTGAAATATAAGTGAGAAAGTTTTTTCTAATAATCTTGAGTGGAAAGAAATTATTGATTGTGGTTTTAAACATTTCAATAGGTTGTTTTTTTTTTTTTCCTAAATACTAAAATGAATCTTTACAGGGCACACATTCTCTTTTCATTGCAAACTAAATTCCTCAGGTTCATTTCAACCTAGTGTAGAAAATTCAATCTTTATGATTTTCCCTAATGATATGCAGACAAACATTAATAATGCTCATTTAGATTTATATAATGCCATTCTTCGACATAACACATTCTCAGGTTGCCCTCACAGCAACTACGCATTAAGAGAAAAGGCATTATAAAGCAAGACCTTGGTCCTATTTTTCTTTTTCTTTTAATTGATACGACCTTGAGAAAGACCCCTACGCTTTGTCCTAGGCTTCTTTATTTGTAGGAAAAGGGATTCGAATAGGTTATATATTATGTTTCTTCTGGGTCTGACATTTTTAAATCTCTATTCTAGAGTGCATTAAGATGATGGCAAAGGCCCTTAGTAATTTGCTCAAGGTCAGGCATTTAGACAGAGTTAGAGAAGCACTTAGGTCCCCTGAATCGTATTCCAAGGTATTCCCACTAGGTTTGACTGCTTATTATTAAGAAGGTGGAATTCAGACTTTGGTTTACTTTATTATTATTTTCTTTTACTCTTGGATAAAGAAATCTGTTTAAAGTCACACTATCTATATGGGCATTTGACTGGCAGCCATATGTTTCAAGTAAACAGCGAACAGCAGAGTTTTGTATTTAGTTGTGAAAATCAGGGGAGAAGGCTTTTTGCTCTGACCCACTGCTACCAACAGCTACCCTAGTACACTCCATTTTAAGGACAGCTATTTCATTCATGCTAAAGGAACAGGACCTGATTATTCCTAATTCTCAAAGGGCAAACAGAAAAGTTTGCCTAAATGATTTGATTGAAAATTTCTCAGTTTCCCTGTTTATTTATATTTGGACTAAGATTTCTTAAACAGTAGCACTTGAAGCTTAAAAGCTAATCCTTTGAAGAACGACTAATGAAAGTATTGTCTTCTTTTCCCTAAGAAGGAACTATGTGGACAGGAACATATCTTATTCTTCTCATACCCCATTACTCAGTTTTCCACAGAACAGAAAGGTGAAAAATTGGCTTCCACTGGATAATGCTAAGAAGGAAGTGGGGCCATTGCATTGGAACAGCAAAGGAGCCAGTTGCTTGGTTCATTGTGGATGGCTCACACTCTCCTCTGGTTCTTGTCTCCATGCAGAAAGCTCACCAGGGAAGGGTTCTCCTGTAGACACATTCTACCCTTCTCCCGCTCCACTAGGAGGTCACTTGGAGGAGTAATACTTTCTCCAATTCAACATTACTGGGGAGCTCTGTACTTTGAAAGCAATTGGGAAACAATTGTTAACCAATACCTTAGTCCACTCCTGTTTGCCGGCTTGACTATTAAGGTAATGTGCTTTCAAATACAAAAGATGCAAAAGAAAAGAGGGAATGCCATTAGCATTTCCAAATCAACAGAAGACGGCACGATTAAGAAGCACATTCTACAGCCGATGACTAGAGAGGGCAACAATATCTGCTATAAAACTTTCCTAGAATGGGGGCGCCTGGGCAGCTCCGAAAGTTAAGCATCTGCCTTTGGCTGAGGTCATGATCCCAGGGTCCCGGAATCCAGCCCCACGCTGGGCTCCTTGCTCAGAAGGGAGTCTGCTTCTCATTCTCCCTCTGTCCCTAACCTCCCACCCCCACTCCTGTGCGCGCGCTCTCTCTCTCTCTCAAAATAATAAACAAAATCTTAAGAAAAGTTTCCTAGAATTGATGGAACAATCCTAGAATAAGAAGTCTGTGTAGGGATTTAAATTGCCGTTCATTTCTAATCTGGTCTAATTAGATATTAATGCCTTCATACCTTGTCAACTAGTTGGAGAAAATTAGACTCGGAAGCATCACGCCCTCCCCCCAGTAATTATCCTGATTTGTTTTGCTCACTTTGTGTAGTAATATATTGCAAGGTAGAAAGAGTGCCCCAGCAGGTCAATGTGTATTACTTCACTACTCAGTACATATTTGTAGATCATAAATATGGTTCATTAGCTTCTCAAAGACAAGGAAGTTTTCTTGCAGCAGACATTTCTGAAAGCAATAAAAATTACATGATCATTCTTGAAGAACACGTAACGTTTACAGTCCTAATAAATTTTCCATGCATGTGTGCACGTGTAACAAATAGAGTAGCGATCTCACGTTAAAAGGAACTCTTGAACCACTTAAAGCCACATGTCAATGCTTTCCTTAATTGTGATAAATTCTCTTCTCTCACCTGAGAAGGTGACATTTCATGGCAAATACGTTTGGGAAATCACCTGGAACATGAAAAGATTTCCTGTTTTGTAAGCTATTTCCTATAATGACCAGAAAGTTGTGGACAAAAAGCTAGCTGACAGGGGCGCCTGGGTGGCGCAGTTGTTAAGCGTCTGCCCTCTGGCTCAGGGCATGATCCCAGCGTTCTGGGATCGAGCCCCACATCAGGCTCCTCTGCTGGGAGCCTGCTTCTTCCTCTCCCACTCCCTGCTTGTGTTCCCTCTCTCACTGGCTGTCTCTGTCAAATAAATAAATAAAATCTTAAAAAAAAAAAAAGCTAGCTGACAATACAGCTGTTCTGAGCTTTGTGAATCATGTCAGGAAACCTATGCTTTTGTTTGAGAAGCCAGTCGAGAACTCAAGTTCCCTTCAGTACAAACCCATCTCAATGAACTGGTAAATTGGAGTGAGTGTCTCTATTGCTCTGAGCCCCAAGTCACTGGAATTGTTGTAACATAAGGAAACCCGAGGTTAGAGGATATGCATGTGATGATGACAATTGGTATTTATATGCTGCCCTCTCCTCTTGTGGCCTCGCTGCCACCAGTATAACCACCTCTACTCATACAGACACTCTGAGTCATGAAAGGAATATGAACAGAGCTAGAACAAATGGCTTTGCAAGGGTGTCTCACCTCTTCCACAATTCCCCAGTGGAGCCTGCTGACCTCTGATGTCACCTTCTCTGTTGATTTTCCCCTTCAAGGCTATTCTTGATATTTATCTTAATAAGACACCACAAAGATGTAGATGATAGAAGTGAAGCCTCCAACAGGATAATCTATCTCAGCCAATTCAACAGACAATTACGTGAAACTCTCCAAAATGTTAAAAGACAGCTTTGAAACCTGGAAAAAGAGCAACTTTTAAAAACACTGTGTCATCATCACTTGCATTTTTAGATTTAACTTACTTTGTAAAAACTGACAGAGAGAAACACCAGCCTTGCCAGTCCCAGATGCCTGGGTGAGGCCCGCTCTGGGACTACAAGAACGATAAGCTGATGACTGTTTAAAAAATAGTAATAAAGATGGAAGGAAAAGAAAGAAAAAAGGATGTCTGCGTGGCTCAGCTGGTTAAGCATCTACCTTCAGCTCAGGTCATGATCCCAGGGTCCTGGGATCGAGTCCTGCATTAGGCTCCCTGCTCAGTGGGGAGACTGCTTCTCCCTCTCCCTCTGCCTACCGCTCCCCCTGCTTGTGCTCTGTCAAAGAAATAAATAAATAAAACTCTAAAAAAAAGAAGTGGTATTCTGTTTTCTTTCTGTCTTTTGAACTTTTTTTTTTAATTAGAGAGAGAAAAAGTGCAAGTGGGGTGGCTGGGCAGGGGGAGAGAGAGAATCTCAAACAGGCTTCTCTCTCAGCAGGGCTCAATCTCACAACCCCTGACATCATGACCTGACCTGAAATCAAGAGTCTGGTGCTTAACCTGTTGGGCCAACTAGGCACCCTCCGTCTTTCGGACTTTAAGAGAAAACTAAGAATACAGAAACCTCTTCACTTGGACCAAGATCCTGTCTACAAACTTGTGAACTGAATAGAACCCACACGTGTGTAGTCGAAATCCAGATCACTTAAGACACATACCCACACATCACAATAAAACAAAACAATCAAATTCTGGATTGAAAAGATGGAAGATGCTTTTATTCTCCATTAAGTATGCCAACCAAGCCCTCACACTAGGTATCCATGATGAGATGTAGTGAAATGAACACTACACTAGGAATCTGAAATTAGATTACCTCTGGTTCTACTATTTGCTGTGTAACCAGCATGAGTCCCTTAATACCCCTACCCCCTGCTTTATAGTGTAGTGAGATAATACTTAATCTACTTTCCTCAAAGGGTTGTTGTCAAACTCAAATCAAGCAATGGATTAGAAAGTGCAATATATTGAACACATAGAATGCTACTATTTGCTTTCTTAAATTATTTTACTTTGAATAGTTTTATTTTCTTTATTCACAATATTTTATTTGTTTTTCCTAGCCCCAAGAGATGGAACTGAACTCAACAATAAGGTCAGATCTGCTCCAAGTTAGTAAATCTTCCCTAGGAAGCTTTGGGATTTTCTTCAGAGAAATAGTTTTATGCTCGCTGAAATAGTCCGACATGTAAAAAGGATTCTCAGGAGAAGACATTTTCCAAACCCGATTCAAAACAGACACTTGGAACCAAGGGGAAGGGTACCAGGTTCTGATGTGAGAGGAGAGGGGCCTCCAACAGAGACTAAACCTGCCTATGACAGGTGTTCACTGCCCCATTTTCCCTCTCTCTAACCCTCCTTTCTAATGGCCTATGTCCAATTCTCTTCAAGCTTTTGAAGACTTTTAGAACATCTCAGATTTGGGAAAAAGTAATCCTTTACTCCCTCCTATTCCTGAGGTCATAATAATAGTAATTCTCAATCAGGCTTATAAATTTCTAAGAAATGCAGTCTTTGGGGCCTCCAGAGAACTTTTGAACCAGTATTTCTGGGTGTAGAACCAAGTATATATGTTTTGAATGTTCCCTAGATGACTCTGATGTGTCCTTCTTGATAATTTTTAAAATTTATTATTATTAATTATAATAAAAATAGCCAATCTAACCACTATACCCCTGCATTTAGAATCTCTTTGAAAGAAAAGGGACCTAGAGATAATTTAAAAGATCATTAAGATGACGTCAAACCTTAGCAACTTTAGTTGGAGCTATTCAAGGTACAGGCACACTTAGCTTAGCCAAGCAAAGGTTAAATCTTTCAAATTTCCCAAGAAAGTACATTTTAGATAGCTAATGTGCCTAGAATGCTGTGAACTTTATCTACTTGTTGAAGGCTGTTGACAATCATACTTAGAAAGAAAAAGTAATTAGCCACAGAGGGCATCTCTTGGTCCACATCTTAATTATTTTTTGCTTTAAAATTTGTAGAGCATCACATTTTCGATGTGTTTGTATTGCTCTTCCAAACTTGCAATCTTTTTATTTTAAAGGTCGTGTTCTTATGCAAAGTGAGTACAGTGGAGATTGCCTAGTACCAAAGAGACTTCCTTTCAAAGACTTAAATTATTTTAAATGTAATATTTTCTTTTATAGATGAGAAATATGGCAATTACTGCACTTTCTGAATTTTCTTTCTCAGAGATAGCTTGTCCCCACTAAAATCTGGTCTCCTATTTTTCTTGGACATTATGGCTGACAAGCTAGACTAAATTTTCCAGACTCCCTTGTTTTTGGGTCTGGCTATATGACTATGATCTTGCCATTGGAATAGCAGTGGTATCTCCATCCTTGGTCTCTGACCATCTGTTGTCCTTAGTCATTGACCATTGTCTTCCTGTAACAGTGGCCCAGCTTCTGCTGAGCAGACAGGAACAATGACATAGAGACATGGTGAGGTGGTGACCTTTAAATGTGTCCCTGAAAGACTGTAAGGAACCCAGTTCCCCATTGACCTGGACAGGTCCCATTAAGACTTGTGCAGGAGACAGAAATAAACTGGTATGATTTTTCCTTTAAGGTATTCAATTATTGTCTCTATTTTTAATGTGTTAGTACTATTTTTTTTAAAAGATTTTGTTTATTTATTTGACAGAGAGAGACAGCCAGTGAGAGAGGGAACACAAGCAGGGGGAGTGGGAGAGGAAGAAGCAGGCTCCTAGCAGAGGAGCCCGATGTGGGGCTCGATCCCAGAACGCTGGGATCATGCCCTGAGCAGAGGCAGATGCTTAACAACTGCGCCACCCAGGCACCCCAATGTGTTAGTACTATTATAGCAACTTTTAAAAACCCCTCACACCTTTCACCTCCTATAACCAGGTGTTGAATGTCTTAAGAAATGCTCTGTAACCATGATTTGGNAGGGCCCCAATGTGTTAGTACTATTATAGCAACTTTTAAAAACCCCTCACACCTTTCACCTCCTATAACCAGGTGTTGAATGTCTTAAGAAATGCTCTGTAACCATGATTTGGAAAAATGCCTGACTCACAATACAAAAATAAAATTATTGAAAGAAGATGTGCAAAAATGATTTATTAACTTGCTTAAGGTCACATAGTCAAGTGCTATGGAACTAAGCAGAAGCCTTATGTTTTCAATTGTTTTTAAGATATTCTCAAGTCAAATCTCACTTTCTTATCAAGAGAAATAAAAACATTGATTTTAGCCTTGTTCATATAATTTTGTCCCCCTTTATGCTACTAAGAAATTTTTCATAGAATATTCTTTCTGTTGTCATTAATTAGTACCAACTAGCTGGTACTATCAGAGAACTGCTCTTGTGATGTTTTCATAGTAGACATAACATCTTGGTTTGTCAAATGTATTACAATTTCAAGGAAAAGAAAACAAGCTACCCTAATTATGCTTTGCCATTTGTCTGACACTTTCATTATTTTTGATGCAATTCTAATTGCATGTTGTCTTGTTGTAAAAGCCACTTGTCAAATTAATTTAGGGAGGACTAGTGGAAAATTGAAAAAAAATCTCTTCATCTACTTCTAACACCTGGAGAATCAGCAGAGGGATATAATTTTGTCATCTTTCAAATTAAATCAGATTCTGGGCTTGCAGTTTCTGAAATAATCCAATATAAAATGGAAGAGTTGCATCCATCCATGACCATTTAGAAACATGCTCAATTCATGGAAAATCAATTCCAACTTACAGTCATGTGGCTTTTTATGATGCCTCATTAGTATTTCTTTAATTTTTGTAAATCTAGTGACTTATTCATTTTGATGCTATCGGAAAGAAGACATTGTTGGTTTAATAAAATTCTTATCCAGGAAAGTGATCTGAGCTCTGGTCATAGTTCCTATGTATATTAGGAAATTCATAGTTCCTGCTTAGCACACAGCAAAATGAAGAGGGTGGGTAAAAAGCTTCAAGATCTTTTAAAACTATATCTTCTCCACATTCTGAGACACCTCTGTCACCATTTAATTTTGATTCCCTTCATTCATTTATCAATGAGACTATAGAAATGGATCTATGAAATGATAACTGCTGAAGAGGAATTAAAAAAAAAAGGTCTGTTAGAACAAATTATCAAATCAAGAATTAAAATGTGAAGGGTTAAGTCTTGGTTTCTTAACTAGTTTAGTTTGCCGCTGCTGGAAGGATCCTACTTCAGCTTCAGCTAACAGGTCTGAGAAGAAGATACTGGGAACTGGACTGTTTATTTATTTATTATTATTATTTTTCTGTATTTAAAAAATTAACATATATGTATGTTTCAGAGGTAGAGGTCAGTGATTCATCAGTCTTATATAATACCCGGTGCTCATTGCATCACATGCCCTTCTTAATGTCCATCACCCAGTTACCCCATATCAGAGGAAGCCAAAAGCTTGAGTAAAACCAGGAGAGACACTCTAGTGCCTACATGGGTTTGTATTAGAATTGGAGCAATTGATGCTGAAGAGAAAAAGTACAAAACATACAGGGGGGAAAAGATGCTCAGTACACAAGCCAAAGTGGAAAAAAAATATTACTTTCGGGAAAAATAATTTAAGGGCATTTTTTTGGTGCCAATTTTAGTCGCAGGAAAAATATGCCAATCTTGATAAGCAATTGAATATACAATTGGATGTTTCCATATTCCTGGGATCATACGTGAGTTTTTTCAACAAAATACCAGTTACGGTTTACTAATCAGTTCAAGAATTCTGGTAATATTACTCAGAGGTTTAGTTAATCTTTTTCATACAGTTATTTTTTTAGAGCTCTATTGAAAATTATTTTACATAAAGTGAAATTCACCTATTGAAAACGTGATCCGTGCATTTAATGTATTCACAGAGTTGCACAACCATCGCCACAATCTAAGTTTAGGACATTTTCAAGAAGCCAAAAAGAAACCTCATATACATTGCAATCACTCTCCGCTGTCCACCGCCTTTACCCCAGCCCTCAACACCCACTAATCTATTTTCTGTCACTATGGATTTGGTTATTATGGACATTTCACACATAAATGAAATCATACATGTGGCCTTTGTGACTGGTTCTTATCACTCAGCATAACGTTTTCAAGTTTCACCCATGTCATTGCATGTATTAGTACTTCATTTTTCAAAATTTCTGAATATATTCCATTGTTTGGGCATACATGTTTTGTTTATCCATTCATCAGTTAATGAACATTTGGGTTGTTTCCACCTTTGCGCCATTATAAATAATTCTGCTGGGAACATTTGTGTACAAGTTTTGCATAGACATATGTTTTGATTTATCTTGGGTATGTAAATAGGAGTAGAATTTCTGGGTCACATGATAATTCCATGTTTAACATTTTGAGAAACTACCAATTATTTTCTCCGGTAGCTGCGTCATTCACATTCCCACCAGCAATGCTTTCTCTTCATCTTCACCAACACTCGATATTACTTTTAAACTGAATCCATGTTAGTGGGTATGAAGTGGTATCTCACTGTGGTTTTAATTTGGATTTCCCTGAAGGCTAATGATGTTGAACATTTTATCATGTGTTTATTAGACACATAAATATTCTTTGGGGAAATATCTTTTTAAATCCTTTGTCCATTTTAAAATTGGTTTATTTGTCTTTTTATTGTTGAATTGTAAGACTTCTTTATATAATGTGGATACAAGGGCTTTATTGGGTATATGATTTGCAAATATTTTTTCCCATTCCATGGATTCTTCCCCTTTTCTTGATGGTATCCTTTGACATACAAAAGTTTTAAGTGAAAGTATGAAGTGAAAGTTTTGTCATTTTTGCTTTTAGTTTTATATCTAATAAACCATTTCCTAAGCTAAGGACACAAAATTTATTCCTACATTATCTATAGGAATCTCATCATTTTAGCTTTTACATTTAGGTCTATCTTTTTTTTTTTTTCCTGAGAGGGATGTAGGGGTGGAGCAGAGGGAGAAGGAGAGAGAATCTTAAGCACGCTCCACACCCAGAATGGAGCCTGATGCAGGACTTGATTTCACAAACCTGAGATCGTGACCTAAGCCAAAATCAAGAGTCAGACCCTTAACCGACTGAGCCACCCAGACACCCCAGTCTATGGTCCATTTTGAGTTAATTTTTGTGTATGGTGTGAGACAGAGATCCAGCTTCATTTTTTTTGCATGTGGATATGCAGTTTTCCCAGTACATTTGTTGAAAATAATATGCTTTCTCCAATGAATTGTCTTGGAACCCTTGTTAAAATCAATCAGCCATAAATAAAGAGATTTATTTGTAGATTCTCAATTCTATTCCATTGATCTATCTATTTTTAAGTCTGTACCCTACTTTCTTGACAACTGTAGCTTTGTAGTGAGATGAAAGCTGAAACCTCCCACTTTGACCTTCTTCAAGACTTTTTTTCTTTTGAAACAAGCAGCAAATTGAACTAATTTCTTCCAATGTGGATGTTCATTATTTTTTCTTCTTGCCTAATTTTTATGGCTACAACCACTAGTACAATATTGGAAAGAAGTAGCAAGAGCAGGTGTTCTCATTTTATCCCTGATCATATGAGGAAAGCATTAAGCCTTTCTCTAGTATGTGGGTTTTTCATAGTGTGTAACAGGTTGAAGTTCTTTCTATTCCTAGTTTGTTGAGTGTTTTTATCAACCAAAGGCCATTGAATTACATCAAATGACTTTTTTAAAATCTATTGAGGTTATCATGTGGTTTGAATTCTTTATTCTATTAATATAGTGTATTAAATTTATTGTTTTGGGATGTTTAACCAACCTTGCATTACTGGGATAAATCTTAATTGGTCATAATGTATAATCCTTTTTATATGTTGCTGTGTTTGGTTTGCTATTATTTTCTAAGGAATTTTGCATCTGTATTCAAAAAGGATGTTTGTCTGTGATTTTCTTTTTGTTGTTGTTACCTTTTTCTGGTTTTGGTACTAGTAAAATATTGGCCTCATAACATGGGTTAGGAAGTGTTACTTCCTTTTCTAATTTTTTGGAAGCATTTGTAAAAGACTAGTCATCATCTGTCTTTAAATGTTTGATACAATTTACCAGTGAAGCCATCTAGGCCTGGCTTTTCTTTGTTAGAAGTTTTTAAATTACTATTTCAATTTTGTTGACTGTTGTAGGTCTTTTTAGATTATCTTCTCTTCTTGAGTAAATTCTGTTAGTTTCTGTTTTTCTAGAAATTTGTCCATTTCATTGAAGTTATCTAATATAATGGCATATGACTATTCATAGTATTCCCTTGTTACAACTTTTATTACTGTACAATCGGTAGTGCTATCCCTTTTTCATCCCTAATTGTAGTAATTTGAGTTTTCTCTCTCCCTCCCTCTCTCTCTCTCTTTCTTGGTGAGTCTAGCTAAAGGTGTATCGATTTTGTTTGATCCTTTCAAAAAAACAGCTTTTGATCTCATTGGTTTTTCTTTTTTATTTTATTTCTTTCCACTCTAATCTTACTATTCCTTTTATTCTGCTTGCTTTGAGTCAGTTTGCTCTTTATTCTGTAGTTCATAAATCGGGAACTAAGTTATTAATTTGAGATTTTTCTTATTTTTTTCACATACGGATTTATAATAAGCTATAAATTTCCCTCTAAACACCATGTTATCTGCTTCCTATAAATTTTGGTATGTTATGTTTTCATTTTCATTCCTCTCAAATTATTTTGTAACTTCCCTTATGTTTTCTTCATTAACCTATTACGTTATTTCAGAGTGTTACTTAATTTCCACATAGTTGTGAATTTCCAAAATTTTCTTTTGTTGTTGATGTCTAATTTAATTCCACTGTGGTTGGAGAACATATTTTGTACAATTTCAATCCTTTTAAATCTACTCAAGTTGGTCTTATGACCTAGCATATGGTCTTGTCTTGAAAAGAATATGTGTTCTTCTGCTGTTGTGTAGAGTCTTCCAGAGAGGTCTTTTAGTCCCCATTGAGTTACAATGTTATTGAAGTTGTTATTCAAGGAGGATCTTTTCTCCTGGTTGTTCTTTACATTATTGCACGTAGGTGTCGAAGTCTCTGACTATGTATTTTAATGTCTGTTTCTTTCTTCAATCCTGTTAGGTTTTTTTTTTTTTCATGTATTTTGGAGCTCTGTACTTAAATACATTTCTGTTTAATATCATTATATCTCCTTCATATATTGACCTGGACAATATCAAATATTCTTCCTTGTCTTTAGTAACAATTTTTATCTTAAAGTCTATTTTCTTATATTAGTATCCCACTCCAGTTCTTTTATGGCTACCTTTTGCATAAATTATATTTTTCTATCTTGCTGCTTTTAACCTGTTTGTGTCTTTTAGTATAAAGCCTGTTTTTCTCAGATTGCCTATATTTGGATCTTTTTTTTCCCGTTCTGCCAATTTCAGACATTTGATTGAACATATTTTCATTTAAAATCATTACTGATAAGGTAGGATTTATGTCTGCCATTTGCTATATGTTTTCTATATGTCTTATGTCTTCTTTTTTCCTTAATTCCTTGTTTGTTTTTTGTTAAGTTGATATTTTCTAGTGTACCTTTTTAATTCCTTTATTTTACTTTTATTGTATTTTTAGGTATTTTCTTAGTGAATGATTGCCCTAGCAATTGTACTTAGCACCCTAACCTAAAACAATCCAGTTAGGATTAATATTAACTTAATTTTAGTAGTTTATAATACTTTGCTCCAATGTTTCAGTTCCCTCCCCACTCCTTCGTACAATTATTGTCATCCAAATTACATTTTTACATGTTATAAGCCTATAAACAATTTTATAATTATTGCTTTATGCAGTTGCCTTTTAAAATAGATTGGATAACTAAAGTGTTACAAATAAAATATGTTTATACTGTTGTTCATAATCCCTATATACTACTTCTATTGGTGCTTTTTATATTTTTGTGTGGATTTGAGTTCCCACTTAGTGTGTTTTCATTTCACTCTGAAGGACTTCCCTTACCATTTTTTTTTTTTTGTGGGATAGGTCTGGTAATTATAAATTCTCTGTTTTTATTTTTTGCAAAATGTCATAATTTTTCATTCAATTTTGAAGAATTTAGCTACATATAGAAATATTGATTGACAGTGGTTTTCTTTCAATACTTTGACAATGTCATTCCACTGTCTTCTGATCAGCATGGTTTCTTCTTCTTCTTTTTTTTTTAGCTGTTATTTATTTATTTATTTGAAAGAGATAGTGCATGAGCAGAGGGAGGAGCAGAGGGAGAGGGATAAATAGATTCGCTGCTGAGTGGAGAGCCAGACATGGGGCTTGATCCCAGGACCCTGATCTCATAACCTGAGCTGAAGTCAGATGCTTAACTGACTAAGCCATCCAGGTGCCCCTCACCATGGTTTTTAATTAAAAAATCATTCTAGTCCTTGTAAAGTCCTTGTCTGAAGCATCATTTTTTTTCTTGTTCTTTTCAACATTTACTCTTTTTCTTTGATTTCATGATATGCCTATGATATGTGTAGGTGTGGATCTCTCTGATTTACTTGAAGCTTGTTGAGCTTCTTGAATATGTTGATTAATATTTTTTTATTAGTTTGAGAAGTTTTTGGTCATTATTTATTCAAATATCTTTCTACCTCTTTCTCTATCCCTTTTCTGGGGCTCCAATTACACATATATTGATACACTTGATAGTTTCCAACAAGTCTTTGACATCTGTTTATTTTTCTTTATTCTTTTTTCTTCCTGCTCCTCTGTTTGGATAATATCTATTGGCTTCTTAAACCTCACTAATCCTTCTGCAATTTCAGATCTGTTCTTGAGCTCCTGTACTGATTATTCATTTCAGTTATTGTACTTTTTAATTCCAGAGTTTCTATTTTTTAAAACATAATTTTGTCCCTAGATTGATGTTCTCTATTTAGTCACACATCATTGTCATGCATTCTTTTTTTTTTTTTTTTTAGGTCTTTAGACATAATTTCTTTCAGTTCCTTGAATACATTGTATTTGTAATTGCTGATTTAAAGACTTTGTCTACTAAATCCACATTCTAGGTATTCTCAAGGACATTCTCTGTTTTGTTTGTTTGTATGTTTTGGTTTGGTTTGGTTTCTTCCCTGTGTATGTGATATATTTTCTTGTTTCCTTACATTTCTCAAAATTTTTGTTGGAAACTAGACATTTAGATAATATGCTATTTCAATGCTGGTATCAGATTCCTCTCTCCCCCAAGATTTGCTGTTGCTAGTGTGTTTGTTGTTGCTATTGTTTTCTTATTGGTGCTTATTTGTTTAGTAACTTCCCTGGACTAATTATAGATTCTGTATTCTCTGCAGTTTGTGACCCCTGAGTTGAATCCTCTGTTAGCTTTTTTTTTTTCCCTTAAGTTCTTGTTTTTCATTTTTAATCTGTCTTCCTAGGGATCACACTTGGGATCGATATAATTTAATCGTCAGCCAATAATTGGTCAGAGTTTCTTAAATGCCTTTCTTTTATATTTATACCTTTGCCAAATGGATCTATATAAGAACGCAAGCCTTCACACTACAGACAGTTTACAAGGCAGATTTAGCTTTCACTTCCTGCTTATTCAAGCCCCCAAAGTCAGCCAGAAGTAGTGCTCAGTGACTTCTTTCCTAGGTTTTTCCTGGGTTTTCTCATAGCCATTTAGTCTCCTAGAAATATGTGGAAACTTTTCCAAATTCCTTATGATTTTCAAGTGCTGTTGGATTTTCTTTTAAATTCCCAGCCAGCCTCTTGTTGGCCTCAACTGAGATGTTGCTGGTACTTACAGTTGTTTTGGTAAGAACCTGGGGGTAGACTTCTTCCTCTTTCCCACTTTCACTGAGCTGAGCTCTGGATCAAATCACATAGCTAACATGCTCTGAGAACAGATTTCCCAGGCAGCTGCACGTTTGGACAAAACATTGGCTATATTGTGGGGATGGTGTTTTTAAAGAAGCTTTAACTAGGTCATATCTCTCCATTGTCTGCAATGCTTCTGGCTTTTTGCCATCACACCACAAATGAGAATAGTCCTAAGTTAAACCTTCACAGACTTGCCTCCCCTAACATAATTGAAGCTTAGTAGTTTCTCTTTGATAGATGACTTTCAGGTGTTGGCAAATTGACAAGTGTATTTTTAAATGGTTAGCTTTAGTTGTTTTGTATTTTTGTTGTTTTAGAAGGAGAGTAAGGTCACCAAGGAGTTGGTGTCCTCATATAATTTATAAATATAATTTGGCATGTTATTTAATTAACCTATCATATGTCTTAAACTTACAACAGATATATAGTCTACCACACACACACACAGCTGGATGCAGGGCCAGAATCTCAGATCGTGGCAGTTCCATTCCACAACAGAAAACTGGCACTTCCAGTGATGAGTGTCTAAAACCTATAACCTCAAAATCTGATCCATTCACCCTTATAAGAATTCTCTCAGTGGGGCGTCTGGGTGGCGCAGTCATTATGCATCTGCCTTTGGCTCAGGGGCATGATCCCAGCATTCTGATCGAGCCCCACATCAGGCTCCTCCGCTGGGAGCCTGCTTCTTCCTCTCCCACTCCGCCTGCTTGTGTTCCCTCTCTTGTTGGCTGTCTCTGTCAAATAAATAAATAAAATCTTTAAAAAAAAAAGAATTCTCTCAGTGATGAGACATACATAGAGGGAAAGTAAAAGATGAGTTTCATGAACACTTGGTGATTAGATCGCCTACCCTCAACTTTCCTCCCAGAAAGTCCTATCTAACTATTGCTGTGTGACAAACTACATCCAACATAATGATATAAAACAACAACAGTAGTCTTAATGTTAAAACTTTGGGCCAGAAATTCAGGCAGGGATCACCTAGGAAATACCATACCACATGGGGTAGCTGGTGGCTTGTCTGGTATGGTGGTTCCACAATGGCATTATTAAATGACTAGTGCCTTTTTTGAATGGTTAGAAGCCTGGGGTCTGCTCAATCACTCTTGTCTTTCTACCCATCAAGTCTCAAGGTTTCTCTATATGGTCTCTCCTGCAGGGTAGTCAGACTTCTTAAGTTCAGAGATCAGAGGTTTCCAGAGGCAAGGCTAATACTTTTAAAAGCTATGCCCAAAGTTAGTTTAGCATCACTTTCACTGACTCTATTAGTCAAAGCAGTCACAGGCGAGCCCACAATGAAGGAGAGATAAAATGGAACTCACCTCTTGAGGGGAAGAACATCAAATAATTCGATGCCATCTTTAATCTGCCACACAGCCCGTCTCTGTTTGAAAATGAAATTTAAAAAATGTTAGCAAATCTCTGGGCCTGAGAATGAATGAATCCCTGGGAATCTCTCATTTAAAGGGCCTCTGAGACATCCTTAATAAACCTTAGAATTTGGTTTCTGCAGTCAGACATTTTCTAGATTCATCGAGTGTGACAGTAGCATTTCCTTTGGAGAATTACTAAAGCATCAGCAACAGTGGGATGAAGCCTGCACTTTTCAAAGATATAAGGGGACATAGCCACACAGCATTTGAAGAGATTTCCAAAGATGATGTATCTTTTTAAGAATCCATTAGGTACAGTCTTTGCTGTACACATAACAGCAAGTACAGTCATTGCTGACATACAGTACTGATGTGAATGCTATTTTTCCTCCCCTGATGGACCACCTAGCAGTACGATCTCCCTAGCTCAGCTCCTAGGATAGAAAAGCCTTTAGGAGGAGGGTGACTTCACTTCCTTAGTACTCCTTTGCTGGATTTTCTTAATGTTCCATTTCTGTTCATGTCCATCTGCACTGGACCTGGGACACTTGTCTTGATTAACTCACAAGTTTTGTCCATTACTAAACTCTCAACTTTCTTTCCTATTTTAATCCTGAAGTATCTTACCATAAACATATTCACATATTTCTAATCCTCAAAATAGAAAAGGACTCTAATACTCCACTTCCACTGAGCATCTCAAATGTAGTACACAGTTTGATACAAAAATAGAGGTCTATTTATTGATTTCTTGTAGGGGGAACAGATATCCACTTGGTAGTATCCACTTTTTGATCCTTAATACAAAAGATCACTTATAACCCTCTTCTTGGACAGTAGCATTAATTTACTGAAGGGTAGTTTTGTGTGTCGTGGGATGGAGGTAGATCTCTGAAACACAAGAAGCAAATTCATCCCCACCCACCACTGAAACTTCCATGCTTCAAAAGTGATTAATCTTTTCAAGGATATGATACTGGTGGCACTTGTACTAGACTAGAAGCAAAATATCACAAGTATAATATTAAATAGTAGATATTGTTTAATATTGAAATTTTTACTATGTTAAAGGCATTATACTCTGTACTTAGGACATAATAGAAGGCAAAATAAATATGCTTCCTAAAATCATGGAGTTGACAGTGTAGTAAGAAGGAAAAAATACCCAAATAGTTACAATAATGTGTATATTGTTATACAGTGTTCTGTTTCAAGTTAAAAAAAAATGTATCTGTAAGAGTGTGTAAAAGGAACTTGATCCAGACTGGAGATTGAAAAGGCTTCTTGGGGCAAGTGACACTTGACATGAAATCTGAAGAAAGAATAGAATGCAATCAAATGAAGAAGTAGGAGAGCATTCTAGACAGAGGTATGCAAGATCTAATTCAGAAGTAAAATAATGGCACATTAGAGACACAGATAGGAGGTTAGTGTGACTGAGGTACAGATAGCAGAGGGGCAAGTGCAATAAGGCCAGGTTCCAGAGGAAAGTATATGCCGACCCATGCATGGCCTGGAGGTCATGGTAGGTATTTTGTTGTTATCATAAGTAAATTGGAGATGCACATAAGAATGGCATAATTGTAATTACACTTGAGGGCAAAAAACCAAATCATTCTATCTGAAATGTAGAGGATGAATTTAATTGGTACCAGAGTGGCTCTTGAGAAGACCAATTACAGATAATATTATTTTCCAAAGATAGCTACAAGTTAAAATCCATAGTAGTTGATGATTGCTTGAATGTATGGAATATGATAAGGAGATAGAGATGTTAAAAACTGCTACAAGAAATTTAATGATGACTCAATTCACTTAAAATTACTTAATGCTAGATTGGATAGAGTAGAGGTACAGAAAAGGAGAAAAAGTGTTAAGAGACTGCACAGTTTCTATTTTGAGCAAGAAAATAAATGGTGACCCCATTTTCTGAGACCAAGAACTCTGAATGGGATTAGACTTGAAAGGAAAGATCTCCCTTGGGTATGTTGTCTTTGTGACATTTGAATGGAGATGCTAGGTGAGTAGTTGAACATATGTGGAAATAAAAGAAGAGGTTTTGACCTGAAATGTACATGTAGGAGTCATTAGATTGTAAATGGTAACAGAAGCCATGGTCATAGTCAGGATGGCCTGAGAAATACAGTGAAGGTGAACATGTAAAATGGAAACCTTCATTATTAAGTATTTTAGCATGAGCTTATGAAAGGATAGGGAAGGACCTCAGATGGTTAGAAAAACATGAGCTGTCAGAGGCAAAGGAGACAAAATATTTCAAGAGAAATGTGGGCAATAGAGTGGCCAATAGTCTCTGCTCATAAGTCAAGGCAAAGAAGACTGATTAAAAGCCCACCAGATTAGTAACATCAAGATAATTGGGAAACTAACAAGAACAGTTTCTAAGGAGTGGTGTAAATAGAAACCACATTGGGATGATTTGAGAAAATAATAGGAAGCAAAGAAATGGAGACTGCTTGTGTAACCATGATTTTTAAGAAAATTGGCTATGAGAGGGAGGAGAAATGTAAGGTGGTAGTTGGCTCTCCAACTAATATTGTTGCATTTAAAACACCAGTGTTTTAAGTATGAACATGTTCAATAGTAGATGGGATGGATTTATTGGAAGGCAGAAATTCCATAGAAAGCTGAAACATGAATAATTTGCAGTGTGAGCATCCTAGAAAGATGGAGATGGGATTCTAATCACAGGAAGATGCACATCCTCTGCAATGTAGTAGGAGACAATGGAAAACATGATTGTATCTACAGAATTAAGAGAAAAAGTTTGAATAAATTCTAAGTGAGTTCCGTTTTCTCTAAAGTAGGTGGCCAGGTATAAGTGGAGTCTATCTAAAATATTTGTAAGTTTGCAACTGCTATATGATATATAAGGAAGTTGTTCAGAGAATAAATCCTAAGAGTTCTCATTACAAGGAAAATTTTTTTTCTTTATTTTTTCTTCTGTTTTCTTTTTATTCTACCTACATGAGAAGACAGATGTTAGCTGAACCTATTGTGATAATCACTTCACAATATATATAAATCAAACCATAATACTGTGTGCCTTAAAGTTATACAATGATAGGTGTCAATTATTTCTCAATAAAACTGGAAAAACAAATTCATGAGGGAAAGCAAATAAACCCAATTAATGTTGAAAAGTTCTTGGACATTGTAGATTTTTCTTTCTTTTTTCTTTCTTTCTTTCTTTTTTTCTTTCTTTCTTTCTTTCTTTCTTCCTTTTTTCTTTCTTTCTTTGAATATTTTATTTATTTATTTAGAGAGAGAGAAAGAGAGACTGTGTGAGCAGGGGGAGGGGTAGAGGAGAGCGAGAGAGTATCAAGCAGACTCTGTGCTGAGTGCAGAGCCTGATGCAGGGCTTGATCTCAAGACCCTGAGATCATGACATGAGCTGAAATCAAAAGTTGGATGTTAACCAACTGAGCTACCCAGATGCCCTGGATGTTGCAGATTTTCTACTGAAGTTGCTGGTCATGATTGTATAATAATATCGATAAATCATGGTTTGTGAATTTATCCAGTATCATTTGCATACTTGGGTGCAAAGTAGAGAAAAAATACTGTTGGGTTCATCTTGAATAGGGGTGTTGCCAGATAAGAATGACAAAAATCACAAGAAGGTAAGAAAATTGATAGTATTGGTAAAAATGTAATTAAAATTTTGAGCTGTGGAACCTAAACTAGGTAAATGTGGAAGTTATATTACAAAGCAGTAGTAATCGTAACAGTATGGCAGTGGCATGAAAGCAGACACATAGATGAATAGAACAAAATAGAAAACCCAAAATGAACCCACAACTGTACAGTCGATTAATTTTGACAAAGGAGGAATGAGTATCCAATGGCAAAATGATTGTCTCTTCAACAAATGGTATTTCTAAAAATGGTCAGCTACATGAAAAAGAATGAAACTGGACCATTTTCTTACACCATACACAAAAATAAACTTAAAATGGATTAAAGACCTAAATGTAAGACCTGAATCCATAAAAATCCTAGAAGAAAGCATGGGCAGTAATGTTTCTGAAATTGGCCATAACATTTTTCCAGATAGGTCTCCTGAGGCAAGGGAAACAAAAGCAAAAAGAAACTATTGGGACTACATCAAAATTAAAAAGCTTCCACACAGTGAAGGAAATAATCAACAAAATTAAAAGGCAACCTTTAGAATGGGAGAAGATATTTGCAAATGACATATCCAAAATATATAAAGCGTTAGTATCCAAAATATATAAAGGACTTATAAAATTCAACAGCTAAAAACTAGATAATCCAATTAAAAATAGGCAGAAGACATGAACAGATATTTCTTTAAAGAAGACATCCAGGTGGCCAACAGACATGTAAAAAGATGCTCAGCATCACTCATCATCAGAGAAATGCAAATCAAAAGTACAATGACATATCACCTCACACCAGTCTGAATGGCTAAAATAAAAAAACATGAGAAACAACGTGCTGGCGAGGATGTGGAGAACAAGGAATCCTCCTGCACTGTTGGGGGAATGCAACCTGGTGCAGCCACTGTGGAAAACAGTATGGAGGGTCCTCAAAAAGTTAAAAATAGAACTACCCTACAATCCAGTAATGACGTTACTGGGTATTTACCCAAAAAATACAAAAACACTAATTCAAGGGATACATGTACCCCTCTGTTCGTAGCAGCATTGTTTATAATAAACAAGATATAGAAGAGGCCAAATGTCCATCAATAGAGGAATGGATAAAGAAGATGTTTTTGATACACACACACACACATAGACAAACACAATGAAATCTTACTCGGCCATAAAAGAATGGAATCTTGCTATCTGCAATGACATGGATGGAGCTGGACAATATAATGCTAAGCAAGGTAAGTCAGTCAGAGAAAGACAAATACCATAATATTTCACTCATACGTGGAATTTAAGAAACAAAACAAATGAGTAAAGGGGGGGAAGAAAGAGAGAGGCAAACCAAGAAACAGACTCTTAACTACAAAGAACTGATAGTTACCAGAGGGGAGTCCGGCAGGGGTGAGTTAGACAGGTGATGGGGATTGAGGAGTGTGTGTGGTGATGAGCACCGGGCGGTGAATGGAGTTGTTGAATCACTATATTGTACACCCGAAACAAACATAGCACTGCATGCTAACTCTACTGGAATTAAAGTTAAATACGATAAAATAAAATGAGGAGAAACAGAAAAAGAAAGATGGGAGTGATGAGATAGTTTAGAATTTAAAAAGAGTGATAAAACCGGATTCCTTGATTTTTATGAAAAAGAATAGCTTAATATGAGAAAAGATTTTGATCAAAGAGCACAAACTTTGATTTAGCAATTTGTAAAGGTTATGCTTGTCTATTTCTTGTTTGACTACTTACAAATTTGGGGGTGGAAGGCAGGTGAATTGCATGGAACATTGGGGAAGGGTCAAGTATGTGGGGATTTAGTGTTTGGGGTTTATGGGACCTGGTTTCTGTCATATATAGTAATCCTCATAAAGGAAATAAGAAAGGAGAGAAGATGACCTCATGATCTCATGATCCCTACCCGTAAGTAAAAACATCAGAATTGTGAGGGCCCTTTTCCAAACTCTGCAAATCCCACACATACCAGACTGTACCCCTACCAAGCTCCAAGTATAAATGGCTTGCTTTCCAGATCTTCTTGACCCAAATTCCCCACTGAGAGTCACTGTTCTAATTGCATCGCTGTTGCTGAGAGTGGTATGTTTTATCCCTCAGCGGTGTTGAAGAGGAAAGAAAAGGTTAAGAGCTCCAGTACTACATCAAACTGCTAAAGAGTGAAGAAACTCAGAAGTGCATCTTCCTAGACACATTCCCCGCCCTTATACCTCTGTATCCTCAACACATAGCGTAATGCTTTGCATATAATAAATGCTCAACACGCATGTCTTGAATTACATTCCAGATTATATGGAATTATAATCCAATTATAATTGGTTTAATTGCCAGCTCTGTTGTATAATCTGAATGTAATTACATTATACAACAGAGCTGAGAGCTGACAATTAAAATCTCTTTCCTTTCTTGCTACCACACTTTGTTTTTCCATTGTTAAAATAATTTAAAAAAAACACATAATGGAGATAATGGACATGGAAAAACATAATTCTGAGGCCTTCCAGCAACACTTCCCTTTTCTTCTACTTCCAGCCACTTTTCTCGCCTTCAGGAACTCTGAGTAATTGTCCTGGCCTCTAGATATCCCAATTAGGACCAGTTGCCCAAATCAAGCTTTCAAGAGCTTGGCCTCAGCCTCCAGGTTACATCTTTCTCCCCTTTCCTGCTTCTAGAAAACTTCTGATTCCCTCAAGCATCTGCTTTTGCCCGGCTGTAGTAAAACTCTGATTAACCTAAATTATGCTAGGTTGGAATTCCTGATAGCTTCTATAAAACTCTTTTGGAGATATTTTCATTTTTTAAAAAAAGGAAGTATAGAAAGAGGGAAGGAAGGAAAAAAGAAGGAAGGAAGGAAGGGAGAGAGGGAGGGAGGGAGGAAGGAAGGGGAAAAATGAGAGAGGAAGGAAATTAAATAACAGTATGAGCCTGAAGTCTTACAGAACTAATATAGATAGAGTATCTTGAAATGTTGGAAAGGGTAACCTGAAGATTAGAGCTCATAATGAGATCCACATTGGCAACAAATATGGGTGAAGTTACAGTCTCAAGGACATGCAGAGGCAAAACCATATCCAGGGGCGCCTCGGTGGCACAGTGGTTAAGTGTCTGCCTTCGGCTCAGGGCGTGATCCCGGAGTTATGGGATCGAGCCCCACATCAAGCTCCTCTGCTATGAGCCTTCTTCTTCCTCTCCCACTCCCCCTGCTTGTGTTCCCTCTCTCGCTGGCTGTCTCTATCTCTGTCAAATAAACAAATAAAATCTTTAAAACAACAACAACAACAACAAAAAAACCATATCCAGATTTCCCCAGCTATCCCTTTCTTTGTCACATGACTAGACTGGAGCTTGCTAGGTGGACTGGCCATGCTTTATTCATCCTATCACCATCCCTATCACAGTACCCCGGACGTAGTAATTAATAAGTAAATGCTAAACCAAAAAAAGAAAAAAAAAGTGAAGTCTATCAATCCCAGAAGGGGTTCAATATAGGAAGTTTCTAAAATTTAGACTGTGTATGTACCTCAAACTTTGCAGGAAGTTTCCAGCTTCAAATAACAAGCTTCGAAGTTTTTATAAATAAAATTTATGGAGCGTAGGTCTAACCCGTGAGGAATATACTATTATTTTCTCCGTTCTATGTTTAGGAAAAGTAGGACACAAAGTGATTAAATAACTTGCCCCAGGTACACAGACAGCAAATGGTGAGACAAGGATTTGAATCTTGGAGTTTTGACTTCTGAAAAGTTTATGTTCTTAATCAGTACACTATATGCCTCACATTAAAATGTGTTCTGTGGACTTCAGTCCACATATGGCTAAGTATATCTGGTTAAGTATCTTGTTTGATATAACAGGTATCATATATATATTTGTATGACATATTATACAATACATACGTTTGTATAACATACATTTGAAACAAAACTTCAGCCCCATTCCTCAATTATTGGTAGAAATGGGAAGATGATTAGATGATTAGAGATCATCAGCTGAAACAAACCAGTGCTGAGTGAACATGAGGATTGCTTCATCATCATCACTGACATTTAAACGTGACAAGATTTGGCCAAAACTCTATATAGTCTTATTGAATCCTTGCAACAAAACTCTGATATAAACATTTTTATAGTATCCTTATTCTACAGAAAAAACCTGCCACACAGAGAGATTACATAACTTGTCCAAGGTCACACTGCTGGTAACTGGCAGATCCAACCTCAAGAATCCTGAAACCAAAGTATGTACTCTTAACTAATAAAGTACACCATTTCCCTGGAAAAACTGCTAGATAATTGTAATAGCCCTTACAAAATACATAAATGTACCGAACAGAGTGTTCTGAGAAGAGTTCTGATTTCTATGTCAGAATGTGCCAGCCTAAGTCACCTGAATAAAGACTTCCTTTTTTGCCATTAATGCTTAAGTGCAGAGGGATTTAGGGTTATTATAACTTGATATGTTTTCATCAGTGAGATTTGTCCCTGTAGAATCTTCATGTCCTTGAATTAGGGGGAGCAGCACAGTACTAGCAGTGATGCTATAAACATATGTCAATACTCAACAGCATTCAGTGAAGTAATGATCCTTAAGAAGACAAGTGATACTGAAGAGGGAAGGGTGGTGGGCAGAAGACATAACTCATGACCCCATAATCCTAGCTTTGTGCCTGTATACGTATGGGGGGGAAAAGACCAGAAAAAGATACACTGTGATTGATGATTAAGGGAGAAAGACTACCTTAAACATTCTCAAGCCCTGAATTTTCTGCATCTGCCTTCTTTCCATGCCCAGGAGAAGCATTTTGATGCTCCCCATCTTCAACCACAGTGAATCACACAGACAAGGTGTAAATAATCGACACATTCTGTTGGCAGCCAGCAAAGGATGATCTGTCGGGAGGCTGAATTTCCCAGGATCCTGTGTAGAATAAATCTCATGGAAATGTTTCTTTGATCATATTAAGTACCAGTTGAAAATTACAAGGTGTTTCGTTGGTAGAAGCTGCCTGTGACCATCCAAACTGAAGATCTTTAATTTGTTTCTCCTAAAGAGGCTCAAGAGCCTCATAAAGGTAGTATCAAAAATTCTGCAGAGGCTCTAGAGCTTGGTCTCACCTTGTAGCGATACATGTAATTACTGAACGCGGGGGAGAGCAACATATAAATAATAAAAAGAAAAAGGATGACGAAAGCTGCAAAGACTTTTATGAACTTATTATAATAGTTCCATCTGGCTGCCCATATTCTAGTTTTCAACTAGAACTAAAAGGATTTTCAGGACCCTGGAGATTTTACCAGCCTTTCTTTAGATAACTTGACATTTTGATGAAGTCTGCTGTATAGTATCAATCATAACTATTTATGATTCCTGCAGCCCAGCAGAGAAAGAGGCACAGCTCTAGCTGCGACATGCTAGATCATCTGACTGTAAATATGTTGTGTTACTGTAAGAAACCGCTGCAGACTGACTACCTGTTCACCAAACCCATTCACTCTACTTCCTGTACAAGCAGCAAGCCTGCCTTCCTCAGCTTGTCCTGCACCTCTGTGTGGCCCAGTGACTGACTTCTAACCAAAGCCGTATTTTCTTTATGTGTGGCGGTTTCCTTTTCTGCTGCTGTTGCTGAAATTTGATTCAAAGTTGTTTTTTTAATCAGAAAATGAGTTATTAATCTTATCAAAATATGTAGATACTTATGTACATATATATTTATTATCAAAATTTTATCTATGAAAAAATATTAAGAAGAATGTTAAAAATTATGGGAAATAACTATTGCCAATATATGAGAACATATTTCCAGACCTCTCTCTCTGCAGAGACAGACAGACAGACAAAGGGAGGTTATTTTTCACTTGCTACCTCTGAATTCTCCATTACAATGTTACCCCCACAGTGCCAGCTAGGAGGCTAGAACCCTGCTTTAAGGAATTGAGCCTGATTGATTTGGCAATGCCTCCAAATCTTTCAGCTTTTGTTGTTGTTGGTGGTGATGGTGGTGGTATTTACCTTTTAATATGTGCTGTTTCCTCTCTCTTCTTTTATTAATTTCCTATAATAGTAGAGGAGGATTTAGCATTTTTAATCCATCTTTCTTTCAATCTTGCTTCTCTTATCCTGACATTTATATCACAATTTCCAGCTAAATCTCAATTCAGTTTTTAATTTAAGACCCTAAAATGTTATTTACTACTAACTCAACCAATGCATTATGATTATGCTTTGTTTCTTATATTTTTATTACTTTTGGGGGAGTGAATAATTCTCTAACATTTTCCACTGTTTATTATATACCATATATAATAGGCTATACGTGATATATAACATATTACGTGTAATGTAACATATTACAAGATTTCTTCCAACACATCTCTAACGTTCTCTCAATATTATTTTTATGTGATAAAATGTGTCAGATAATCTAGCTATTTTTTTTTCAGCCAGCTTGACTCCACACACTCCCCCCCCATACACACACCCCACCAGAGTAAACTGTTAATCAAACAACGATGTTTATTAAATCTGCTCTAAGAAGAACACCATAAGGAAGAACACCACATTGGCAGTGTCATAATGATATTTTAGGCAAGAAAATTTAGGGGAGGATATTTCTAGGGCTTTGGAATTTGAGCTCAAATGGCTTAAGATTGAGAATTTACTAAGAATAGCCAATGTTAGTGAAAAAATAGGTCAGAACAGGGAGACAATGTTTTTGGAATGAGTCTTGACATTTAAGTTTTCAAAAAAGAAAAAAAAGAAATAAAAAGAAAGGGANTAAATCTTATTCTCCTTATTCTCCTTATTGTTCCCTTCAGTGGGATAGGCCAACTTAGACCATGTACTCATGAGTGGACTAATAACAGTCTAGAGGGCAATTCTGTGCATCTGTTGGTTTAAATTATTCAGGATTATCCTCAAGAGTGGGAAGATAATGTGAATATCTTTAAAATAATTCGGTTGTTAGGAAGGAGAGGTTAATAAGTATTAGAAATGCAACTGGATATCCATCATATTTTTTCAATTTAAAATACTTTGGCTTGAATAGAAAAGAATGAGGGTGCCTCGGTGGCTCATTCAGTTAAGCGTCCCACTCTTGATTTTAGCTCAGGTCATGATATCAATGTTGAGAGACAGCAGAGCTGTCAGGCTGNGGATCCCCTTTCTCCACATCCTCTCCAACAATTGTTGTTTCTTGCCTTGTCTATCTTTGCCATTCTAACTGGCGTAAGGTGGTATCTCAGTGTGGTTTTGATTTGAATTTCCCTGATGGCTAATGATTTTGAACATTTTTTCATGTGTCTGTTAGCCATTTGTATGTCTTCATTGGAAAAGTGTCTGTTCATATCTTCTGCCCATTTTATGATTTGTTTATTTGTTTCTCGTGTATTGAGTTTGAGAAGTTCTTTGTAGATCTTGGATACCAGTCCTTTATCTGTGGTGTCCTTTGCAAATATATTCTCCCATTCCGTGGGCTGTCTCTTAGTTTTTTTGACTGTTTCCTTGGCTGTGCAGAAGCTCTTTATCCTGATAAAGTCCCATAAGTTCATTTTATCTTTTATTTCTCTTGCCTTTGGAGATGTGTCATGAAAAAGGTTGCTTTGGCCGATGTCGTATAGGTTGCTGCCTATGTTCTTCTCTAGAATTTTGATGGATTCCTGTCTCATATCGAGGTCTTTCATCCATCTGGAGTTTATTTTTGTGTATGGTGTGAGAGAGTGGTCAAGTTTCATTCTTTTGCATGTAGCTGTCCAATTTTCCCAGCACCATTTATTGAAGAGACTGTCTTTTTTCCACCGGATGTTTTTTCCTGCTTTATCAAAGATTAGTTGCCCAAAGAGCCGAGGGTCCATTTCTGGGTTCTCTATTCTGTTCCATTGGTCGATGTGTCTGTTTTTGTGCCAGTACCATGCTGTCTTTGTGATCACAGCTTTGTAGTACAGCTCAAAATCCAGCATTGTGGTGCCCCAAGCTTTGTTTTCCCTTTTCAACAGTTCCTTGGAGATTCGGGGCCTTTTCTGGTTCCATACAAATTTAAGGACTATTTGTTCCAGTTCTTTGAAAAATGTCCTCGGTATTTTGATCGGGATAGCATTGAAAGTGTAGATTTCTCTGGGTAGCATGGACATTTTAAGTATGTTAATTCTACCGATCCGTGAGCATGGAATATTTTTCCATCTTTTTATGTCTTCCTCAATGTCTTTCAAGAGTGATTTTTAGTTTCTAGAATATAGATCCTTTACGTCTCTGGTTAAGTTAATTCCAAGGTAACATATGGTTTTTGGTGCTATTGTAAATTGGATGGATTCCCTAATTTCTCTTTCTTCAGTCTCATTATTCGTGTATAGAAATGCAACTGATTTCTGAGCATTGATTTTGTATCCGGCCACATTACTGAATTGCTCTATAACTTCTAATAGTTTGGGAGTGGATTCTTTTGGGTTTTCCATATAGAGTATCATGTCATCTGCGAAGAGAGACATTTTGACTTCTTCTGCCGATTTGGATACCTTTGATCCCTTTTTGTCGTCTGATTGCTGTTGCAAGGACTTCTAGTACTATGTTGAATAGGAATTAAACTTCTATGCATTTTTTTCCCTCAGGAATTTGCTAGAGGATGTGCTCCACCAGAAGGATGTAAAAGGAAGCCCCAGCAAACATTAGGATCCAATACCAGATAGTAACAAAAAGATGTCCTAGAATCTCGACAATGCTACAAGCACAGAGAACTGTCAACCAGACAAGAGAAAGAGGAAGGAGGGCCCTAGGAGGGCAGTCTAAAGAAATAAAGGAAACAGGGGAGGAAGACAAAAAAAGGATGGAAGGAGGAAAGGAAGAAAGTAAGGGACAGAGGATGGGAGAGGGGAGGAAGGGAGGAAATATTGAGGCAGTCTATGTCCACCCAGCTTAATTATCAAGATTAAGAACTGAGACCCTATCTGTCCAAATAACTTTGTCCAGGAGGATAATGCAAAACAAAACAAAACAAAGCAAACCCTAATAAATAATGTCACTGTTTACTTCTGGAAATTCCTGGAAACCGATTTGTCTATGCAAATACTTTTTTTCATTTGGGCAAATAGCTCTTCAATCAAAAAAAAAAAAAAGAAAGAAATAGAGAACCACTAATTCATCAAACATTTATCATGCTGGTGGAGCACATCCTCTAGCAAATTCCTGAGGAAAAAAAATGCATAGAAGTTTAATTCCCTTCTTATTTTTTTCTCTTTCCGTCTTTTCCCCTTCCTTCCTTCTTTTTTTTCTTTTCTTTTCTTTTTCCTTTCCTTTCCTTTTCTTTTTTCTTTCTTTTTCTTTTTGTTGAAAACTTAAATACCAAAAAATGTGTATTATGCCATGTTTGTGTTTGATTGCTATGTGGGCTGGATATATAATTCTAGAGTGACACTATATCCTTCTGAATTTTCAAGTCAGAGTTCTGTTGTCCTCTAGTTTCCAGTATTGCTTTTGAAAATTCCAACACTCTTTGCCTTATCTCTTCATAGTGATGAGCTCTAGATAGGCCTCTTTTAAATCAATAATCTGGGCAATTAATTAATCTTGTGGACTCTGATCTTTCAATTCTTGGAAATATTGCTTAATTAATTCTTTATAATTTTCTCTTCTCCATTTTCCCAGTTCATTATTTCTGGAACACTCACCTGATGTTATGCATGTTTTATCAGTTATCCCTAATTCTTACCCTTTCTTCTCTTATTTTCCATTTCTTACCTCGATTGTTTTCTCAAAGGTTTTGTTGTTGTTTTTGTTGTGTGTTGTTTTGTTTTTTAACAAATGCTTCCTAGCTTCCAAATAATGGCTGGCATCACTATTACTCTGTTGTGGCTTAAAAATCTTTATAGATTATTTTCTCTTTCTCTTTATAGATTAATAATTTATTACTTTATTGAATTTTAGTAAAACTTCAAGGAAATGAGATATAATAGGTTTTCAATTTGACATGGATAGGCAGAAGTCTATTTATTAAAAAATTTTGTATGTTTTTGTTTTTTCTCTATTTTTTTAAAAGTTTAGATTATGATGTAATAATAAGGTCAGAAGTTTGTCTATTTTATTGATTTTTAAAATAAGTAAATTTGAGTCTCTCTCCATTTATTGTTTTTCATTTTTCTAATTCATAATTTCTATTAATCACTGAATTTCAGCCCCTTGCTTTCCCTAGAAATATAAAAATAAATTAATCCAACATTTAGAATAGATTCACTATTTTTTCACTTATTCTTGTTTATTAGTGACATATTTAGGACTTTAGTGGTTCAGCTGAGCATAATGCTAGTAATTCACCAGAGATTTGTATATAGTATCCTCATTATAACGATTTTCTAAAGAGTTTGCAATCGAAGAGTGTTCTTCTTTGACCAGAGAGCTAATTAGGACACTGTTTTTAATTTTCAATGCTGGAAAATTTTCTTTCTTTCTTTTGACATTTCATATGAACTTATATTTCAATGATAATGTGTTGCAAAAATGTGTTTTGCATAATTTCTGCTTTTTAAAATTTAATGAGATCTTTTTCTTGATCTCACAAGTCAGTGAACAATATTGGTTAGTTGACCCAGTTTCTTGCCCCTTCCCTTACCAATTTCAGCTGCGGGGTCCAGAAGACCTGTTTCCAGAAAGGCAGTCTGTTTCCTGCTAAGGGTTTCCTTTTTGGAAAAAAAAAAAATCCATCTCCTCCCCAACTCATTTTTAATTGTTGTTGGGTTTTTTTTTTTTTTTTTTTTTTGCTTTGAATGTAGATGTTATGCCAATAGCAACAGCAGCCATATTACAACCCTGAAAGAAACGCTAAGAAAATCACAGAAGAAATCTATTGTGAAATCTTGAGATTTGAACCAGCATCAGTTACTTTTTTCATCTAGACCTCTTGTTATGTGAGGAAGAAAAAAAAAAAAAGACAAAAACAAGAAACGCTTTGAGCCTGTATAGGCATATTTTAAGTTACTTGAAATAATTGTATACTAACATATGATAACTCTTGATAAGTGTTCCATTGGCACTTTTTTTTAAAGAGTTATGATCTGAAGTATTCAAAATGTTAACAGAATATTTTTTCACCCTTTTGGTTTTAATCTTTACCTCAATTTTACTTTTGTTTATGTGTTGACTAGATAGGACAAGTACCTGGTAGAAAATTCAAAAGGAACAGAGCAGTATACCATGAAAAGTAGACCTCCTTCCAACTCTGTCTCCAGCCATGCATCACACTGTAACAGTTTCTAGTTAATATAGAAATATTCACTAAAATGCATTATACATATAATTTTTATAGAAATATTATCAAAATACACACACTGTTCTTTTCTTTGCCTGTCACTTAACTTGATCTTCTTTCCAGATGATAGCTATTTTATTGTTTTTAATAACTACATACTCTTCTACTATATACGTCCATTACATTTTAACCAAACCCTTCTTAAGAATATGTATGCTTTGTAGCTAGCATATAATTGGAGCTTGATTTTTGACTGTAGAGAGCAAACTAGACTTATGGTCTAAATTTTGGTTTTGGTTCAAAGTAACAGGAATCTCTGGCTTTAAACACATGAACTTCTTTATCTCACATATTTGGGAACTTAGGTGGGATCATCAGGGCTCAATTGTGTCATCAAGGACCAATGACCTTTCCATCTCCCCACTATTCCATCTTAGCAGTGATTTCATCCTAAATCTTATTCTCCTTATTGTTTTAAGACGACCTATAGCAAGACTATAATTTCTTCCCTTCAGTGGGATAGGCCCAACTTAGACCATGTACTCATGAGTGGACTAATAACAGTCTAGAGGGCAATTCTGTGCACCTGTTGGTTTAAATTATTCAGGATTATCCTCAAGAGTGGGAAGATAATGTGAATATCTTTAAAATAATTCGG
>NC_048235.1:32026723-32042769 GCF_002007445.2 Ailuropoda melanoleuca | reverse complement strand
TGCGCTGGGTGGGGAGCCCGCTTGAAATTCTTTCTCTCCCTCTGCCTCTCTCTCTTTCTCTCCCTCTCAAAAGAAAAATAAAGAATGAAAAACTATATTAGTTCACATGGTTGACTTAAAAAAGCAATAGAGCTAGGTATTTTACCAGAGAAATGAGTTTATTCAAGAGTAACAGAATTGCAATTGGGGACGAGCAAACTGTGACAAACCATAGGAAGGTCTGGAGAACAGAGGAAAGGGTCTTGCTTTTATGGAGGAAGGGGGAAGCTGGGAGGGGCTATTTCAAAGAGTTCAGGGTGGTGGTGGCTTCTCATTGGCTGAGTGTGGCAGTTTCTTATTGGCTGGGCTGGCTGTAGATCCATTTTTAATGAGGTTTTCTTTATTTTCACAACATTAATTCTCATTCATTTTGTCTCTATCTCACTTTTTTGTTTTTATGCTTCTTATTCTTAGTGCTCTGCCATGTAATTAATGAACTATATTGTCTTTTTCTCTATAAATTTGAAAGACATATCTTTCACTATTTTTCTTACTTGTTTCTTTCAAATAAAACATTAATCTATATGTTTCTAATTATCAATAATGATAATGAAAGAATATCTGACACTTCATTATATAAATGTTATATAAAGGATCTGTATTATTTAAAGAAATTAGCATNTTCTTACTTGTTTCTTTCAAATAAAACATTAATCTATATGTTTCTAATTATCAATAATGATAATGAAAGAATTTCTGACACTTCATTATATAAATGTTATATAAAGGATCTGTATTATTTAAAGAAATAGCTTTTAATTTCCTCACTCTACTTTCTAATTTTTTCCCACAAAGTGGGACTTTAGTCACTATTATTGTTGATTATACTGTATATGTCATATGTGAAGAACTATTATTTTTTTATTTGCTTTTGTTACTGCTGTACAATTTTTTTTTAAATGATTCATGATTAATGCTATGTTGAACTAGTTTTTGTTCCTTTTATGTCAGACTTTCCATTCATGAGTTTTTCTTTGACTGATCGTGTGTTCAGTAAGAATATATCTGACACTTGCTTTTCTAGAAGAATAGCTGGTTCAGCAAAACAACCTAACATCCATTTGGCTCATTTTTTTTCTCTCCCTAGCAGAGGCTTGCACAGTGATGTCTACTCACCTGGGCTCTTGAATCATTAGTCAAAGATGTGAAGAAGAAAGGACTGTGAGAAGCACTTCGTGTTTCCAGAGGCCAGAGAAGCAGCAGAAGTAATCATGGCCTTGACTGCCCATGGTCGGAAGCAGCTGTGGGACGAGCTGATGTGCTCCATGGTGCACCCCCAACCTGCTTCCTGCCTGTTTCAAAGTCCCAGCTAGTCAGCATTCCCCGGGATTCTGTGAATGACCTAATACCTTACTAATTTGATATTTTGCTTAAGTTATTCTGAGTTGGTGTCTGGTGTTTAAAACCAAAGCTTCCTAAACTGCTCTGCACTGATGGGGTTAAGCTTCTGACTCTCTGCTGTTTTTCTGTTTGCTTTGGCCTCTCAGTGAACCACAGTTTTCATGTGCTGCTCTTCCGCACTGGGAAATAGATATGCAACACTTTCCCCAGTGGTCTGATGGCCAGTCCTCAACCCTGGCCCTAGGCTCTTTAAATCAAGAGGTTTTAGAGGGATTTTTCCCCAAAGGCTGCTCTGCATGCTTCCTATGAGCATTTATTTTTTGCACAGAGGTTGCTGGAAGCCAACCTTCACTGAACTACCTCAATTTCTCCCCATCAGCACTCTCTGTAGAAATTTCTCGGAGATTCTGACATCTCAGCAGAATCCTTCACTGGTTGCCAACACTCATGTCGTTTTTTTCCCTCTCTATTTTTATTCCATTAGACTGTTTTATTGATGATCCAGACCGTGGACACTTCATTTTACTGTATCATCGGATTTTACTACTCAGTCATTGAGGTGTGTTACATGAAGTAATGATAAAATAAAGGTATGTTCTAGTTGCATCAATACCAAGCCGATAGAGGCTTGTACGTACTTTAGACTCGAATACCTCCTGACAATGAACTCAAACTGCCTTTGTACGTGTTGGCGAAAAACAGTTTAACGGGATGATGGACATATTGAAATGAAACCTGAATCCTGGTTTTAATCCTGAGATTTCAAGGTGATACGAATTACAATCCCTGAAAACCTGAACCACCGGCTTCCTACAGTTTGATGATTTTAACTAATGAATGTATTGTGACTTGCACAATGCTTTCCTCTTTGCTCAGAATTTTGTCTCACTTGCCTTCACTCTGTCCCTAAGAATTCTCTCAACACCAAGATTCACCCTGTTCCCCATATTCTACCCTAAGAACATTTTCCCCTGGCCAATAAGTAATGAAACTCATCCCGTCCTTCTCCCTAACCAAATGTCAATTTAGAATTGTCTGTGTGGTATTTTCCCTTGCTGCCATCTCCTGGGACTCTCCTGATTCATATCCTCACAGATTTCTTTATGGATAGAGAAGGCTTTCCATTCTCCCCACACACATGCACAGCATTGGAGAGCTAGAAAATAGTCTCTCTGTTACTTCGGATCATTTTCATTAATTCAAGATTCAAATTCTCATTTTAATATAAACTCAATGCTTCCTTTTAGTATAAATTTTCTCAATTTGCTTAAGCCACTGACTGACTCATAACCAGGCACCACATGCTTTCAAAATTATTCTCTTCGATTCCTTACTGACCTTATTTCTGTCATTAGTTAAAATCTCATTACTAACAAACACGAAGCTCTCTATTTTTATGGCAAATTTTTTTGGTAATAAATATCAAGTGTTTCACTTGTATGTCAACCTAGGAAAGACAGGAAGCAAAGCCAAGCAGGATAAAAATACAAAGGAAAATTGAAAGTCGCTATTTCTGTAATCCTAGATGCAAAGCCTTTCTTAAATTTTGACAAATTGGCCTCATAGCTTGGTAATTCAGGTAGCATATATACGAGAGTACCGAAAATTTCCTCTCAAAGATTTTCTCCACAGATCCTGTTAATTAAACAAAATGTATAAATGATTCAGTTCTGTGTTTAAAAACAATAATTATGTTCTTAGCCAATGCTTTTCTTATGTTCCTTATTCCGTAATTCATCATGCTCCTAAGCAATTTACATAATTCCTCAGAATGTGTTTTAGGGCATGTTTTAGTGCCTGGTGTCTAATTTATAATAACAGACAATTTGTAAGATAAATAATATGGAAGACGCCCCCTTGTTTACCTATAACAGATCCTCCAATTTCCTATTCTTGGCCTTTTAAATGATTACCTGAACTACTTGTTCCCACTGATCAATCGGAACAAAATCCTTGTGAACAATTTCGATTAGATTCTCTTCTTCTCCTGAGCCCCTGAAATCTGGCTCCTGCTCAGCCTGACCCAGGTTACAGCCCTCCTAAGGCCCCTCTCAGAGAATAGGCTGGCCTTAAGGCAAAACGTCTGCTGATCTAGGATTCTCATCATCCCACTCTCCTCCCATTATTTCTAGCCTTGTTTACTGTTCTCTCTAAAAGAAAATTCTTGGGGCGCCTGGGTGGCTCAGTTGGTTGAGCGTCCAACTCCTGGTTTCTGTTCAGGTCATTATCTCGGGGTCATGATCTCACAGTCATGAGATGGAGCCCAGAGTCCTGCTCCATGCTTAGCAGAGAGCCTGCTTGAGATGCTCTCCCTTTTCCCCTCCCCCTGCTTGCTCTCTCTCTAAAATAAATAAATAAACCTTTAAAAGAAAATTATTTTGCCTAGTTCTTGAGGTGCTAGTCGATCTTATGCCACAGCATTCTTCCTGTTGCAATAATCCCTCTCCCCTGCAGTAGTCTCTCCGCCAACACTCTCTCCCTTGAGATATTCTCTCTGAATAAAGTCTCTCCTTAGTAAGTCTGTATTTCTTTTTTAATTTGACAATATGTACCGTGTAAATCCTCTATACCGAGAATTACAATTTAATGGAACCAGCTCTGCTCCCCTGGCCCCTCTTCTCTAACGGTGCAGTGGGGGTGGCAAGAACGAAGTGAGGCTGGAAATGTAGGGTCAGGTGGAGAAAAGGTGAAAACCCTAGTTTACAAACCAGGAGGTAGAGATTGGGTCTGAACATTTCCAGAGTTTCCCATTCCACTTATCAATGAAGTGTGTACCGGCTTACCTGGAGATTCCACAAATTCTTGTTATGATCTTGGGAATTGATCTCCAGTCCATCCCAGGGACCCAGGATTGACTCCAGCAATATTTAAAGTGGAGCAGACAAAAGCCACCGGATGGCGCCAAACACTACCTGGACAAAGACAGATTGGGTAATAGGGATGGCTCCTGGTACTGCAGCTTTTTAGCTAAACTGCCTCAGACATTTCATTAACTTCCCAACGATGCTAATCCACATTTTAATTGTTGGATTCCACTAATCATGTTATGGCCTTTATAAATTATATTTATGAGGTACCTTTTTAATGGAAAATTCAAATAAACATAAATAGGATATCTATTCTCGAAGTGTTTATAGTAGTTGGAGATCAAAGTATGAACGCATGAAAATAGATGTGGAATAACAGCGTAAAATCCTGTATTTAGGGCCCCCTAATTGAAATTTGGCTCACAAATTTATGGAAATGCAGATACATAGAAGCTGGAGGGGAAAAGAAGATATTTAAAAGTGGGATATTATGCTTTATTCTTCCCCCTCTAGAAGTTGAGACTAATACTCCTTTGGGAGCTCCTCTCTTTTACAAAATCATTAGGATATTTTTAGTCATGCAAACGTGATGCAAAGAGAGTACAGAGATGGTTGTCTGAGAAGCTGTGTCTCAAGGAGCTGAATTGCTGGGAAGAATAACAATATAAAGGGTTGCCTTGGTTGTGGTGAGGGCTGCATATTTAGATGAGTTGTTTCATGAAAACAACTTTGCTCAAACATTTTAACAGATCCTCTCTGAGAAATATATTTTACATTTTACGTGTGATCCAGTACGAAACGCACAGCTTTTTCCACAAAATAATTTCACTTATTGCCCACGATTTTGAGAATTTCTATTGTTATTTTGGTTTTTGTTTTAATGTCCATAGTGACCTCTTAAAGCATACCACTAGGTTGTGAAGGATATCAGAATGTGCCACCCCAAAACAGACCACTTGCCAAAGGATTATTTTGGCAAAAAATTTGCCAAAGTGTTACTTGCATAGGATTATTTGGAGCTGAAAGCAGTTAAGAAACATCAACACAGGAGGAACTATCCATCCTCCCCCTCTCTACCTAAATGCAGGGTATTTCTTTTTTTCTTTTTTCTTTTTTTTGGAAAGGAAATTTACATTTGTAAAGGAAATTTCCAAACAACTTTTATCACCTGAGACTGCATAACAAACCTTACCAATCAACTCTTAACTTACCTTATTTACCATACATTTCATGTCACTTTCCCACAATTTGCCCCATTCCAGAAGCCCAGACCCCTCTTTTCTTTTGTCTAGTCTTTTTTCTATATTTTAATCACCCTTTCTTAAAGTGATATATAAATCCCAGGATTAGCTAACTCTTTAGGGTTTTCAGTTCTTTTCTGTGAGGACTCCTGTGTGCATAAGAAATAAACTTTTCCTTCTATTAATCTGTCTTTTGTCAGTTTCATTCACAGGCCCCAGTTACTCAACTTAAGAGGGTAGAGGAAAAATTGTTTTCTTTCCCTTCAGTTGCAAGCTATACTCTTAAAACAACTTGCCTTAGAAGAAATGTTTCATTTCCAAGTATAGGTTTAGAGTACAACTTATTTCTCATCCTCGTGGAGATGTATTTTTGTTCAAGGAGTTTCTTGTGGGAGATCTAGAAATGACTCAGAGATTGCAGAAAGGACATGCAGGCAAAATCTTCACCCTGCACGGTTTATCCCACCATAACCTAGATTGATGACATTCAACTTGGGCTGTGCTCCTGGTGTTATTACAAATAATCCAGAGCACACTAATGGTTGACTGGCTTCTTCTGATTAACTTGTCCATATGGATGTAAAGGAAATTTGTCAAAGTGAGAGTCACCATAGAGGGCATCAACCCCAGAAGAGACACAATGACCAGGAGAGAGGCATTGACTTGACAGAATGTAGAAAACCTGTGGGGGCTTATAGAGAGTGAGAGCAAACTGACCACTCATACACAGAGACTGGCTACAATCTAAGAGTCCACAAGAATGAGGCTGAATGTGTGCTTGCAGAGAGCAGCCATTTCCAAAAGCATTTTTAGTTTTCTTTGTGCTATTTTCAGTCATGGATGCTAACAAAGGCTGATGGGACTTGCTGGAGCCATAATCCAATGCAAGCCAGGTCCCTGACTCCAATGCCACAGTGGCTTGATAAGAAGCCAACAGAAGAAGACCCAGGCCCTATTCCTCAGCACAAAAGGGAGTCTGGGATATAATTTGGGCAGAGGATTTTGTGCTGAAAGACAGGGCACTTGAATTCCTGTAATTTATTCAATAAAATGTAATGTTATTGTGTAAGCTGGTGAAAAAGCTTGAGTTCTGTGTTTGTTTGTTTATTTTTTTCTTGGTGCCAAGTCAGTAATGCAGCCATCAGTTGCTCTTAGAGCATAGAGGAGCATAACAGGACCAGGTTACTTCTCAGATTTTGGAATCTGACTACAGTAGGTGCCCTTTGATAGGGGAACACGGAGAAGAAATGCTTCACCAACGGGCTGGTGTTGGACATAATACAAGAGGCAGGGTCTAATGATGACAAATGTGGTCACTCAAGTTTACCAGTGCAGGCTGCATACACTTGAGAACATGTACTGCTATCACTATCATCGTGAGCTCTGGGGCGGTGCTGCAGGTCAAAATTAGAAACACAAACAGTGAATCTCTCCCTGTGTTTTAGTTTCAGGTACTGAGCTTTGAAAGTAGATTCTAAGTCCCTAATAGACAAGTTTCCAAATTTAAGCATTGGTGCTTTCAATTCAAAATAGGTTACTAATTGAGCACAGGAGGGAAAAATCAAGGCTTACTTACTCATTCTTACTCAAAACTCCTAAACACAAAGTAAAGGGGGAAACACCAAAAAAAGTACTGAAGATATTTCAAACTCTTTCCTAGTAATGTGGTCCAGATCATTTGGGCTAATTTTCCCACTGAGAACAACTATATGATGTATTAAAAGGTTTCTTACATCTTAAAATTATTTAAGATGTGACACATCCAAAGGATTGTCAGGATAAAATCAAAGAGAAAGAAGGAATCTGGAGAAGAGGACAGAAGCCATTTTTTTTTCTTGTGGAAGCATTTGTCTATCCAGGAACATTTGAACTTTCTACTAGAAAGTCTTACAACCCATGGGGAAGAAAACCAAAGCCCAAAAATACCCTAGTTAGGGAGTCCAACAGGTGTCCTTTACATATTAAGTTGGGTCTGCAAAGACCCATCCTCTCAAATTAAGAATGAGCTAAAAATAAGCCCACCTCTGCTGACAAATTCTGTGGGGTTCCTAGAAAAGTTGCCTTCATCCTAATTAAGCGACGGAGAGGGAATCCTGTCCTAGATAAGTTGTAAACTAAAGCTGACCCTTTTTCAGATTGGAAAGCAAATTCATATCACCTAAGTGAACAAACACGAACAAACAAAACCAAACATACACACACACAAACCTTTAGATCTTGAATTTAATTTAAAGTGATTAGAACTAAGAGTTCCCTGAGGCACCCTATGTAGAAATGGACCTTTATCCTTTATCTTGGGCCTTAAAGAACTCTCAGAAGTATTTTTTCAGACATGTAACTAAGCACATAAGGAAAAAAGAAACCCATGAGCAAGAAGCATCAAAAACAAATAAACAGATCTGCAAACATTTCTTATAGTAGAAATATCAAACATAAAATAAAACATAGATTGTAAAAAGGCTATACTATGGAAGAAAAAAAAAGAATTTGCAGTATCTTCCCACAAAAGGAAGCTACAAAAATAATCTAGCGTATTAGGAAAAATGCCAAATCAAAATTCTGGACATGAAGATTAAATTACAATTTGAAATACAACAACTTAATAGATGGATTTATAAGCAAGTAGGACATAACAAAAAGCAAATAGTGTCGTGGAAAATAAGTCAAAGGAAATTGTACAGAAAACAGAATAGAGAAATGAAAAGGACATGGGTTTGAACTGTGCAGATATATTTGGGGTTTTTTTCGATACATACAGTAGCCTATGGTAGATGGTAGATGTATTATTTCTCATGATTTTCTTAATAATGTTTTATCTTATTGTAAGAATATGGTATATAATACATATAACATACAAAATATGTGTTAGTCAACTGTTTATGTTATTGGTAAGACTTCTGGTCAACAGTAGGTTCTTAGTAGTTAAATTTGGGGAAGTTAAAAGTTTCACGTGAATTTTTGACAGTGCAGGGGTCAGTGTCCCTAACCCCCACATAGTTCAAAGATCAGCTATACTGCCAATCTGGAAAATCTATGCCTAGAGGATGAACCAGTTGAAAAGTTACTTTATTTTCAAATATTATTTTTAACTTTTTTGAGTTTGATCATGGAAAATGGAAAAGAGGTTTAAATAACTAATATCAGGCATAAAAGTGGATGCAATAGACCAGAGGTCAGTAAACTATGGCTTACTGGCTTGCTGCCAAATTTTATAATTAAAGAATTATTAGAACACAACCATGTCCATTCATTTATGTGCTGCGTATGTTGTGCTCACAATACAATGGCAGAACTGGTTAAAAGAGCTGTGACAGAGACCACATAGCTCTCAAGCCTAGTATATTTAGTATCTTGCCCTTTAAGAAAAATAAGCAAATTAAATGCATTACAATGAATCTCACAAAGAAAATGTGCAGGAATAGCAAGACCCAAAACATTGAATAAAAACCCACTCCTCGAAGGAAGTTTCAAACTACGCATGTATTCTATAAAGCTGCATACATATGTGGTAAAACTATAAGGAAAATCAATAAAATAACTATCACAAAAGTCAGAAGAATCATTTTTTGCTGACGTGAGGAAGGACATTATGATCAGGGAAGAACTCAAGGGTTGTGTGTGAGAACAATGTTTTGATAATAGTGACGTTAAATTTCTTGGGTGGCAATTATAGGTAAGTTTATTTATTTATTAGACAGAGAGAGACAGCCAGCGAGAGAGGGAACACAAGCAGGGGGAGTGGGAGAGGAAGAAGCAGGCTCCCAGCGGAGGAACCCGGAACTCCAGGATCACGCCCTGAGCCAAAGGCAGACGCTTAACGACTGTGCCACCCAGGCGCCCCTACACTTTTGTGTTTTAATGGCTTTGGTGTCTTTCTGTTTCATAGCAAAAGAATCCTCTAGGTCCTCATCTGTTTTTTCTGCTATTTTAGTTCCCTTGTTACCTCAGTCTAATCATCTAAATGGAATAATTTTTCAGTTTTTATTTCTGTCTCTTTTCATCATCTTCTTTACAAATATATTTTCCAATAACAAAGTCATTTAAAGGCCTTAATCCCAAGATTCCAGTTAAAAGCTTAGAGGTGGAAACGGTAATCTCAATTTAGACCTGTCAGTCAAACACAATTTAATCTGCTTTTCTTTGCATGCTTGAAATAATTTCGTGGAAGATAAAGGAATTCTACCCGCTACTAGATGTTCTTACTTGAAAATAATGGGAAGCCTTCAAGATCACCCAGTTAATGAAGTTAATCTGCCATATACAGACACTCAATCAAACTGTCAAAAACTTGGCATCTGTGTTCCTTTCTGGTTTTCCAAGCACTTTGTGCCCAGTGCTGAGTTAGGTGCTATTGTAGATATTAAAGAGACGATAATATGATCTGTGCTTTTAGCAAGTAATGGTCTAACTAAGGAAATTGGTATGGACACACAAAGTAACTAAGAGTGGTGAAAATCAGTATCAAGGTAAGCAGAAAGAAGACAAAGCTACCTATGAACTGAGGCATTAGAAATAATTTCGGAGTAACAAACAGGATTGGAAAGGATTTCACAAATAAACTTGAGCAAATAAAATAATAATATGATATACCTGGAGACCAAACTGAAGAGTACTGACAACTTACTCATCTTTTCAGGTCTAATTCAAAAAGCACTTATACCCAGAAGCCTCCTAAAGCTCCCTAGTCAGAAGGAATAGTTCCATTTTCTATGTCCTCTTCCTTCCTTCTTTCCTTCCTTCCTTCCTTCCTTCCTTCCTTCCTTCCTTCCTTCCTTCCTTCCTTTTTTCATTTTTATCTCTATTTCTCTTGAATCACTTGCCAAACATAAGCATAAACATAAACGTCTATTATACAAATAAGGCAGTCTTCTTCAACATTGACTATGAACTCCAAAATGGCACAGATTGATCATCTCTGGACTCCATACATAGCCTTGCAGTAATAAAGTAAATAATGAGCACAGTGATATTGCGTTGTAAACAGACTCTTTTAATTACATGTGACTGAAACCCAATATAAAAAGTTTAATCTAAACTTTAATGTATTAGACCATGTAACTGAGAAGTCCAAGGTGGGTCTGGCTTTATATATGTCTTTAGCATTATGCTCAAACGATATCAGATATCATTTGTGTTCTTTCTGTTCTCCACTGAAAGGAATATGGCCAATTGCCTTACAGCTCATAACCCCTAGGGAAGACTAGTTTGTCTCTCACAGGTCCAGAACCATCTCATGGAGGGATTCCGATTGGCTCAGCTTTGCCAGGTGACCACTTTTAATACATTGGAATGAGCAAGATAGTGACTTATCATGCTTGGCCCCTTGTTCTCACTGTGGCAAAGGATAGGATGGAAAGGATGGTTACTAGGACTGAAAAAAACCTGCCTGGGTAAGGGCAGCTGGCAGACCAAAATAAAAGATGTCTGCTATAGAAAGTTCTAGTAGCCTAATTGATTTCGGTTACAGATGAAGAGCTGATGTTGTATGGTAGATACCAAACATGCAATTGTCTCTTAATACTGGGAAAGACCTGTTGAAAATAAAATGGTGAGACAATTACGATAAGGGTAATGAGCACTATGGATTAGCCAGTGAAGACAGAGATATCAGAATGATGATCCAATTATGAGTATCTGAGAGGCTAGACTGTCTGGCAGTTGATGGAGATGGAGAGATGTCCATTTAGAAAGTGTGAAGGAAAGGTAAGTAAGATGAAGTGACTAAATATGTAAGTGATAAGAAGGGAAATGAGTGAAGCTGATTTCAAATTTTTTTATTTTATTTTATTTTATTTTATTATATTATGTTAATCACCATACAGAACATCCCCAGATTCCGATGTAAAGTTTGATGCTTCATTAGTTGCGTATAACACCCAGTGCACCATGCAATACGTGCCCTCCTTACTACCCATCACCAGTCTATCCCATTCCCCCACCCCCTCCCCTCTGAAGTCCTCAGTTTGCCTCTCACAGTCCATAGTCTCTCATGTTTCATTCCCCCCTCTGATTACCCCCCTTTTCTTTATCCCTTTCTTCCCCTACCGATCCTCCTAGTTCTTATGTTCCATAGATGAGAGAAATCATATGATAATTGTCTTTCTCTGCTTGACTTATTTCACTTAGCATTATCTCCTCCAGTGCCGTCCATGTTGCAGCAAATGTTGAGAATTCGTTCTTTCTGATAGCTGAGTAATATTCCATTGTATATATGGACCACAGCTTCTTAATCCAGTCATCTGTTGAAGGGCATCTCGGCTCCTTCCATGATTTGGCTATTGTGGACAATGCAGCTATGAACATTGGGGTGCATATGGCCCTTCTCTTTACTACGTCTGTATCTTTGGGGTAAACACCCAGTAGTGCAATGGCTGGGTCATAGGGTAGTTCAATTTTTAACTTTTTAAGGGACCTCCACACTGTTTTCCAGAGTGGCTGTACCAACTTGCATTCCCACCAACAATGTAGGAGGGATCCCCTTTCTCCACATCCTCTCCAACAATTGTTGTTTCTTGCCTTGTCTATCTTTGCCATTCTAACTGGCGTAAGGTGGTATCTCAGTGTGGTTTTGATTTGAATTTCCCTGATGGCTAATGATTTTGAACATTTTTTCATGTGTCTGTTAGCCATTTGTATGTCTTCATTGGAAAAGTGTCTGTTCATATCTTCTGCCCATTTTATGATTTGTTTATTTGTTTCTCGTGTATTGAGTTTGAGAAGTTCTTTGTAGATCTTGGATACCAGTCCTTTATCTGTGGTGTCCTTTGCAAATATATTCTCCCATTCCGTGGGCTGTCTCTTAGTTTTTTTGACTGTTTCCTTGGCTGTGCAGAAGCTCTTTATCCTGATAAAGTCCCATAAGTTCATTTTATCTTTTATTTCTCTTGCCTTTGGAGATGTGTCGTGAAAAAGGTTGCTCTGGCCGATGTCATAGAAGTTGTTGCCTATGTTCTCCTCTAGAATTTTGATGGATTCCTGTCTCACATTGAGGTCTTTCATCCATTTGGAGTTTATTTTTGTGTATGGTGTGAGAGAGTGGTCAAGTTTCATTCTTTTGCATGTAGCTGTCCAATTTTCCCAGCACCATTTATTGAAGAGACTGTCTTTTTTCCACCGGATGTTTTTTCCTGCTTTATCAAAGATTAGTTGCCCAAAGAGCCGAGGGTCCATTTCTGGGTTCTCTATTCTGTTCCATTGGTCGATGTGTCTGTTTTTGTGCCAGTACCATGCTGTCTTTGTGATCACAGCTTTGTAGTACAGCTCGAAATCCGGCATTGTGATGCCCCCAGCTTTGTTTTTCCTTTTCAACAGTTCCTTGGAGATTCGGGGCCTTTTCTGGTTCCATACAAATTTAAGGACTATTTGTTCCAGTTCTTTGAAAAATGTCCTCGGTATTTTGATCGGGATAGCATTGAAAGTGTAGATTGCTCTGGGTAGTATGGACATTTTAACTATGTTAATTCTTCCAATCCATGAGCATGGAATATTTTTCCATCTTTTTATGTCTTCCTCAATATCTTTCAAAAGTGATCTATAGTTTCTAGCATATAGGTCCTTTACGTCTCTGGTTAAGTTAATTCCAAGGTAACGCATGGTTTTTGGTGTTATTGTAAATGGGATGGATTCCCTAATTTCTCTTTCTTCAGTCTCGTTATTCGTGTATAGAAATGCAACTGATTTCTGGGCATTGATTTTGTATCCTGCCACCTTACTGAATTGTTCTATAACTTCTAATAGTTTGGGAGTGGATTCCTTTGGGTTTTCCATATAGAGTATCATGTCATCTGCAAAGAGAGACAGTTTGACTTCTTCTTTGCCGATTTGGATACCTTTGATCCCTTTTTGTCTTCTGATTGCTGTTGCAAGGACTTCTAGTACTATGTTGAATAATAGTGGCGAGAGTGGGCATCCTTGTCGTGTTCCTGATCTTAAGGGAAAGGCTTCCAGCTTTTCCCCATTGAGAATAATGCTTGCAGTAGGCTTTTCATAGATGGCTTTTATGAGATTGAGAAATGTACCCTCTATTCCTACACTCTGAAGGGTTTTAATCAGGAAAGGATGCTGTATTTTGTCAAATGCTTTTTCTGCATCAATTGAGAGGATCATATGGTTCTTGAGTCTTTTCTTGTTGATATGATGTATCACATTGATTGATTTGCGAGTGTTGAACCATGCTTGCATCCCAGGTATGAATCCCACTTGGTCATGATGGATAATCCTTTTAATGTACTGTTGGATTCTATTAGCAAGGATCTTGTTGAGGATTTTGGCATCCATATTCATTAGAGAAATCGGTCTGTAATTCTCCTTTTTGAGGGGGTCTTTGCCTGGTTTGGGGATCAAGGTAATATTAGCCTCATAGAATGAGTTTGGTAGCTTTCCTTCTGTTTCTATTTTTTGAAATAGCTTTAGGAGAATAGGTATTATTTCTTCTTTGAATGTTTGGTAGAATTCCCCAGGAAAACCGTCTGGGCCTGGAGTTTTATTATTTGGAAGGTTGTTTATCACTGACTCAATTTCTTCATAGTTAATTGGCCTATTTAAGAAATCTATTTCTTCCTGTTTCAGTCTTGGTAGTTTATAGGTTTCCAGGAAGGCCTCCATCTCTTCCAGATTGTTTAGTTTTTTGGCATATAGCTGTTGATAAAAGTTTCTAATAATCCTTGCAATTTCAATGGTGCTGGTCGTGACCTCTCCCTTTTCAGTCATAATTTTAATAATCTCAGTCCTTTCTCTTTGTTTTTGGACAAGTTTTGCCAGTGGTCTATCAATTTTATGGATTCTCTCAAAGAACCAGCTTCTAGTCCTGTTGATCTGCTCTACTGTGGTTCTGGTCTCTAATTCATTGATTTCTGCTCTAATCTTGGTCAACTCCTTCCTTGTCAGTGGGTTAGGCCTGTCCCTCTGTTGCTGTTCCAGTTTCTTGAGGTGAGAATATAGAAACTGCATTTTAGATTTTTCTATTCTTTTGAGTGAGGCTTGGATGGCTATGTATTTCCCCCTTAGGACTGCCTTTGCAGTATCCCATAGGTTTTGGACCGTTGTGTATTCATTCTCGTTGGTCTCCATAAATTGTTTAATTTGTTTTTTGATTTCCTGGTTTATCGAGTCATTCTTGAGCAGGATGGTTCTTAGCCTCCAAGTGTTTGAGTTTCTTCCAGGTTTTTCCTTGTGGTTGAGTTCCAATTTCAGAGCGTTGTGGTCTGAGAATATGCAGGGGATAATTTCAATCTTTTGGTATTGGCTGAGACCTGTTTTGTGTCCCAGAGCATGATCTATTCTTGAGAATGTTCCATGGGCATTTGAATAGAATGAGTATTCTTTGGTTCTGGGGTGTAGTGTTCTATATATATCTATGAGGTCCAACTCGTCGAGTATGGCATTCAAAGCCTTTGATTCTTTGCTTAGTTTTTGCCAGGGTGTTCTGTCTATTTCTGATAGTGGGGTGTTGAGGTCCCCTACTATTACTGTGTTCTTATCTATATGTCTCTTTATTTTGGTTAAGAGTTGGCTTGTGTATCTTGCTGCTCCCCTGTTGGGGGCATATATATTAATAATTGTCATATCCACTTGTTGAATACTTCCTTTAAGAATAATATAGTGCCCTTCTGTATCTCTCTCTATGGCCTCTAGTTTAAAATCCAGTCTATCTGATATGAGAATTGCTACTCCAGCTTTCTTTTGAGGTCCATTTGCGTGGAAGATGGTACTCCATCCCCTTACTCTAAGTCTGAATGCATCTTTGGGTTCAAAATGAGTCTCTTGTAGACAGCAAATGGATGGGTCATGTCTTTTTATCCAATCTGCAACCCTGTGGCGTTTTATGGGAGAGTTTAAGCCATTTAGATTGATAGAGATTATTGACAGATATGATTTTAATGATGCCATTTCTCTTTAAAGTCTTTGTATCGGTTGTGACTTGCTGCTCTGTATCACTCTTGGGGCCTTTTTACCTTTATAGAGCCCCCCTTAATATCTCCTGTAGGGCTGGTTTCGTGGTTACGAAATTGGTTAATGATTGGCGATTTTGGAACGTCTTTATTTCTCCATCAATTCTGAATGACAGCTTTGCTGGATAAAGGATCCTTGGCTGCATGTTTTTCTCTGAAAGAGCTTTAAAAATGCCCCCCCAAGCCTTTCTCTCATTCCAGGTCTCTGTAGACAGGTCTGACGTAATCCTGATACCTTTGCCTTGGTACGTGAGAAATTTCTTTGCCCTGGCCGCTTTCAATACTGTATCCTTGGATCTAATATTTGCGAATTGCACTATGACATGCCGTGGCGTAGGTTTGTCCTGGTTGAGCTTGGATGGGGTCCTCTCTGCCTCTTGGACACGAATGCTTGTTTCCCTTGCTAGATTAGGGAAGTTTTCAGCTACAATTTGTTCAAATATCTCTTCTAGACCTCTGTTTTTCTCCACCCCTTCAGGGATGCCGATGATTCTGACATTGGATCGTTTCATAGAGTCAGTAATCTCCCGTAATCTACATTCGTGGGCGTGGATTTTTTTAAGACCAGCTTCTATTTTCGTTTTTTCTTCTACTAACCCATCCTCCAATTCGCTAACGCGTTCCTCTGCCTCGGTGACCCTGGCCGTCAGAGCCTCTAGTTTTGACTG
>NC_048235.1:31987526-32025989 GCF_002007445.2 Ailuropoda melanoleuca | reverse complement strand
CTCCCCCTTGTAGGTGGCTACCGCTTCCCGGCGCCCTGACACGGCGGCTCCCTCCCCCTTCTGTTTAGCTTCCGATATCTGTGCGCGGTTTCACGGCTCCCCGCGTCGTACCTCGATACTCAGCGCTGGAGATGTTCATTTGTAGAGATCCAGATGTATCTTCCTGCGTCTAAGGCTGCTTCCCTGGATGTTCCTGCTGGTCTGGTACCTATCCAGCTCAACTCAGGGGACCGGCTGAAAAAGGGGTCCCCTACTCCTCCGCCATCTTAACCTCCTCCCCCTGAATTTGATTTCAAATTTTTACATTTGACAGATATTTGGAAAGAGGGTAGAGGAATATGTTTTGTTTCTAATAAAATACCTTAATTAGATGAATGTGCAGATATCTCAAAGTATATGTGCTTTGAGCTGCTTGGAAGACAGAATTTCAGCTTGAATAAAAGGTGAGAGGGAGAAATAGAGGAGACATTATCAGTTAATACAGACAGTTCAATAGTTGAAGCCAGGGTATTGAATGAAGGCACTTTCTGAAGGAAAGTATGAAAACTGAAAATTGTGGTTGGATTTCACCTGAGGGAGAAAAGTTTCACTGGGGCAGAAGAGGAAGATGCCCAATTGCCAGGGCTGAGGGAGGAAGTGAGGCAGTAGGAGTTTAGATTACTTGGCTCTAAAGAAGAAGAACGTTAAGAAGATAGTTGTAAAGGTCAACAAAATCAGGCTGAAATGTCATCAGTGAGAGGCAGGCTACCAAGGAAGAATATGAATATCACAAAAAGAATACTTAATGGAAGGAAAGATTGAGAATCAGAGCCAAATAAGGAAGAATTGTCTTCTTTTGACATTACAGGGGAAGATGATGGAGGTATACTGACTCTGCAAGGGGAGTGAAAGAAGATGATCTTTCTTACCATCTGCTAATATTGTCAATGTTGGGGGTGGACATTAATTTAAGGTGGTTGGGAATTTGGAGAAATTAGGGGGAAACCACAAAATTCTCAGATGAAACGTGCTGTTTGATTCTTCTGAAATTCTGAAGAGTACTAATGGGGTGCAAGCACTGCTTGTACATTCCCTGAATAGAGGTAAAGAGCACTTTACAAGCTGACTTTGACCAATGAGGAAATGCTCACATTGAAGGCTTTGCACAATGTCCAAAGCCAGCCTCTCTCATTCCATAGATTGTCCATGCACCCAATAATCCGTAGGTAGACTATAGGAAGTTAAAGTGCTATTTTATCAGCACCGAGGTAACAATCAATTATAACTGACTTCAGAGAAGTTTCTGAGCCTCTTCGGCCTCAGACTCTCCAGATGTAAAATGGGTATAGCAGTAGTGATCTGTGTAATATGGTTGATGTTAAAAATAAATGTTACTGTATATAAATTGCTTATGAGTGCCAGGCAGATAGTAAACATAAATATTAGTAATTATATTTACAAGTCTCTGAATTGAGGTTTCAAAGAAAGAAAATCTTAGATTCTTATCCTGAAGAGTAACCATAGATGGGATGAGATGTCAATCGGGCTTTAAATTTTTTTGAATACATTATGGGTATTCTTAAAATTCCTATCAAGTATATATATTTCTGTTCTATTGATCTTTGTGCCTCTCCTTTTGGCTATAACGCATTGTCTTGGTAATTGTAGGCTTAAAGTTGAGAGTGTGAGTCTTATAACATCATTCTCTTTAAAATTTGTTTTAGCTATTCTAAACATGGGTTTCCTATGGGTTTTCCATGTGAATTTTAGAATCAGCTTTTTAATTTCTACAAAACAAAAGCCTGCTGGAACTTGGGATTGTATTGAGTCTATCAATAAGTTAGGAGAGAAGTGGCATATTAGCAATATTCTGTCTTCTAACCTATTAGCACAGTACAGCTCTTCATTAATTTAGTTTTTGGGTTTTTTTTTTTTTTTGTATTTCTGTCATCAGTGCTGTGTAGTTTTTAATCTCTCAAATCCGTCACATATTTTGTTACATTTGTCCTTAACTACCTCATATTTGATGCAATTGTAAATGACACTATTAAAATTTCAATTTCTAATTGTTTATTGCTAATACGTAGAAATACAATTGATTTTTGTACATTGTCTTTGTATCTTAAAGTTCTTATTAAATGAAATTATTAGCTCTAACAGTTTTATTGAAGACTTTTTGCCCTTGTAATTTTTTAAGGAGATAATTATGCCATCTGTGAAAAAAAACATATTTACTTCTCCAACACCTTTTTTTTTCTTTCTTTTTTTGCTTTATTACATAGGCTAGGTCCTCTATTACAAGTTGAAAAATGATAGTGAGAATGAAAACTCTAACCTCATTTCTGATCTCAAGAGTAAATATCCCGTCTTTAATCATTAAGTATGGAATATACTTGTAAACTTTTCATGATGCTCTGTTTTTTGTTTGTTTTGTTTTTTAGATTTTGTTTATTTATTTGACAGAGAGAGAGCACAATCAAGGGGAGCAGCAGGCAGAAGGAGAAAAAGAAGCAGACTCCCTACTGAGCAGGGAGACCGATGTGGGGGTCGATATCAGGACCCCGGGATCATGACCTGAGCTGAAGGCAGACACTTACCTGACTGAGCCACCCAGGCGCCCCTTCATAATGCTCTTTATGAGGTTGAGAATATAATGCTAAAATCACATTTGTAATTTAAAATTTTCTGTTAGCCACATCAAAAACAAACAGAAATGAGCAAAACTATTTTTTAAGATACGTTTTATATAAGATAAAATAGAGAGGGAGGCAAACCATAAGAGACTCTTAACTCTAGGAAACAGAGTTGCTGGAGGGGGGGGTGGCTGGGGGAATGGGGTAACTGAGTGATGGGCATTAAGGAAGGTACTTAATGCAATGAACACTGGGTGTTATATGCAAATGATGACTCACTAAATTCTAGCCCTGAAACAAATAATACACTATATATTAACTAAATTGAATTTAAATAAAAAACTTTAAAAAACATTTTATTTAATTTACATAGTATCAGTTCAGCATCTAATCAACATGCGAATAATCATGTATTTTATATTCATCTTTTTTTCACACTAAGTCTTTGAAGTCTGGTCATTATTTTATACTTGCCACACAGCTTTGGACAGGTACAGTTCAAGCGGACAATAGACACATGGTCCTTGGTCACCATATTGTATAGTGCAGGCCTATAGTTTTCTTTTCTTGAATGACTTTGTCTCATTTTGGTACCAGGGTAATGTTGGCCTCATAGATAAATTAAACGATGCTCCCTCCTCATCTATTTTTCTGGAAGAATTTCTGTAGAATTGGTATTATTTCATCCATAAATGTTTTATAAAAGTTGCCCGTTAAGCCACCTAGGCCTGTAATTTTCTTTGTTGGAAGGTATTTAAGTATGAATTCAATCACTTTAATAAATATAGGACTTTCCAGTTATCTATTTCTCCTCTAGTGAGCTTTGTTAAGAATTCAAGGAATTTTTTTCATGTCATTTAAGTGTCAACAAATTTGTTGGCAATATTTGTTCATCATGTTCCTATACTTTTTTTTAATGTTTGTAGAATTTATAGTAATGTCCCTTCTTTTATTTCTTATATGTGATTTGTGTCTTCTCTCCATTTCTTTTATCTATATAGTTAAGGCTTGATCAATTGTTTTTTAAATTTGCTTTGTTTTTTCTATTTTAAAAATTTATTTATTTATTTGAAGGAGAGTGAAAGCTTGGGGGGGGGTGCAGGAGAGGCAGAGGACAAGGGAGAGAGCGAATCTTAACACTGAGCACAGAGCCTGAAGTGGGGTTTGATCTCACGACCCTGAGATCACTACCTGAGCTGAAACCAAGAGTCCAACTGCACCACCCAGGTGCCTCTAACGCTTGATCAATTGAATTGCTGTTTTCAAAGTATCAGCTTTTGGTTCATTAATTCCCTCCATTGTTTTTCTGTTTTCAATTTTAATAATTTTTGCTCTGTGGTTTCCTTTCTCCTGTTTGCTTTGTCTTTAATTGTCTACCCCTTCCCACACCCTCCATGTTTCTTACAGTAGGAGGTTTGATCATTGATTTGAACTGTTCCTTCTCTTCTAATAAAAACATTTAAAGCTATAAATTTTCATCTAAGCACTGCTTTAGCTGTATCCCACAGATTTTGATATGAATAATACTGTGTTTTCATTTTTATACCATTCAAAATATTTTCCAATATTGCTTGTGAGTTCCTCTCTGACACATGTGATAATTAGTAATGTGTTGTTTTATTTTCAAATAGTGGGGCTTTCCCAGATATATTTCTGCTATTGATTTCTATCTGTTGTGTCAGAGATCATACTTTGTATGATTTGAGTTATTATAAATTTATTAAGGATAGTTTTAAAGCCTAAAATATTAATTGCTTTAGTGCATATTCCATGTGCACTTGAAAAGAATGTGTATTTTGCTGCTATTGAGTAGACATGGACTTGTTTATCAATGTCGTGTAACTCATGTTGCTTTATAGTGTTGTTCAGGTCTTCTCTATTTATTCTTACTGATTTTGTTTTTTTGTCTACTCATTACATCAGTTATTGAGAAAAATGTTGCATTCTCTATCTATAATTGCAAATTTGTCTATTCTTTCCTTTCAATTCTACCAGTTTTTTCTTCATATATTTTGAAGGTTTTTTGTTAGGTTGCTACCACTTAAGACCTGGCATGTCATCCTGGTAAATTGACCCCTTTATCTGTATGAAATGTTGGTCAAAATGGTGTAAAATTCATAAACTTTTAGGTTGTTCGTATAATAAAATCAATTACATACTGACCCCAAAGTTGATTTATTTCCGGGATTATTTATTCCTCATGCATGATTTAGTGGATGAGTTCATTGATTACAAAAGCAGAACATCTTTTAAAAGCTCCTGGAATTTTAGTTCACTTATATATTTTAAATATATGAAATTTAATTTTAACAGGCATAAATATAAAAATTCAAACTTAGAATTCAGCTGTGGGAAATGGACAAATTATGTTTTCATTATACTCCTGTATGTCCTATAGAACCTTGTACATATCTCCCAATTCTCTGTTTACTGATTTCTCTCTTATTATACATATACCTGTGGGCAAACAATGAGTCTGAATCTCTGGTGTCCAGCCCGATAGCCGATCCATAGAAGGTACTTAATAAGGAGTAACTGCATCAGGCTTTCTTCACTTTGCAAAAGATTTTCATTTTCAATACTGGGCTATCTTAATATATCTCTTCAAGTTTTCTGCTACAGAATAACAACCATCCTGATTTGTCCGTGTTTCAGCATTGTCTACCTCCCCAACACCCCTCAGTCCTGGGATCATTGGTCACTCCATAGCTTCTCAGGTTGCTTCTGAATGTTAAAAATGGAAACAAAATGATATGACTCAAGAAATACTTGTTAAGTTGTAAGGTTGATGCTGGTTAAAATTATGCAAATGATAACAATTGAGTCATGAGGTTCATTAACAGATTTTTTAACTGGGAGATAGAGGTCTTCAAAAATTACAATTCGAATAAATGATGACTATAAATTTCATTTATATTTTCCTGTGGAAACTTGTCTTTTCTTTGTGTAAATAGTGTTTTTTTTTATGACTTGTTTTGGTTGACTTTTGATTCACAGGAGGTAGAGAGAGCAAAATTGAATTTTAAAATGCTGTTTCTCCTTTGCTTTACACCCAACCAGGTGAAAAGTGGAACACGAGGCTAAGAAGCCAGTTGGGTGTCTGATTGATGCCATAAAGCACACATTTGACACAGTTGCCTCCATTATGTGTTAACCACTTCCAAGAGAAAATAGGCTTAATTTTGTTGGAGCAAACTGATAGAATAAGCTGTTTTCTTTGACAGTGATTATTCATAACCTTACTTTCCCTTCTATAAACCTCAATTTCAATACTTTCCTTTGTTTTTCAGCAGAGCAGTTTTTTTTTTTTTGATATTGTAACAGGAATTATGCAAATATAAATCACATCAGATTGGAATTTTTCCTTAACAGCAAGAGCAATGTTCTTGCTGGCAAGATAAATGTAAATGTCTTTAATTATCCTTTACTACACAGCAGCCTGAGAACAAAGTATCAGGCTGCAAATAGAAACAATCAACTAGACTGGATATGTTGAGAACTAGATTATTAATTCAATTTATGGAGGACAAAGCAGTTAATTACCTTATAAGACCAACTTTCTCGGTCCCTTATGATTTGAGATGTATTTGAGATATGTAAGCTGATACAATCATCATCTGTATCTTTCATACAGCTGCTAGAGTCCAACAAAAGTATGGCTCTGGCATAACTGAGAAACAATTCCAAGATGTACAAGTCAGAAGTTGCCGCTGTAGAGAGAGACACTAAGAATATGAAGGATGACTGAATTTTCACAGCCATCTGTTTTTTTCTGCTGCTTCTCCTTTTTAAGACTTTTTTTTTTTTTATTTGACAGAGATAGAGACAGCGAGAGAGGGAACACAAGCAGGGGGAGTGGGAGAGGAAGAAGCAGGCTCATCGCGGAGGAGCCTGATGTGGGGCTCGATCCCATAACGCTGGGATCACGCCCTGAGCCGTAGGCAGACGCTTAACAACGCTGCCACCCAGGCGCCCCAATCTTCTCCTTTTTAAACAAAAGATAGATGATAAATAATCATGCTCAGTTTCAAAATGTTTAAAGAGTTAATTGAAATATGACTATTAGGTCTTAATTTCTTCATGAGCATGTCAGTAAAGGGGCTTTAGAAATCAAGGGAAAATCAGGTATTAAGAAAGCTCTGTGTTCAGGCATCTTGTCCAGCTTTCCACTGTAATAGGTACTGAATTCTCTTTTTTTCAGGTACAAATGAAGAGATTTTATAGACTCTTCAAAATTGCCAAAGATATTTTCTTTTACCTAAAATTACTGACAGCAATAATTAATATATATTGAGTGCTTAGTATATGCAAGACTAAACATGCCTATGAGGGACTTATTGTTATTAAACCAAAATTTTAAATTAAAAAAAAAGTGTCTTAACTTACCTTGCCTATGCAGGGACCCACAGCTAGTAAATGGAAGAACCAGTTGGAGGCTGATGGTGCCTGAACAAAGCCAGTGTGCTCTACTAAGCCCTCTCCACAAGGGAGGACTTCACATGCATGTACAGGAAACTCTGTCTACATTTTATGCTCACCCTAAAATTGGGATATTCATACAATTTATGACTAGATTTCTAGGTTTATTTTTAAGTCTTAACGTTATCCTTAAATATTTAGTATTAAATTGTTGTGTCTTATGCATGAGATATATTTATATCAAGTTCCCAGCTTAGAAAACAGACACAGGAAATACGCAAGTTATATTTTCATTATATTCCTCTATGTCCCATAGCATTCATCACCAGCCTTTCACAAAACATGTGTAGGCAGTTTGCTATGAAATGAAGGACTTTTGGATAGTGACCATCAAAAACCAAATGGCTATAGACAATTCATTGCCATTGATACCTAACACATCCTAACCTATAGATCATGAACTGCACTCCTTATCCAATCTCACTAGCTACTGCACTGATTCTTCACAGAACCTACTGCCTTACATGCTCTGTTGCTTCTTATGGATTTATTTATAGGCACATAACATCCCTGCAGTCATTTCAGTTAAGTAGTATCTATAAAAAATAAGTTGTGTTGAATTGCTTCAGTAAACCTCAGCTACCTTGCGGTAGAGAAAACTTTTGGCTTCGTAGGTTGGTCAAATTAATGACTTAAGAAAATCATTTGAGTAGGTATTACATTTGAAGATACTCTATTCTCTAAATCTTATCTAAGATGATCTGAGGAAGCTTAAGGTAGGATTACACACCTGCAGACAAGGCTTGAGGTTTAGTCTGAAAGTATTTAATCTGTGCCTCAATGTTTTCATTTCTTTAACTCTTACTGTAAATGGTGTGTGTTGTTACTTATTCCTTAATGCCTGGTCAAATCTGAATTAAGATCAACATCCATCAGAGGTACCATAGGAGAGACAAAAGTAAAAGCATTCATTCTAATAGGGAGAAGAAAGTCAGACACACAATAATAAATGATAAAGGAAAGGTATAATGTAGGCCTGCACTCCACTATAATATAAAATACATGCTAGATTTTGAAGACTTGATATAAAGAAAAAATATAAAATATCTCAATCAATTTCTCAATAATTTTTGTATTGTTTTTTGTTGAAATTATATTTGGGACAATTTTATTGAATGTTTTGAATTTTTTTTTAATGTGACTACTAGAAAAGAGAAAAGAGATCTATTTTTCAACTGCAATGACCAAAAGAATCTTAACAAAGGAAAGGCTGGAGAAGGAGACTGTATAAGATGTTAGTAATGTGTATAGAAGGGGAAACTCCACTTCTGAGGACCTACACTGTCTTGCAAAAACATACTCAAGCAAATGATCATTATGTGGTCCATCCCTGCTTAGAATTGGTATGTGGAGCTGTACAAATAAACTGGTGGACGAATAAATGATGATGGACAGAAAGTCCTGATAACAGCAATGATAGGAGATATTTGAGGGGGATACACCAGCTCTGCATAATACACTTTACATACTGTAACAGAGTATCTTATTTGTTCTTAAAATGCCATTTTCTCTCCAGTCTGGTCTGGTTTCCATGGTGATAATGCATACTTCCCTACCCCATTAACTTTGGGTTTGGCCATGTGACTTGCTTCAACCAATCTAACATGTACCAGTTCTGAGTGGGGGTTTCAAAATGCATTACCTATTTCTGCTTGCCCCTTTATAGTACTATAACCCACATGAGATGAACCGACTCCTTCAGCCTGGATCCAGAATGAGAGACACAGAAAACAAATTTTGAACCCAAGCCAATTCACCCTGGTTAAGCCAGAGCCCACCCACAAAACATGAATAGGAAAGAAATATGTGTGCCTATAAGCCACTGGGATTTGAAAGTTGTTTGTAATGCAGCATTATTTCAGCAGAACCTAGCTAATACACATGCATAATATGGTTATCTTCACAATAATTCTATAAGGAAGTCATTGCTAGCTCCATTTCAAACGAGGAAAACACCACACAAAGATTAAATGCTAATCTCACATAACTAATAAATGTTGGGAACCAGATTGGAACTCAAGAGATTCTGATGTCAAACTTAGGCTGTATTGATACTTGAGGAAAATTACTGTTATTTACGCATAATGAATATGAGAATTTTAATATTATACTATAGAATACTTATTTAGAATTTGCTCATATGCCTTCTATTGCTGGGTATGGATTCTCCTCAAAGTATATGCTTCTTAAAAGTTGGATCTTTGCCTTATGCCTCTTTGTATTCATCACAATATTGAATTTAGCACTTGGTTTATATACATTGATATGTTTATGTATACTGATAGGAACATCTGTAGACTGAAAGATTGATGTATTGACATTTTGTCATGTATTCACTGCTCATATAACATGACAGAGGCTATTATCACCAAGCAAATTAGTCCTTGTGTCTATTCTTAAGGGCTCAATAAAAGTAAGAATAACTGTTGGTCCTGAGACCTCCTCTCCGTCATTGCTAGGCCTAAGCTTTTGGTTGATGGCTTGTGATTTTGTGTAAGGAAGAGTAACAGACAAACAAGGGCACAGCAACAGAAAGCTACACTTTTAAAGAAACACAGATTTTGAATCCATTTATTTTTAAATTCTAAATAAATACCGTAAATAATGTGATGGAAAATGAGACTTTCTATATCTGATACAGTGCTTCCTTATAAATTTTGTTTCTAAAGCATCAAAATCTCTAATATGAAGAATTATTTTAAATGTAGTACATTTTTTTCTCTTAAAATTACAGAATTCCCCATTAAAATTTTTTGCCAAAATTGAAGTGACATGTCAACAATCTATATTCCAAAGGAAAACTATTTTCAGATAATTTTTCCCATTATTCTTTAAATTGTGATAAACTGTGTAATAATATAATCTTTACTGTTATTCTCCAGTTACTATCTAGTGTCCTTTCATTTTAGCCTGAAGGACTCTCTTTAACATTTCTGCTAGCTACAAACTCCCACAAGTTTCCTTTATCTGGGAATGGCTTTATTCTTTCTTCATTTTTTTTTTGAAGGATAGTTTTGCTGGATATAGAATGCTTGATTAAGACTTTCTTTTTTCTTCTAGCACCTTAACTATTGCGTCTGGCCTTTATGATGAGAAATTAGCTATTAATCTTATCGAGTAGATAATATTTTTATTGACATACTTCAGATTGTCCTATTAAAAATTTACTAAGATAAAGAAGACAAATAAAAATGAGTTACTGATAAAAAAAATCAGTCTTTCATTGGATAGAATTTCTAGGCTAAAAGGAACATTAAAGGTCATTTATCCAACCATTTTGGCTAATAGTATATGAATATTTTATTCAAGGATTCTAGTGATGTAATAGAAATTTTTAAGATTCAGAATGCAAAATTGGAATCAGTTGCATACCAGGAAGATTGTTTACTATCAGGATTTGATTACTGCTGCTTTGTAGGCTAAACCTAATTTATTTAAGGGCAGCTAATTAGAGTGTACAAGGCTGGAAAAGACTACTATGTTCCTTGCTTACCCTGAGCCATAGTAGACATCAATAAGCAACCATGGCATTTTCCTACATAGGTCATATTCAGCTTTAGAATCCTTCTCAAAACATATTCTTTACTGTCCTATATTATTCCTAAAAGTTTATCTTTAGAGTTGAGAGTGGAAGATTTTGTGACCGTCTGAGATCTTCTTTCTACCACTGCCAGCCTCATATACACTTACCCTACTGGTTATACAAGATATCAGATTGTGTGGAATATTACTCAGCTATAAGAAAGAACGAATTCTCAACATTTGCTGCAACATGGATGGCACTGAAGCAGATAATGCTAAGTGAAATAAGTCAAGCAGAGAAAGACAATTATCATATGATTTCTCTCATCTATGGAACATAAGAACTAGGATGATCGGTAGGGGAAGAAAGGGATAAAGAGAGGGGGGGTAATCAGAGGGGGGAATGAAACATGAGAGACTATGGACTATGAGAAACAAACTGAGGACTTCAGAGGGGAGAGGGGTGGGGGAATGGGATAGACTGGTGATGGGTGGTAAGGAGGGCACGTATTGCATGGTACACTGGGTGTTATACGCAACTAATGGAGCATCGAACTTTACATCGGAATTCGGGGATGTACTGTATGGTGACTAACATAATATAATAAAAAATCATTAAAAAAAAAGATATCAGATTGTGATGTTAGGTTCTGAATCCACCTGATTAGTTTCAATCCCCCTTCCTTCCTCACTGTATACCTTCCTTTACCAAACAAAAGGAACTAATTCAAAACAGCACAGGAATCAATAGAAGAGTTGCTTCTCATAGATTTTCTCACTACTTACTCCTTTTATTAATCAGTCTCTGCTTACCCTAAGAATGTAAGGAAAATAAAAGAAACAAGGAGGCAATATGCAGATAGTTGACCAAAATATGTGATTTTGACATCATGTGCTCTTTCCTATTTGTTTCTTTTCTTTTCATTTCAGGTGTTTTTTTTTTTTTTATTTTAAAAAAAAAGATATAGCATGTTCATGTCTTCAGGTATCTATTTGAACTTTAAGAGATGCCATGGGGGACTGACAGCTCCAAATTTCCAACTCTAGGCAAATGTAGAGAGAAACAGACTTGAGGCGAGAAATAAGTAGACAGGAGATGTAGAAAAACAGGTGCTGAATTTGTTTTCAATCTAGCTGGCATCCAAGTGTAAAGAACAAAGATTATTGACCTGAATGAAGACTTTGGTACCCTCACTATCTATGATTTCCAAGCAGAAAACAAGGTACCATGAGAACAGTGTGGAAGGAGAGGAATTACACAGAAAATCTTTTTCTTGAATTTCTTTCTCGCTTTTTTTGTTGGTGGGATGCAAAAGGAAGGACATATGAGTAAACACAGTATTCTATTTGTTTCCCTAAGATTCCAGACTTTTCTAGAACAATGTTCTATGGGGCATATTTTCTATCATAACTGTAAGGTATTTTAGAATTAGTCTGAAGCAATCCATTCTTTTTAAAATTTAATTTAATTTTATTATTATTTTTTTTTAGATAAGGACACTAAGGCTACTGAATTAAAAGATTTGCCTCAGGTCATAAGACTGCTCACAGGTTCCGCTGGAACTGACTTCCGGGTAGCCTTTCTCAACTGGGACTCATCTGAACCACAGAGAGGATAAAAAACTGTGTTTGACAATTTACACAATTCTCTTAAGGATAGTACATAACTAGTACCATTCTAGAGTAATAAGAGAGAAGTTAATTCATAACATTCAATGGATGGCTTAGGACATTTAGGGCTTAATTCTCTTGAAGAACCTTGGTTGAAAAAGACTGTAATAGGACAGTATCACCATCTGGCTTCCCCAGTCACAAACTGTGTGGGAGCTGATTCACAAATTGTTTTGGGGCTGATCTATAACATGGAAGCCACAGTGAGTTTATAAGAGTTATACAATTAAAGTATAAACTTTACAGGTTTGGGCTGCTAGAAGATTCCAGACTATAAACACAGGCTGCTTCATCTGTGACCTTGAGTTATGATTAATTTTAGATAAGCGGTGGATAATGCATTTAAGGAAAATCACCTTTGCTCCACCTTGAAACAGAAGCATAAATTTTGCTTGTGTTCTAGTTTTTGTAATAATAGCTTTGCCATAAAATGTCTCCTAAATAGCTCGACACTGGAAAGGCTGGCTAATAAAGTATTTTGTGTGATTATTAGAAAAGAAGAAAATGCCACAAAAGTGAACGATTGCTTGCAAATAATTGTCAGAAACTTTTTTCGTAAAGAAATTGACTCTTCCCAGGTAGGCATCCATTACCAAAGGCATAGGGAGGCAGCCATCTCTCCCTGTCGGGCGCTTCTGATGACACTCAGGGAACAATCAAAGGTAAACATAATCAGGAACAGGAGGCAAAATTCAGCAGTGGACAGGCCAAGTAGTAATTCAGGTTCATCACTCTTGTGCCAAATGATTACTTATTTTTCTTTTAGTTTGTCCATGGATAATTAAGTATTTGCAAGGGGAAGAAATAGTAACACTCACTGAAGTGAATCCATCTTTATGTATGATTCTCTTTTAATGGAGGAGATCATCTTAATTATTTGGATGCCCTCACCAAAGCAAGTTTTTTTATTTAATCTCTGTAATAACCACTTATTTTAATCTAAATGCCACGGTGTATCAGAGGGGAGATCAGGTCCTTCTCGAAAATATGCTAGTGTGGGGTTTGATGGAGTCTGAGGCCGGTTTTGCGGAGTGCTGAGTCACAAGGCAAAGGTGGTATGAGTTGTCTGAAATGAGAAAGTGAAATCGGGATTGAGGATTAGGGGTCCAGAATCGGTCACTGTGGCATAAAATTTATTTTCAGCTGAGGCCATTTGAGTTCCTAAAATTCCTAATCTGCCTGAAAACAGAGCCTCCCAAAAGGACTCAGTTATCATAAGTTGTCTCCTTGGAACAACTCTAATCTTATCTTCTGCAAGATGTGAAGTGGGCACTGCATCCTAACTAATATTGTCACAGACTGTCCTATCTCCCATCTATTCCTTTAAGGGTCTATTTATCTATCTTACAAAAAAGTCATTTTTTTTTCCTATATGTGCCCTTCTCCCCCTTCTAAAAAGTTATTTCACCTTCCAGAAGTGCCCGTAAGCACCTCCCCATCTCCTGTTAAGATGGTAAAGCCCCAAATTTTAACTCTCTTCTTGAGTCATATTTTTCTATAAATTTCCATGTACATGTATGTGAATAAAACTCTGCTTTTTCTCTTGCTAACATGGCTTTTGTCCATTTAATTTGCAATGCCCTCATGAGATAGCTTCAGAAAAAAAATTTTTTCCCCCTGACAAGGATCAAGGGCACAAAATCGGATCATAATTCTGCATAGTGTGGTGGTGGTCACTCCCTTGTCAGCTTCTACAGTAAAGATGGAGAAAACAAGCACCATGGTTTGACTTTGCAGTAAGGGCTGATCATGTAACACTGTTTTGACCAGTGAAATGAAAGGATACATTTTCTGGAATTTTTTTTTCCCCCCAATCCAAGTGGCCAAGGTGCCTGGGCATCCCCACCCTGGCTCCTCTTTCTCCCTGGAATGTGGATGCAATGTTTGAAGAAGAAACAGCGGTCTATTATCTGTGAAGGGACGCACATGATGACAAAAGGCAACTTTCTGAAGATGAAACAAGAAATTAAGAGTTTGAGTCTCGGGCCATGATGACGTGACTAAACGGGTTAACCAACACTATCAACTGCCTGCTTCAGGACTTTTTACGTTAGGAGAGAGAAATTCTTCTCTGTATGTTTAAGCCACTAGAGTAGCATATACTGTTAATTCAGGCAATGGAAATCCTAAGCAACAAAGAGTTGAGACACAAACTGGACCTCAGGGACCAGAATCAGGAGGGATAGGGCAAGTCTGAGGACCTTCAATAGTTCTTTGTTCTTGCTGGTTTTTTCTGTCCCTCTAGTATTTTACCAACTCCGCATCTGTGCTCCCCTTTAGGAGCCTGATATAAGGGAAGGGAATTGCGTAAGCAAATTTCAGTGGCTGAGTCTCTCCGGATTCTTCTGACTGCAGCTAGTGTCCGGGCAAAGAAAAACATCCTCCTGACCAGTCCTCTCCTTATCCGCTTCAGAAGAGCCTTTGAAATCCTGTAACAGTGTGGGAGTAAGTGAAGTGGGTAATTACACTGCTTGCTTTTACTTAGAGCCAAGAGGGCCATTTATACCTCTTATCGGACCTTAAGAGTGGCTCTTCTGCTGAATGCTCGAAGCTTGGAAGGAAAGGAAATTATATGGAAATATATATAAAATATTTCCTCAGGATGACTCTGCAAAGTGTGCAGTAAATAGAAAATAAGTAACCTCTATAAAAATACACTTATGTTATTATCCCCACCCTGGTGAGGAGCAGCTCAGGGGAGAGACTGCCTCCCCACTAGGTACACAGGTGTACTCCGGGTGACACTTTGTAAGACACTGAAGATTCCTGAATTGTCAACATAATAAAACAAAATAAAAATTAAAAGTGCTATAGGGGAGGAAAACGTTTCCCTTCTTCCCTTCTAGGTTCTTTGGCTGCTCTGATAATTAAATTGACGTAAGACAGATTAACAGGAGAAAACCAAATTTAATTTCATATGTTTGGGAGCCCATAAAAATGTGAGACTGAAAGAAGTCACTAAAGCAGGCAGCTTTTATACTTTTTAAACACGGAAACAATAAATCTGTGAAGCATTGGCAAACCGGGGTTTGGGCTTGGGGTAGCAACTTCGTGAAGAACTAACAGGTTTTGGTTACACAACCTTCTTGTCCTTACACTCCTTATCTCTGGTGGTGCCTCCCGGTAACAGGAAAAGTACCTTTCATGTGGAAGATTTATTTCCTGCTCTCAGAGGGACAAATGAGGTCAGAGTGTCCTTCTTGCACTGGCTGTTTCTTAAGTAACATTAATTCAAAATAATCAACATGCCAAAGTGGCATATTTTAGGTGGTAGATTCTGCTTCCCTCCAGTGCACATAATTTTTCACACTCAAATATAAGAAATAGAAAAGCCTTCTTTCTCTAAGTCATAAATCTGTGACTTGAACATATCCTTCTTTCCTTCCCCACCAAAATCTAGGTTCCTCTGTGACTGAAATACAATCTTTGGTTAACTTTCTTTTCTTCTCTTTCTTTTTTCTTCCCTTCCCTTCCCTTCCCTTCCCTTCCCTTCCCTTCCCTTCCCTTCCCTTCCCTTCNCCTCCCCTCCCCTCCCCTCCCCTCTCCTTTCCTTTCCTCTTTCTTTTCCTTCCTTCCTTCCTTCTTTCCTTTTCATTGAAGTATAGTTGACACACAACATTATATTGGTTTTAGGTGCACAGTGCAGTGATTTGACAAGTCTATACCTGATGTTATACTCACCATGAGTGCAATGACCATCTGTCACCATACATAATTACAATATCACTGACTATATTCCCTTTTATCCTCTTGTGGGTAACTTCCTTTTGTATTCATGATTGCCTTCTCTGGGTATCCTCTCTTAGGATCCCAAGATCCTTGGAGATCTTAGTTAAATTAACATTTATGGAATGCCTACAGTAAACCAGATTAAGGTACTGTATTAATAGCCTTATTACACTATTGTTTAAAAAACATGCCAACAGGCCTAAAATAAGCTTACTTGTTCTTTCTTTTCTTTTTAAGATTTTATTTATTTACTTGAGAGAGTGAGCAAGAGAGAGAGCATGGGAAGGTGGGCGAGGGCGAGGGAGAGGGAGAAGCAGACTCCCTGTTGAGCAGGGAGCCCAATGCTGGGCTTGATCCCAGGACCCTGAGATCATGACCTGAGCCAAAAGCAGCTGCTGAACCAAGTGAGCCGCTCAGGTGCCCCAAAATAGGTTTATTCTAAGCCTTATGTCGCTAAACCCAGACTTTAGCAATCACAGTTTTGCCTATCTCAGAAATGAAATTTTAAACCAGTTAAGCAGGAATCGCCTGATCAGCACTAATTAGGTTATCTACCAGGTAGACCCCTGCCATCCCCTAAAGGAAAGTAACCTTGTCGTAACCAACCCACTTTTTTGTCCAGTGTAACTCATCTGTTTCTGCTCCCTTCTGCCTCTAAGTTTTTCATGTTGTACATCTCCTTGGAACTTCTATCTGTTAGATTGGATGTTGCCCAATTCAAGTCAATCTGTTTTCCAATAAACTCTTCAAAATTTTAATATGCCTCAGTTTATCTTTTAACCCTATATAGCGGGCATGGTGCAGTGGAAAGATGTGGGGGGAGGGGCTGTTAGATGGGAAATGTGGGATAGGGAGGATGTGAGGCAGGGGATCTGGGTGGGAGAAGAGACAATGGGAGGAAATAGGGTAGAGGAGTGGGGTTGAGTGGTTGGGGTGGGGGGGTATAAGGACATGTAGGACAGCAGACGACATTACATCTAGCACCACACTGAAACAAGTAGGTAAGATCCCAGTTCTCTGAGGAAAGAGACATTCACTGAATAGCAAGGAGCCCAAGAGAGAAAGTGTGAAAGGTGAGAATGGGTCAGAAACATACACAAATGTTGGCACTTCCAATTTTACATATTACCCAGGGGAAGCCTTTGTGAGTTCCACGACTGGAATCCAAAATCCTCTCTCCAAACACTTCCAACATCTTCCTCCCTCCCTCCCCCATCCCTCCCTCCTTCCTTAATCCTTTCCTCCCTCCCTTCCTCTCTTCCTTTCTTCCTTTCTTCTTTCCTTCTCCCTCCTTTCTTTCTTTCTTTCTTTCTTTCTTTCTTTCTTTCTTTCTTTCTTTCTTTCCTTTTCTCCTTTCAGATTTTATTTATTTATTTGAGGGGGAAGGGGTAGAGGGGAAGGGACAGAGGAGGAGGGAGAGGGACAAGCAGTCCCAATGCTGGGCTCAATCTTAGAACCCTGAGATCAGGACCTGAGCTGAAACCATGGGTCAGAAGCCTAACTGACTGAGCCTCCCAGGTACCCAAACACCTCCAACATTTTTAAAAGAAAGAAAGAAACAAAAACACAGTAACATCCCTGGGAGCTCATCACATCAGCATGGCAGCAACTAACCTAGCCACACTCCCAAAGGGTAATGGTGTTGAAGATATTTAGCTGAGGAAACCAATCACTGTAGAATAGTTTCTGCTCAAGGAGAAATAGTCATCATAAACAACATCAGTGCTTACAGTCAAAAGGCTTGAAAGATACCTTTACCTAAATTTTACCCCATACTGACTTCACACTTTCCCCACCCCCAAAAGATTTACTGAAGAAATTTCACTGACACTCTACCAAGGAAACTAAAACTATAATAGGCAAATGGCTTTAGAAGAAAAATATGAGCACAAAGGATTTGAATGAAAGGCCCAAATGTCTTCCTTTCTGCCTAATAAAACTCTTAATATCAAACAATAAGAAATGCAAATGGAAGGACAGAAGGGGTTATAGGTCATAGCTGGGGCTGACTAATATTGATAACTCCAAGGAATTCATAAAGCTTTTTATTACTTGTATGGGTCTTGAAGCCGTTTGTTTGTACCACCACAACTGTCTTTTGAAATGAGTTAACATGGGAAAGGGTAGGTCTTACTAGGTGTTTCTGGGTACTACAATCTAGTCAGGAAAGTATTTAACCCTTTCTCCTTGGTAGGGTAGAAAGAATAATTTTCCTCTACCTTTCTGAGTTCTTGGCTGAGATACAGGTAGTAAAAGAGAGATTAATTTTATTACAGGTAATAAAAGACAGATTAATAAGAGAAAAACAAACAGAAGTCTATTAACGTTTATATCCCATGTGCATGAGACGGTACCCAGGGAAAATGAGTGACTCTCACTGGTAACCTCAGCCACCACCTTAAATACCATATTCAACTAAATGCAAAAAAAAAAGAAAGAAAAGAAAAGAAAAGAAAAGAAAAACAAGGGGAAGAATAGGAACAGTTATGCTGGATAATCAGGAAAAGCACAGTAAACAATGGTAAGGGAAGTTATGTAGATTTAAATTGTTGCTTTCTCCACTGATAAAATTCTCTGGAGATTTAGTCATCCTTCTCTTCCTGATCACAGAGAAGGAGACACTGTTACACACAGAGATTCTTTTCTCAAATATAAATTTCTCTTACAAAAGGATAACTTCTCTTGCCTTCAGAGCTTCTCCTGTGTCTACTGTTTCTCAAAGTCATCCTTAAGCCAAAGGTATATTTTGGAGTGGCATATGCTGCTCCCCTTCGGCACCAAGATAAAATACGAAGCTATGTTTTGATGTTTGCACTCCTTTATTTTTGGCGGGGTACAGCGGCTCACTTTTAGGAATTTGGTAAGGACAGAAGAAGGGAGAATGGAACCTTGAATATTTTTCAACATTCCTGTTTTTTCTTAGCCATTCCCTGATTCTTCAAGAAGTTTGTGCTCTATGTTATATGTTATACGTAGAAAAAAGTCACATAGAACAAATGTAATGACTTGAAATATAAAAATGATTTACAGAGAAGAAGTACATCTCTAGGAAACCATTTTCTCAGGAGCTTTCCCCAAAGTTTCTGGGAATTTATGAAATGATTTTGCTGATGAACCTTATTTTTAGCTATACCCTATGGCAGTCTCCTTGCAAAAGAAATGGGAATTCTGTTTATGCTACAGAAATTGAAGTTCTGCACAGCAGTCAATAGAAAATAATAGATATCAATTACACAGCTGGAACTGCTGACTTGATCAGATTTTATAACTCTCTTCTCTGGGGGTCTTTTTAATAAATCCATGGAGAGTAGTGTCATGTGTTTTATGGGAATGCTCCGGTATTTTATTCTATACATAGAAGCAAGTAACTAAAGGCAGTTTGACCACCTTACAGTAACTCACATTCCTAAATACATAAAAATTAATGAAAAACAGACACAGGATGTTAGATCTTTATTAGGTCTGGAAGGAGCTGTTATCTTTGGTTTCTAGGACTTAAAGGGCACTTTGATTTCCGTTTTTTAAGTTTGTATTGTTCATTTCTCTACTCGGAGGGAAATTAGGGGACACATTGCTTTGGACAAGGCCCAACAGTCTTTCACCTCTTCTCTGATTTGTCTTCTCCTTGACCACTCTTTGCACTGGAAAGGATCTGACTTCTAATCTAATTTTATCTGTAAATCTCATCTAATATTCGCTCTGTAAATTGAAGGTAACAAAAGGATCTACTTCCAGATAAGGTTGCCCTAAGGATGAAATGAGATACTACATGGAAAGAATTCAGAGCAGTTGCTGCAGCATTCCAAGCTATGATGAGCCATCGGTCCAAGCCCTGCTGATTCTGTCACCATTTCTGATCAATTTAGAGAATGATCTTCGTAAAAACAACAATTATCAAAGTGTATATTTCTCATTTCCTCACTGTGAAATCCTGAGGAGACTTTTCTATTTCTTTCTATTTTTTTTTATTAAATTTTCAGATTTCTCTTGGAGTGCTTCTCTTGTTTTGCCTATAGGAGAATTGCCTAGGGACAGGGAGGGTGGTGAAGATGCAGATTATCAAAACCTGTTCCCATTCTCAAGCAATTTTTATTCAGTAGACTTGGGTGGGGGCCCAGGAATTTGTGTTATTAACAACTTCCTCCCAAACCCCATCCCCAATCAAGTGATTTGCAGAAGTCTCTTAAGGAAGCAGAGCCTCAGAATCCACAGTTGACCCTTGAACAACCTGGCTATCAACTTTCAACCCAACAAGTGGGTCCACTTATATGCAGGTTTTTTACAATACAGTACTGTAAATGTATTTTCTCTTTCTTATGATTTCTTAATAACATTCTTTCCTCTAGCTTACTTTATTGTAAGAATACAGTATATAATACAAAGAACGTACGAAATGCGTGTTCATAACCTGTTTATGTTATTGGTAAGGCTTCTGATCAACAGGAGGCTAATAGTTAAGTTTTGGGGGAGTCAAAAATTATTTATTCGACAGAGATAGAGACAGCCAGTGAGAGAGGGAACCCAAGTAGGGGGAGTGGGAGAGGAAGAAGCAGGCTCATAGCGGAAGAGCCTGATGTGGGGCTCGATCCCATAAAGCCAGATCACGCCCGGAGCTGAAGGCAGACGCTTAACCGCTGTGCCACCCAGGCACCCGGGGGGAATCAAAAATTATATGCAGATTTTTGACTGCACAGGGTTTGATGCCCATAACCCCTCCCCCCGCATAGTTCAAGGGTCACCTGTCCTTTAGGGCCTGACAATAGGATTGTTGAGTTTATTGAACTGCTACTAAATTTGATTTTCTCAGTTCATTGATGTGTTGAGAACTCTTTGTACTTTCCAAGCTCTTTAAAGAGATTTGAAAAACCTCTACCTTTGCGCGGGTAGGTCTCAGTTCTAACTTTTCTGGAGGATTCCCAGTGGAATACTCAAACCATCATTTCAGGATCCATGGGTCATCTTCCAACATGCTCAGGAGGAGTTAACTACTTTCCAGGATCTTCAAGTCAGAACCTTGCCACCTGCTGGGTGTGGGTGCTGGCATGACTCAGTCCTGTAGAAAGCACCTGGGTGCTGGAAGTTGACGCTTGGCTCCCACCACAGGTGTAGACCGGATTGCCGAGTGTCTAGCCATATTTTTGTGTGAAAACTATAGAAATGACTCAGAAAATGTTCCTTCCACATACTCTGCTTTGTCTCTGTTAAAGTTTTAGCCTCTTTCTATGGTAACGGATTAAAAAAAATGCTTAGGTCTCTTGAAATTTCAATTTCTGTAGTGTTGGGGAAATAGTAACTATAATGTATTATCAGTTTTCTTGGTCATAGAGACCATCTGCTACATCTTGAGTTTCTGGTGGACCCTCTACATTTTTCTCATAGTAGAGATAAAATTGCCTTTTCTTCTCATTCAACTAAAAGTAGGATCAATTAAAAAATCTTTCTTGGAGATGTGCTGCCTGCTCACAAAATATAAAATGTGGTATATTACCCTCCTCTCCATATGCAGTCAACTCCCATAAACGTTAAAGGCACTTAGACACTTGCACGACAGGAGAACAACACCATATGTATTTAAGCCACATGAAAAAGAGGAGAGAAATAACTGCTGTGGTCTTCCCAAAGTTTTACTTTTTGTGCATTTTTTATTTATTCATGTCATCATACAGATTTCTAAATATAGAAGCATCACGTCTCCTATGTGTCATCTTCCCCACGGTAAATCTAATTAAACTGCCATCAAAGTCTGTGTTCACTCTATTATGCCAAGGTTACTACAGCAGATACTAAATGTTAACAGTATCTTTCTTTGCCCACTGCCAGGCATTTGGGGAGGAACCTGAAATAGTAATCATTTAGAAATAGATTTTCATGGGGCGCCTGGGTGGCACAGCGGTTAAGCGTCTGCCTTCGGCTCAGGGCGTGATCCCGGCGTTACGGGATCGAGCCCCACATCAGGCTCCTCTGCTATGAGCCTGCTTCTTCCTCTCCCACTCCCCCTGCTTGTGTTCCCTCTCTCGCTGGCTGTCTCTATCTCTGTCNAAAAAAAAAAAAAACTTTAAAAAAAAAAAAAAAAAAAAAAAAAGAAATAGATTTTCATAACTATTATTTCCTTATTTTTTTATAATCAGTATTTGCTGATTTTGAAAATATCACTGTCAGCAGAGATAATGAATAAACACTTGAAAAAAGTAATATATTTAATGGTGCCTTGGTGACTCAGTCATTTAAGGCTCCGACTCTTGATTTTGGCTCAGGTCATGATCTCAGGGTCATGAGATCGAGCCCCCATTGGGCTCTGCACTGGGTGTGGAGCCTGCTTGGGATTCTCCCTCTCCTTCTCCCTCTGCTCCTCCCCCTGCTGAGAAAAAAATATTTAAAAATATATTTAGGGGGGCACCTGGGTGGCTCAGTTGTTAAGCGTCTGCCTTTGATCAGGGTGTGATCCCAGGGTCCTTGGATTGAGCCCCACATCAGGCTCCTCCACTGGGAGACTGCTTCTTCCTCTCCCACTCACCCTGCCTCAGTTCCCTCTCTCACTGTCTGTCTTTCTCTCTCTGTCAAATAAATAAATAAAATCTTAAAAATAAATAAATAAAAATATATTTAGGAAATTTTCTTGTATATAATAGAGTTTGATGGACAGTTAAAATCAACATTTGCATATTTCTCTGGCTTTGTATCAAGTGCCCAGCTTGCGTTCCAAAGCCGTCCATGTCCGGACACCTACCTCTCCAGTCTGTTTGGCCAATGCTAATATATTGCACTGTTGCTGACTTCTGCATATGGCAAGTACATTGTAGCCCTCATGTTTTTCTTCATGCTAACTTTCAATTTTCATTTTTTAAAAGTCTGAATCCCACCCATATTTAGGACTCAGTTTGAAATAAAGTTTATCTTAGACCTCAGCAGCCCAAAGTGATTTCTCCTTCGCCTTGATTCAACTGACACAGCCCACACAACCCTTGTCATAGATCATCTTGCATTGTTCCTCATCATCTGCTCATCGAAAGCATTTCCTGGGCCACCAACCCAAGGAAGAAGAACGGCACTCAGTAATTCTGTGCATAAACTTTCTCCATGGCAAGGGCTTGCTGTCTGCTCCTCAGCCCCTGGGCATGTTACTGGTGAGGGGGAGCATGCTCTTGACACTCACAGGGGCCAAGCAGGCTGGATGGGGGGTTTCAGGAGCAGGGCTCCTTATCTGGTCATTCTCTGTAGCTTTTCTCTCCTTTCTTTCTCCTCTCTTTTCTCTCTTTCCTTCCTTCCTTCCTTCCTTCCTTCCTTCCTTCCTTCCTTCCTTTCTTTTCTTTTCCTTCCTTTCTTTCTTTCTTTCTTTCTTTCTTTCTTTCTTTCTTTCTTTCTTTCTTTCTTTCTTTCTTTCTTTCGCCTTCACTGTTGCCTCTCTATTACTGCCATACTGGAGCTCTATTTACATTTGCTGCTCTGGGCAAGCAGGCTGCTGTTCCTGTCTGCCCCATTCTCCACCCACACACCAGGCTGCAGACCCTCCTTATTGCTCTGGCACAGCTCCTGGCCCTGCTGGTAGTTCCGTATCTTTGGGGATGCAGGGCACACCGGGTTCTTGTGTCTCCTCTGGGGTTCCTACCCAGTTCCTCCTTTTCCAGCTAAGAAGGCACGGCCGGGGTCTAGCCCCACTCCTCTCTTTGAGTACCCTGGGTTCCTGCTGCGCTAGCCTGGGCATGTGGGTTTCTTCCTCTGCCATCTTTGCCCTTCCCTTCTCCTTGGGGAGCAGTTTCTTATCTGTTCTTATTCCACTACCAGATTTCCTTCCACCTGGACTTGTAGATCCATGCATATGTCTGTGGCCCCAGAGATGGACACTCACCCTTTGGTACAAAGAAGTGTATAGACGAACACCTATCTCAGTAACTAGAGCCCCCACTTTGCTCTGTGTAAGTCCCTGTGCCTGGTGGACTCTAAATAAATATGATTCGAGGTCATCACTTCAAAGCTCTCTCAAACCCTCACAGCAATTAGAACTACTATTTATTCAGCTTCTATCAGCCTGCCAGGTTCTTTACTTGAATTATCTCATTAAATACTTACAACATTACCATGGGGCAGATATTCCTTTTTTCTATTTTATATGTGAAGAAACAGACTCAGAAATTAATTAACTTGCCCTAGGCCACTCAGTTAATAAGAGTCAGAGAAGAGATTCAAACTCAAGTCTTCTGACTCTGTGGTATGTGCACCATTTCTGCTCTGACAGGTTGTTCCCTGGTGAGCTGCAAAATTCCCAGAGAGGTTTAAATTTGTAATTCTCAGTTTATAAGTTCACGGGTTTAGCTCTGCAGGATGAAGTCTCAATGCTGGACAGAAGCTGCCCAGTTATCTGCACACTTTGACTGAAAATGTTAAAATTTACAAAAAGATGTGCTTTATTGTTGATCAGCACATTTAATTATTGGAGAATTACCTGTTTTGGGAAACCTTAAGCCACATTGAAATATTTCCTTTTCACAGTCCCAGAGTTGTGTTTTCATCCATGGATTTGGCTTTTGACCCAAAGACACAGAATATACCATCCCCTCTAACAGTTTAAATTGAAATATAACTCTCTTAAGTAGGTAATTTGTCAGCTGAAGGTTAATGATAGCAAAAATGCTAGTGATCAAATGGCAATTAAATGTATCATATTTTTAAACCAAACTCCCTTAAAAAGTATTACTATGTAATTCCGCTCTAGGAAAACTTCATCATCTACTAAATCAAAGTCAGGGAGACCTCTTTCTTAGCTGCAACATGTTTGTCTTCTATCTTTTCTCTGATTTCACACAAGCTTCATAAATCATTTAGCAGCTGCAATTGTTGTCAAAATGTTTTCGTTTCGAATATAAATATTTATAACTATTGTTTTATTTTCCAAAACAAAGAAAGAGAACTGTACTGAAAACAGCAACTAGGACTGCCAATGCTTTGAACTCAGCCCAAGAGGAGCCCCCATTGTGGGACCAGGATCCCCCAGAGGCCCTTTCCCACATTCTTGCTTCTGCTAGGTCAAACACTTGAGTACCAAATTGAGTTCAAGGATTCCTCAACCTTACTGAATTGGATGAACTCAGTCCAGACCTGGCTTTGCCCTGGGTGGGTGGTCCTCTTGCCAGATGAGAAGCACAAGTCCATTTTTTTCAAGGCATTTCCCAGCATTTCAAAGACGTTGAGAATTGATATCATTCCAATTTTTGTAAGAGAATATGGTTCATATGGGAAGATAGCTAAAACAAACAGGTTCATACTAGACCCTCCTTTCCACTATCCTCCCAATCTCTCTCTTCCCACTGAGACACTTGGCTGAAGATGTGCCCCGTGAGCCAGGCAGGCTCCGGCGATATGGGCTCTCAGCGGCCAGGCACTCTTGTCTTCTTCATAGGGATCAATGCCCTAAGAAGGATTAACTCATCGGATTTGTCTGGAAAGTTTGTTTTCAAAAAGAATCCAACATGACTTACAATGGAAGTATACAAACTGCAGTGATAATAATGAAAACTTATAGAAGGGGAGGAGAAAACTAGACACACAGTTCATGTCATAGAGTTACTGCCCTTGAGCATCAAAGTTTCTGAGCTTCCAGAAGCTCAGAAGGAGAATCGCTATGTCATGCCCAGCATTCACTTGAGTAAAATCAACACTTTTTTTAAAATAAATTTTGAAGCTGAGGAGAGAGTAATTCTCCAGACTTGTTAAAACTATCTTTTTTTTTTTTTGCATATTCCATTTCAGTCTTCATTCTAGTGGAAATAGCCTTATATTGCTCCATTCACAGTATTTGTAAAATTTCCTATTTTTCTTCTCCCCTCCTCAACACCCGTGTAACTATATGTCAGATATATTTTGACAGAAGCTAGATGACCAGCAAGTCAAAGGCAAGAACCCAGGAGCGCCTGGGGTGTGTGTTCAGGCTGTTGCTGGAGCAGAGACAGACGCAGAGGCAGGGCTTGGCTCTCCGCTTGGAGCCACGGTTGCCGACCTTGAAGGGTCAGTAAGTCCTGTGAAGCTTAGGAAAGCTAGGGAAATTCTCCTTAGAAAATATGCAACCACACAATTACAAATTTCTTTTCATGTGATTTTAGGAAGTTGTAGAGCCTAGATTGAAGATCTCTGATACAGAATTAACTGCAGTAGAGCCTGCAAACAGAAATAAGCTCCTCTCAAGGCAAAGCTGGAAAATAATAGGCAACGCCAGAGATAGCCCTTGGGACAGCAAATAAGGGGGACTGCTCAGAACCTTGGGTGTTGGATGTAATGGCCACACACAATCTCCTACTGTGGGTCTTAACACTTTGATCTTAGGACCCCTTCAGGTGTTTTAAAATTTTTGAGAACCTCCCCAAAAGTTTTTTTTTTTAATATAAGCTGTAACTATCGATATTTACCATATTGGAAATTAAAAATGAGAAATTAAAAATATATGTTTTACTCTTTCATTTAACAATAATAAATTGATTATATGTTAACATAAATAACATATCTTTTTAAAAGTTGCTATATTTTAAAAAAGAGTGAGAAAATGCCATTTTTTTCCATTTTTGCCAAGCTCTTTAATGTCTGTGTTAACAGAAGACAGCTGGTGCTCATGTCTGCTTCTGCATTCAATCTGTGGTGTTACGTTGCTTTGTTTGAAGAATATGAAGAAAATCCAGCCTTATGCTGACATATAGATAGAAAAAAGAGAAGTATATTAGCCATCTTTTCAGTTAATTGTGAACATTCTTCTTTGATACTATGCCCAATACTTGACGAGTGGTAGTTTCCTAAAAGAAAGTCCCCACTGGATACACAAGCTGAAATAATTACTATGTACTTTTTCCCCCCACTGTTACATTAAGATCCAACCATCTATCTTTCAGCTTAAATGTTTATTTTACTCTTGAATGCTTTGGACCGCTCAGACACCCTGAGGGAGTCCCTGAGACTCAAGGTCATAGGTAGAGCCCAGAAGCACTCCTTTTCAGGCTGCACACACTGCTGGGCCCCCATGTTCTCCTTTTGTGGTTTTCTTCCACTGTTTCAGGCAGCACATTGTCCTTTTCATCCACAGTTAGCTAACAGTTAAGTATAGAGTATGCACAACACACAGAGTGACCGTCATCACGGTCTTGGAATCCATAGAAACTCCAGCACAAGGCTCAAGGGAGAGACGTGTTCTGATGTAAAGAAAGAGAGAAGACCAGAAGGCAGAGGAAGGCAGACCCTGGAAGCAACCACACCAGGAAGGACTCTGCCTTAACATGTGTGATTGTGTGTGTAGTCCTGGGGACGGGGATGAAAACAACTGGAGTACAGAGGGTGAGGGAAATGTGCTAAAACACAAGCTTTGCCTAATACCAATCATGGTGGGAAATGCCCCACATAGAGTTAAAGCAGTGCTTATAACTTTTTTGCCTCCCAGTCATTTGCAAGGCAGTTAGGATAATTATTAAAATAATACTACTTAGATAAGTGTTTCACAAAGCTGTTGAATGGACCACATGTAGGTTTTTTCTACCATTAAAATTTCTTATATTCGAAAACTTTTTTAAATTAGTAATTAAATTGATTTCCTTTATTGAAGACAAACTTAATCCCTATTTTAAACAAATGAATTCAGCACTAGTGTTTTCTCTTTCCTAGATAATAGTTCCAATACTGGATTTTCAAATCTGATTTTATAGAATCTGGGAGGTCTTCATCTCCCTGCACTTAATAATAGTCTCTGATAAAATGTGAGAAAGCTGTTGCCATTCATGGCTTATTTCTTCAGGAGAGTCTCCCCTGCCGGTCTCAGAAGTCGCTGTTAGGACTGACCTCACCAGAGACAAGGTCTCAGGTGGATTGGCAATAACCAGTGCAAAGTTCTTCCTCCAAATGTGTTCCTTTGCGGCTACAACATTTCATTCCAAGAAATACACCCTTCTCAACAAGGATCGGGCTCAGCCAGAAAGTCCTAGGATTTTTAGAGCCGAAGGTCCTGGGATTGCTGTGTCTTTGTTACTTGTTTAAAGATTCTTGTGTAATCTTTGCCAAAGTCTTCAGACACAGAGACGTTTATTCGCCTGAAAGTCTGCAAAGTTAAAAAAAAAAAAAAACAAAAAACCTATTCTGAGATTGTAACCACAGCCGGGTCCAGAGAGCAGACAGCCTTAGCGCATGCCGCGGCGGTGCCCTGGCTGGGCGCGCCACACAGTTGGGCCACCGAAGTGCGGGAGTCGGGGCGCGGTGGCTGAGTCCTGAGCAGTCTTGCGGTCTAATTGGTGGGAACGTGGAACACCTGCTCTCTGAGGTTACAGCACCCTTCTCGCTGAGTTTATTATTTCTTTGCTTTTCAAGGGAATGGATACCACTTGCTACTGACACGTTATATCTAATGAACTACTTAAAATTCCTCTCAGTACCTTCCATATCCCTGTTATGCCACTAATTTCCCCAAAGGAAACATAGTTTGAAGTGTCTGGGGCATCTGAAGGAACAAGGCAAAAAAGCACATTCTATGCGAAAGTCAAGCTGGCTTCTGTGCAAGCAGCACCCAGGCGCGGGGAAAACTTGTGTTTCCTCCAGATGGTTCCAGGCTCCAGGGACACATTTTTGGTCTCTGCCTCGGTCAAGTTCTGTATTTTCACTGTTAATGACTCAAAGGGGGGTAGAGGGTGATGTGTCGGCAAAAACCACGATGATAAATCCTGCTGATGCACCTTTTCTGGAAAGAGCGGCAGCTGTCTTCCGCCTCATATGCCGGGCATATCTGGTTACCTGTGTGTTCCCCCAGTCCCCAGTCCCCCGTGGGGAGGCGTTGGCGTATGCACAGTTCCAAAACACCTTAATGAGAAGAATGCCGTTGTGGGGCCATCATTATTGTGAACATCTGTGAGCTGTAGTGTTTAATTGAGCTATAGCTAATGTTTATCGTGTGTGGAAAGAGTAGGGGATTAATGGTTGTTTGATTGTCTTTAGATGGTTTCTTATTATCTTTCCCCTTCTCTTGTGATGTTTTGGCAGAAGTTACAAAAAGGAACAGAAGCCCCAAGATCAGGCATCTAAGTTACCTAATTTGGATTTGCAAACAAAGCAGCATGGAGGTTGTTCTTACAGGCCTCCTTAGGAATACATCATATAAAATTTAAGGGCAGATGGAAAAGCAGTTAATCAGTGAGGAAATGTTAGCTCCCCCCCGCCCCTGCCACCATAGGGGGGAAAAAAGATTTTCTAGAAAATTCATCATAATGTCCCAAGTGGTATCAACTTTGCACTCTCATTTCCAAATACACTTATCTTGAATAAACTGCTGTTGAGCCAAAGAAATGAAAGTACATGAAGAATTTTTTTGTATTAAACTACAAGGCTCAAATTTTTTTTTTGAGACAAAGAATGTAAATAATCTTTTTCTTTTCTTTCTTTTTTGTTCCTTGACAAAGCTGAGTACAAATAAAATTTTCATGATCTTGGCTTCCCTGTAGTGACCATTTCTTTGTAGAATGCTGTATGCCATACCCTGTATTCCATTCTTGACAAATCTTTTAAGGCTTAAGTCACAAACAGACTCTTTCTCCTTCTTTCCTTCCTTCCTCCCTCCCTCCTTCTCCCCTCCCTCCCTCCCTCTCCTCTCACTCTTTCTTTTCTTTCTTTCTTTCTTTCTTTCTTTCTTTCTTTCTTTCTTTCTTTCTTTCTCCCCCTTCTTCCTTCCTTCCTTCCTTCCTTCCTTCCTTCCTTCCTTCCTTCCTTCCTTCCTTCCTTCTTTCTTTTCTCAGTATGATTTAAATCTGGAGGCAATTTCCAAGTTGTTTTTCAGTAAGAACATTCCATGTGTCTGGAATTTTAATTCCATTTTCATAAGAAATTTATGTGCATGTAAGTATTCCAACTCTAGACTTTAGGCTCTTCCTCTGTGCTATAAACCTGTGCTCATAGCTGCAAAGAAAGAAATTTCAGCATTTTTGGTAATCTTCAAAGAGCATTCTTTTGAAAGAACTCTGTGGAAGACATGCATACAGATGAGTGTATCCAAATTTTTGTTGACTGAAAAATACCATGCAAGGAGTATGCCAAGGTAAAGAGATCCACATAGGGCCTAAAGTTTTTCCTCTCACTCACAGTCACGAGAAGTGGCCTCCATCCATACTGGCCTTGGCAGCCCTAACCAGACTCCCCAGCCCACCCCCCCTACACCAAGTTCCTCCTCCAGGTGTGTCCCTCCCCTCCCCCAGCACAGAGCAGAAGTAGCATCTTTCTGCAGGAGGCCAGGTGATGTCTTTCTATGTCACCTCAGTCAGACAACAACAAAACCGAAAGCAAACACAATCAGATACAAGAAGGAAAAAGCCCTTTAGAATAAAATTCCTTTGGTCCAAGTATGTATTTTCCCCTTTTATTCTAGCTATCAATTTCCTAGAGAAACCTGAAAGAAAGAGAAGAAAATGCTGAAGAAGACATATGTGATTGAAAGTAGCTGTTATCTTCAGGATGCCACTGGATTGCACATGAGATAATGAATTAAATGAAGTAGAAACCATGGCCTGAACTGGAAATGTGCTTTATGCCTAATGTAATTAATTTCTATTGAAACAGCTAAGCCGTTTAATTTGTGTTGCATGAATAATGAAATGAGAGGGGCACGTATGAATTGACTTTTTAACCGGCAGAGAAGATGCAAACTCCAGGCTTAAAAAATTGATTGGGATTTCCCTGACAACTCTTTAGATTTATGGGTCTCAGACCCAGGTTCTTTCTCTCATTGGTCAGTCACAGATTGGTCTTGCTTTGTAGCCATTTCTAGTCCATCCAGACTATTGGAAACCAAAATCACAAGGATGTTTTTGGACAGCGACTCAAAGCATGGTGCCCAACCCAGATAGCTACTCACTGCATAGCCTTTCCCTGTAAAGTATTTAACTTTCTTCTTTCAAGATTCCCTTCCTCTTAATATTTGGAGAGAGCAGGTAGGAAAGTTATCCCATAGTGATTGTCATGTTGATCTGTGCCTCTGAGACCACATGCTCCCTTGCCAAGGCTGGTTTGGCTACACTGGCCTCAGAGGAAGAGGAGTGCCAGAAAGCTCTCAGCATTAAACACAGTTTTACTGAAGACTTAGTAACAGCACATGATGATTACTAATAAAAGACAAGCTTAGTGCTACATATCCCAGAATCTGGCTAGTGTGCATTTCTGCTGGCTTCCCCTCTCCTTAGCCTGCCACCATGTTACTGGCATTGGGCTTATCATACCCTGTGTCCAAAACCTTAGGCAGACATAAGAGAGTGAGGGGTTGAATAATATTTCTCAAAAGCAAATAGGAATTCTGGAACAGTCCAATCTAGATTCCTATTTCAAAATGCAGGAGAAAGGTCATTTGAAAGGGCACTGATTTTTGGCAATGTCTGTTACATTTAGAAATGTGCCTCTTTAGAAAACCTTCGTTTCCCTTTGCCAGCTACCTCTATCCTCTGTTTGGTCTCCCACCATGACTGGAACAAACATACGCACACACTGCTGAGTCAGTGAACAGAGCTGACTATCATAGTCTAGAAAAAAATGTAATGTTCAGGTGGAAACAGCAGAGGCCAGAGGCAAGGAAACCCAGGGAGCAGGAGAGCGATGGGGGGAGGTGTTTAAGCACCAGTAAAAGCACTTTAAGTATAGGTTCGTAGCATCGTTACTGAGTGGATTTAGCTCCCTAGAAAGGACAGCCCTTAAGGTGTAATCTGTCAGCATCCAAGTCAGGAATCTGCATTCCAGCCTTAACAAGTCTTTCAGTGTAATGGATACAGCAAAGGACAAGGCGATCACCCTGCTGACTCTGGACCAGAGCAGCAGTCCAGTGTTCCAAGGGTCCTAAGAGTTCCCGCACACCTCTTTTTTTTTTTTTTTTTTATCATCAAAGCAGCTTCAGAGGTGGAAAACCACTTTAGCACTCTCTGTTCCACCTTCTTTTTATGTTCCCTTCTCAGCTGCTGGCTATCGCTTCTAGGAGTTCAAAATGCCCTAAACTTTTCCTAAACAACCTGCTGAGTCCCGTGCTTTCTCCAAGGGGTCTGCTTCCTCATCAAACAAGCTTGCTTTGTACCTTTCCTTTCAACTAGCTACTGACAGAATAAGACTTAAATAAATACAACAACACAAGGAATTAGTCCATTTTAAAGATAATACTCCTTAGTCAAAAGAAATGAGTCTTCAGATGTAGCAGATTAGGCATTAAGATTGGTTGATAAGGAAGAAGTTTTGCAGAAAACAGGGAAGAGCTTTGTATCCTCTCTCATGCTCAAGCAGGTACCCCCAACCTGGGCATACCATTTTCATCAGGAAATGACCTGTGAGGAAGCCTTTGGTCTATCCAACACACTTAGCTTTACCTCACTCATCATCACATGTGTGACTTTATGAGAAGAGTTCACGTAAGAAATTGTAGCCCCCTGCTTGCTGTCTGGCTTGGATCACTTGCTCTGAAGAAAGCCAGCTACCATGTTGTGAAGGCATTCAAGCACTCCCATGGAAAGGTTTATGATCAAGGAACTGAGCCCTCCTGCCAAAATCCATGTAAGTGAAACATCTTGAAACCAAATCCTCAGGGGTGCCTGGCTGACTCAGTCAGTAGAGCATGTGACTTGATCTCAGGGTTGTGAGATCAAGCCCAATGTTGGGCCTAGAACTTACTTTAAAACAAAACAAAACAAAACAACAACAACAAAAACCAAAGAAGAAGAAAACAGGTCCTCAAGTGCTAGTCAAGTCTTCAGAGGAATACAGCCCTAGCTGACATCTTGATAACAACTTCATGAGAAGTTGTTCACCTCACCCTAAATTTTTGACCCACAAAAATTGTGAGAATATAAATGTTTGTTGTTGTAAGTTGTTAAGTTTTAGGGCAATTTGTTACATAGCACTGGCTAACTAATAAACTTTTAAAGAATGTCTATTACAAAAAATACACAAAATTACATATAATAATTTGCACTTACTATGTAAGTGCAAATATTCCTCCCTGTTCCAATAGGATTTGAGGCAATATTATTATGTATTTTATTTGCTCAAGGAATGACCAAATTTGGTATGGTATTTTTTTTTTAAAGATTTTATTTATTTATTTGACACAGAGAGAGAGACCACCAGCGAGAGAGGGAACACAAGCAGGGGGAATGGGAGAGGAAGAAGCAGGCTCCCAGCAGAAGAGCCTGATGTGGGGCTCGATCCCAGGACTCCGGGATCATGCCCTGAGCCAAAGGCAGACGCCTAATGACTGAGCCACCCAGGTGCCCCTGGTATGGCACTTTTAAACAAGATATTTACACACTTCTTTTGTATCACATTGTGCTACAATGAAGTTTGAATTTTTTTTAATGAATGTAACATTATATTTTACCCTCACTTTTTTGCCTGCAGCTTGGAAACTAGAAAAAGCTATCATATTATATTAAAACAGAACTTACTAATTGCATAGAAAATTAGACAGATTATAATAAATTACATGTGGCTAAAGTTTAATTAAGAAGGTGTATTCTTCTTTACTTTTTTTGGTTTCTTTTGTGAAATAAGTGTTTTCTGTAGCTATTCAGAAAAATAGAAGACATTTATAGTGGTTTGGCTTCATCTGAACAGTGAAGGTTTGCTTAAATTAAAACAAACAGATTTTCCACCTTTCAATTATGGTGTGTTTCCTGATTTGAACTGAATAATCTAATTATCCTTAATTTTAGCCCTCATTTGTAAAAAATGAGAAATCAGCAAAAAAAGTCAAGTGAAGTCAAGAGCTAATGGTATAAAAAGATGTCCTGCTTACGAGTAAAGAGACACTGGAGCAAGTGAATTCCATTCTCCTCCCGGCTGGTCCACTAGCAGCTATTCTGTCTCATGCAAAAGAGATTGGAAAGTTTCCCCTAAACAGCATATTCCAAGTATTTTATTCCAAGGATTAATTCATTTCTTCTCTTTAATCTTGGAATCAAGTAATTTGCAGCAATTGGAAAAGAGCAGGTGTACTTGTTATTGTTCCAAAACTTAACGGTTTAAATAACAACAAAAGTTTATTATCCCACAATTTCTGCAGGTCAAAAAATTGGGAATAGTTCATCAAGGTGTTTCTGGCTCCAGGTCTTTCATGAGGTTGCCACCAAGATGTCAACCAGGGCAACAATTATCTAAAGGCTTGACTGGAATTGGAAGATCCACTTCCAAGATGGCTCCCTCACATGGCAGTTAGCAGGACACCTCTTCCTCACTGCTTGGATCTCCATAGGGTGTCTTGCATGTCTTGTGATCAGGCAGCTGGCTTTCCACTGAGTGAGTAATATAAGAAAGAGGAAGGCAGAACAGTAATGTTTCTTACAACCTATTCTTGGAAGTCACAAACCATCATTTCTGCAATATCTTAATGGCTGCATAGGTCAACCCTAGTGAATGTAGCTTTTAGAAGAATGCCATGTGTATGTACTCTATAGTTCATAACTGCCCCAAAGAGACCTGGGGGCAGTGCTCATCCTCAAATCCATTAAATTTGTTTTTTCCAGAAAATATATGGATATTTTCATTAGTTCATTTTTTTAAAACTTAAATTAACCTACACTAATTTTTTTCTAGGATTCTTTGGATTTAAGGATTGTGGAGAAGGTATTACAGGTAGGTACAATTTACCTTCCTTTTGTTTGATTGTTTTGTTTTTTTATTTGCATGCAGGTCTACAGCTAAGTTATCAAACCACTGTTTTAATCCAAGGCACTTAGACAAAGTACACTCTATTTCCAACGAACAGTCTGCCACAGAGAGTTTTTATATAGAATGGTTTTATTGCATAGATATTAAACATAATTTAAAAGTACTACATTGAATTAGTAAATCTTAGATGTTTTATTAGCATTATAAAAGCGTTCAAGATACAAAAATGTTTAATTATAAAAAAGTCCTTGAAAAAGCTAGAACTCTTTGTCTTGAAATTTCCAGGCTATCACACCTTTATTTACAGTCTAAAGATGTACACCACTAACCATAGCTACTCACAGTGAAAACAAAGAAAATATGCAATAAGCTTGCAAGCAGTGAAAGCCACTTATTTCATTTACAATTAGGAATGATTCAGGGAATGATCAGGAATGTCAAAGAATGCTATGAGTTTCTTTTTTAAAAAAAAAGTACAAGCTTTTAGTAGAATGATTTTGTGTCTTGAAGTCAAATGGATGTTTTGAATCCTTACTTGTGTTTGACCTTGGGCAAGTGACTTAAACTCCTTGAACTTTAGCTATAGATAGGAGGTGATACCTATCTTGCAGGTTAATTAGAAGGATTAGAAAGAATTTTAGTAACATCATTAATACAGGTCCTAGCAACTTGTGGGGGCTCAAAAAGTTACCGTCTATTGTTAGTTAGGTAACACCATCTCTGAAAATTTGGAATAAAGTTTCTAGATAGTGAATCATATTTAAAATACACTTAGGCATTTGCCTGTAATAAAATCATTTATTAATTTGTTATTTAAAGAGAACAATCTTTCCGTAAGGAAACCACGACTTTCAAATGAGCAATGAGTTGGTCTAGATATTTAAAGATTAAGTTGGCCTTGACTAAGGTATAACACACCCATGCCAGCACCTGGTACCTGCAGCTCTACTGAAAGAGAAGGAAAGTTTTCCTGGTCTTTTTCTCTGTCCCTCTGAATTCACTTACAGAGAGAGGAGAAGCTGGGCTGGTGCCAGAGACAATAAACATGAATTTCTCCTTAGATACAAGTGCAGTGTTTACAAGGTTAGATGTCTAGTGCAGGACTTTGACATTATGTAATTCAACTTTTGTTGTGTTAATGTACCTCATTCATATGCTGATAAGACTCCTCTTGCTGGTGGCAAAGGGTTGCCTTTAAATTAATATAAAGGGCAGCTGTAAGTTTTAAATTTACTACAACCTGATCAGCCCAATGGATGTGCTATTCTCATCATAAATTTAACTATGGTTACGTTGCTTGGGCAGATAATTAGAAAGCACACCATTACTTCTACACTGAGTACAATATGCATTTTGGTTTTTAGCCATAGTTATTTTAACAGTTTAAAGAGTAAATTAAATTTACAATAGTTCTCATCAAGGTACATGCAGTGATATTCCATATAGCGACAATGGACATTGGAGATTATCTGGTTCAACCCCTTCATTTTATCAATGAGCGAATTGCTCCTAAAGAGGGAAGGGATTTCCTCGAGGTCACACAGCTGCTGAAAAGCAAAGCTGATGCTGGACTCCTCTCTTTCCTCCCTTACATCGACACAGAGTGAAATATGGTAACGTTTTAGTGGGAGAGCCTGGGTTTATCTCATCCATTCACATTTTCTTTAAATAAATTAAAACATTTTGCCAACTTTTTAATGTAGTATAAGTTATCTGCTGAGTAACCATAGCATTTGTTGAAGGGCTTTTGGACAGCAATTTCTTCCTTTCTTTTTATGTCCTCTAGGTGAAGGCCATATTATCTCATGCAAAGACCATGACAATGCCTACTTCTGTTATCTCTCCACTCCATTCCAACATGAAAAATACCCATGGTAAACTCATTCATTCCCTTCCATTGCAAGTGTCTGCCCTGGAGGAGGCACTGTTCGAAGTGTTGGGCATGCTGCAATGAATAACAAAGAAACCAAGCTTATGTCCTCTTCACAGAATCCTGAGAACTCTATTGACATTCCTGGCACAAAACTATTCTATGCCTTCTATTGTTTGCTTCATGGAGCTCTGCCTGACCACAGTAGCCCACGGCGTCTGCAGTACAGTGCTCTTCCATACCGCAATCATTGAAGTGCGGGTTAAAAATAAATAAGCGACGGGGCGCCTGGGTGGCACAGCGGTTAAGCGTCTGCCTTCGGCTCAGGGTGTGATCCTGGCGTTATGGGATCGAGCCCCACATCAGGCTCCTCTGCTATGAGCCTGCTTCTTCCTCTCCCACTCCCCCTGCTTGTGCTCCCTCTCTCGCTGGCTGTCTTTATCTCTGTCAAATAAATAAATAAAATCTAAAATAAATAAATAAATAAGCAAATAAATAAATAAATAAATAAATAAATAAATAAATAAATAAATAAAAATAAGGCTCCTGGGGTCTATCTCAGATCACTGAAGCAAATTGCTGGGTTAAAAGTCTGCCTCCTTAGCCAGCACCCCAAAGTGATTCTTAGGCACATCAAAATTTGAAACCCACATGCCTACACAAATGAATGTTGGCTCCATTCACTAGGCCTGTAGCACATGGCTATGTGTCATTTCAAAAGTGAATAAAGTACTTTGTCTATTATATGGTTAGCTTCTTTAACAGAGTGGCTTTATGTGCATTTTTCTGTACGTCTCACAGTGCCTAGCACCATTTATTGAATATATTACCTATTCAATTTATTAAATGACTCTCTAATTACATGTGGAGTGACATTCTTCATTCGTGATACACATTTCTCCACAGGAAAGCAGCACAAAAATTTTAATTTTTGTTCTTAAAACGTCAGTTTTTCAAAGTTGCCAAACCTGAGTGGAAGCTCTGTGGCGACACTAAATGACTGTAGTGGTTGTTACCACCAGTGGCGGCGGCGGCCCTCTTCTCCTCCTGCCCACCCTGGGTTTACTAGATGTCTCGGCTCCTGGGCTTTGTCTTTGGATGACTGTGCTCTAGGTCTAGAGTAGGGCCTGTGGTTCAGGCCAGCAAGATCCAATCTCATCTATTGTCTATTCAGGGATGTGTATGACTTAATTAACTCCTGTGAGACACAAAGAGAGATTGACAGGGAGCCTCCAGAACATGGAAACTTCAGCATATGGAAGAGAAAGCATGTAACCTTGGTGGCCATCTTACCACCTTGACAGCAACCAGCCTTATCCTCTGGCAGATGCTGCAGAAGGCAGAGATGGAAAGAAACAGAGTCCCCACTGACCTCAGTGGGTTGTTGAAACAAACCACCTCTGAAACTGGCTTTGCCTTCAGCTTTTCCAGTTATGTAAGGCAACAATCCCTTTTGATTATTTAAGTCACTTGGAGCTGGGTATTCTGCTACATGGAACCAAAAGCATCCTGAGTGACGCAGGTAAGGACCATGTTTATCTTTTTCACGGCTGCGCCTCCAAGACCTGACACAGTATGTAATGCAAAGCAGACAAAGCCAAGATATGTTTTTGAGTGAAAAAGCAAACTTCAATTGTGCGTTCTCGTATTCCTAGCAGACTGAATAACCACAGCACATTCAGAAATTGTCGTGGTTTGTTGGAGAACACCGATCATGTCGTTCAGTCTGCTAAGCTACACATCCATGTGTTGAATCTGTACTGTATCCCAAGTGCTGTGTTAGTTTCTGGGGATATGGAGATTTTTAATAGGGAAGATCAAATGAATTAATGTTTGCTGACTCTCTGAAATTGTCGGGACACTGGGCAGAGTGCATAGATTTTTTTCAATTAAACCTCTTGTAAGCCTTATGAGATATATACATTGTTCTTATCTTTTAAA
>NC_048235.1:31978058-31981671 GCF_002007445.2 Ailuropoda melanoleuca | reverse complement strand
AGCATTATAAAAGCGTTCAAGATACAAAAATGTTTAATTATAAAAAAGTCCTTGAAAAAGCTAGAACTCTTTGTCTTGAAATTTCCAGGCTATCACACCTTTATTTACAGTCTAAAGATGTACACCACTAACCATAGCTACTCACAGTGAAAACAAAGAAAATATGCAATAAGCTTGCAAGCAGTGAAAGCCACTTATTTCATTTACAATTAGGAATGATTCAGGGAATGATCAGGAATGTCAAAGAATGCTATGAGTTTCTTTTTTAAAAAAAAAGTACAAGCTTTTAGTAGAATGATTTTGTGTCTTGAAGTCAAATGGATGTTTTGAATCCTTACTTGTGTTTGACCTTGGGCAAGTGACTTAAACTCCTTGAACTTTAGCTATAGATAGGAGGTGATACCTATCTTGCAGGTTAATTAGAAGGATTAGAAAGAATTTTAGTAACATCATTAATACAGGTCCTAGCAACTTGTGGGGGCTCAAAAAGTTACCGTCTATTGTTAGTTAGGTAACACCATCTCTGAAAATTTGGAATAAAGTTTCTAGATAGTGAATCATATTTAAAATACACTTAGGCATTTGCCTGTAATAAAATCATTTATTAATTTGTTATTTAAAGAGAACAATCTTTCCGTAAGGAAACCACGACTTTCAAATGAGCAATGAGTTGGTCTAGATATTTAAAGATTAAGTTGGCCTTGACTGAGGTATAACACACCCATGCCAGCACCTGGTACCTGCAGCTCTACTGAAAGAGAAGGAAAGTTTTCCTGGTCTTTTTCTCTGTCCCTCTGAATTCACTTACAGAGAGAGGAGAAGCTGGGCTGGTGCCAGAGACAATAAACATGAATTTCTCCTTAGATACAAGTGCAGTGTTTACAAGGTTAGATGTCTAGTGCAGGACTTTGACATTATGTAATTCAACTTTTGTTGTGTTAATGTACCTCATTCATATGCTGATAAGACTCCTCTTGCTGGTGGCAAAGGGTTGCCTTTAAATTAATATAAAGGGCAGCTGTAAGTTTTAATTTACTACAACCTGATCAGCCCAATGGATGTGCTATTCTCATCATAAATTTAACTATGGTTACGTTGCTTGGGCAGATAATTAGAAAGCACACCATTACTTCTACACTGAGTACAATATGCATTTTGGTTTTTAGCCATAGTTATTTTAACAGTTTAAAGAGTAAATTAAATTTACAATAGTTCTCATCAAGGTACATGCAGTGATATTCCATATAGCGACAATGGACATTGGAGATTATCTGGTTCAACCCCTTCATTTTATCAATGAGCGAATTGCTCCTAAAGAGGGAAGGGATTTCCTCGAGGTCACACAGCTGCTGAAAAGCAAAGCTGATGCTGGACTCCTCTCTTTCCTCCCTTACATCGACACAGAGTGAAATATGGTAACGTTTTAGTGGGAGAGCCTGGGTTTATCTCATCCATTCACATTTTCTTTAAATAAATTAAAACATTTTGCCAACTTTTTAATGTAGTATAAGTTATCTGCTGAGTAACCATAGCATTTGTTGAAGGGCTTTTGGACAGCAATTTCTTCCTTTCTTTTTATGTCCTCTAGGTGAAGGCCATATTATCTCATGCAAAGACCATGACAATGCCTACTTCTGTTATCTCTCCACTCCATTCCAACATGAAAAATACCCATGGTAAACTCATTCATTCCCTTCCATTGCAAGTGTCTGCCCTGGAGGAGGCACTGTTCGAAGTGTTGGGCATGCTGCAATGAATAACAAAGAAACCAAGCTTATGTCCTCTTCACAGAATCCTGAGAACTCTATTGACATTCCTGGCACAAAACTATTCTATGCCTTCTATTGTTTGCTTCATGGAGCTCTGCCTGACCACAGTAGCCCACGGCGTCTGCAGTACAGTGCTCTTCCATACCGCAATCATTGAAGTGCGGGTTAAAAATAAATAAGCGACGGGGCGCCTGGGTGGCACAGCGGTTAAGCGTCTGCCTTCGGCTCAGGGTGTGATCCTGGCGTTATGGGATCGAGCCCCACATCAGGCTCCTCTGCTATGAGCCTGCTTCTTCCTCTCCCACTCCCCCTGCTTGTGCTCCCTCTCTCGCTGGCTGTCTTTATCTCTGTCAAATAAATAAATAAAATCTAAAATAAATAAATAAATAAGCAAATAAATAAATAAATAAATAAATAAATAAATAAATAAATAAATAAAAATAAGGCTCCTGGGGTCTATCTCAGATCACTGAAGCAAATTGCTGGGTTAAAAGTCTGCCTCCTTAGCCAGCACCCCAAAGTGATTCTTAGGCACATCAAAATTTGAAACCCACATGCCTACACAAATGAATGTTGGCTCCATTCACTAGGCCTGTAGCACATGGCTATGTGTCATTTCAAAAGTGAATAAAGTACTTTGTCTATTATATGGTTAGCTTCTTTAACAGAGTGGCTTTATGTGCATTTTTCTGTACGTCTCACAGTGCCTAGCACCATTTATTGAATATATTACCTATTCAATTTATTAAATGACTCTCTAATTACATGTGGAGTGACATTCTTCATTCGTGATACACATTTCTCCACAGGAAAGCAGCACAAAAATTTTAATTTTTGTTCTTAAAACGTCAGTTTTTCAAAGTTGCCAAACCTGAGTGGAAGCTCTGTGGCGACACTAAATGACTGTAGTGGTTGTTACCACCAGTGGCGGCGGCGGCCCTCTTCTCCTCCTGCCCACCCTGGGTTTACTAGATGTCTCGGCTCCTGGGCTTTGTCTTTGGATGACTGTGCTCTAGGTCTAGAGTAGGGCCTGTGGTTCAGGCCAGCAAGATCCAATCTCATCTATTGTCTATTCAGGGATGTGTATGACTTAATTAACTCCTGTGAGACACAAAGAGAGATTGACAGGGAGCCTCCAGAACATGGAAACTTCAGCATATGGAAGAGAAAGCATGTAACCTTGGTGGCCATCTTACCACCTTGACAGCAACCAGCCTTATCCTCTGGCAGATGCTGCAGAAGGCAGAGATGGAAAGAAACAGAGTCCCCACTGACCTCAGTGGGTTGTTGAAACAAACCACCTCTGAAACTGGCTTTGCCTTCAGCTTTTCCAGTTATGTAAGGCAACAATCCCTTTTGATTATTTAAGTCACTTGGAGCTGGGTATTCTGCTACATGGAACCAAAAGCATCCTGAGTGACGCAGGTAAGGACCATGTTTATCTTTTTCACGGCTGCGCCTCCAAGACCTGACACAGTATGTAATGCAAAGCAGACAAAGCCAAGATATGTTTTTGAGTGAAAAAGCAAACTTCAATTGTGCGTTCTCGTATTCCTAGCAGACTGAATAACCACAGCACATTCAGAAATTGTCGTGGTTTGTTGGAGAACACCGATCATGTCGTTCAGTCTGCTAAGCTACACATCCATGTGTTGAATCTGTACTGTATCCCAAGTGCTGTGTTAGTTTCTGGGGATATGGAGATTTTTAATAGGGAAGATCAAATGAATTAATGTTTGCTGACTCTCTGAAATTGTCGGGACACTGGGCAGAGTGCATAGATTTTTTTCAATTAAACCTCTTGTAAGCCTTATGAGATATATACATTGTTCTTATCTTTTAAA
>NC_048235.1:31959860-31973136 GCF_002007445.2 Ailuropoda melanoleuca | reverse complement strand
AAATAAATAAATAAATAAATAAATAAAAATAAGGCTCCTGGGGTCTATCTCAGATCACTGAAGCAAATTGCTGGGTTAAAAGTCTGCCTCCTTAGCCAGCACCCCAAAGTGATTCTTAGGCACATCAAAATTTGAAACCCACATGCCTACACAAATGAATGTTGGCTCCATTCACTAGGCCTGTAGCACATGGCTATGTGTCATTTCAAAAGTGAATAAAGTACTTTGTCTATTATATGGTTAGCTTCTTTAACAGAGTGGCTTTATGTGCATTTTTCTGTACGTCTCACAGTGCCTAGCACCATTTATTGAATATATTACCTATTCAATTTATTAAATGACTCTCTAATTACATGTGGAGTGACATTCTTCATTCGTGATACACATTTCTCCACAGGAAAGCAGCACAAAAATTTTAGTTTTTGTTCTTAAAACGTCAGTTTTTCAAAGTTGCCAAACCTGAGTGGAAGCTCTGTGGCGACACTAAATGACTGTAGTGGTTGTTACCACCAGTGGCGGCGGCGGCCCTCTTCTCCTCCTGCCCACCCTGGGTTTACTAGATGTCTCGGCTCCTGGGCTTTGTCTTTGGATGACTGTGCTCTAGGTCTAGAGTAGGGCCTGTGGTTCAGGCCAGCAAGATCCAATCTCATCTATTGTCTATTCAGGGATGTGTATGACTTAATTAACTCCTGTGAGACACAAAGAGAGATTGACAGGGAGCCTCCAGAACATGGAAACTTCAGCATATGGAAGAGAAAGCATGTAACCTTGGTGGCCATCTTACCACCTTGACAGCAACCAGCCTTATCCTCTGGCAGATGCTGCAGAAGGCAGAGATGGAAAGAAACAGAGTCCCCACTGACCTCAGTGGGTTGTTGAAACAAACCACCTCTGAAACTGGCTTTGCCTTCAGCTTTTCCAGTTATGTAAGGCAACAATCCCTTTTGATTATTTAAGTCACTTGGAGCTGGGTATTCTGCTACATGGAACCAAAAGCATCCTGAGTGACGCAGGTAAGGACCATGTTTATCTTTTTCAGGGCTGCGCCTCCAAGACCTGACACAGTATGTAATGCAAAGCAGACAAAGCCAAGATATGTTTTTGAGTGAAAAAGCAAACTTCAATTGTGCGTTCTCGTATTCCTAGCAGACTGAATAACCACAGCACATTCAGAAATTGTCATGGTTTGTTGGAGAACACCGATCATGTCGTTCAGTCTGCTAAGCTACACATCCATGTGTTGAATCTGTACTGTATCCCAAGTGCTGTGTTAGTTTCTGGGGATATGGAGATTTTTAATAGGGAAGATCAAATGAATTAATGTTTGCTGACTCTCTGAAATTGTCGGGACACTGGGCAGAGTGCATAGATTTTTTTCAATTAAACCTCTTGTAAGCCTTATGAGATATATACATTGTTCTTATCTTTTAAACAAACAAAATGATCTAGCAGTGAGTAAGTGATTAGACAAAGGTCACATAGCTAATAGGTGGGGAAATTGACATTCAAACTCAGGTTTTGTGCTTCCTCTTACACCACAGTTTGGTGCCAGAGCCCAAGAGCCTCAGAGCGTTTCCACCCCGGCTGGAGGCCTGGAGGGAACAGGGCAGTGGCAGAGAAGTCTGAAGTTTCACAGTTGATCCTCTGCAGAGGGAACTCAGTAACTCCTTGTTCCAAGGTCACTGAAGGGAAAAATAGAAGCCTTTGCCTCAGAGAAATAATAATGTTTGTTACTCACAATGGTTTTTGTCTTATTTTAAAATTTAATTGGAGCTCGTTTTTAGCTTCTGTGACTGCCAAATGACCAAGAGGTCAGTTGCCCTGCTGTGGGCTTTCTAGCCAATTCATGAGGGTTATTTTACTTGACAAGGGTCCTGTTTTAATGGGATGGGTTGTCACATCCTATTCATATCCTGCTTTTGATCTCACTGCAGCCAATTTGATTAAACTATTCTCCTGCCCTCAATATTGTCCCTTCCAGATTTTTCTTTTAGCAGCCCCACTTTGATATGCAGGGAGAACTGGTCCTGGTCAAGCTGTTTCCTGTCTTTCTGGATTTCCCCCAACACCTGAGTGTGCTCTTCGGCGTCCAGCAGTGTGGAGCGTGCCAGACTCCACAGCAGCTGCACAGCCAGCTGCTTTGGGATTGCAGGCAACATGGGTGAAGACCTTATCGGCCCTAGCTTCCCAGCCGCCACCAGCCAGCTTCCTCCCTGGTTCAACAAGACCATTATGTGCTGAGCTGCTCTATTTCGCAGTAGCTTTAATTCTTTCTCAGCAGCAGATGCCATTGTTCTGTGGCAGGCAAATGTCTTGAAATGAGTATCTGGACAGCCCTGCTCTTGAGTGCACAGGCCCATCAGCTTGGCGTTCCTTGTAGGGGGATGGGAACCCGAGCTCGATGACTTCATTAGCACCAAGAGACAACCAGAGAGCGTGGGACATCAGAAGTCAGATGAAGACGTGGACAACGGAGAAAGATGAATGGGAGAGGTGGTGTGAAGAAAGGAAGGGGAGAAAGGAGCAAGGAAAAGAAGGCATGCGGCTTGTCGAGGTGCAGGAGGAGCCCGATGTTGAGGGAAGCACTCTCTTACCTTCCCTCTCAATGCCATCAGTCAGGCTTTTATCACTTAGGTTTACTGGTTGAACCCATTTCCCGGCCCATCCCAGGCCTTAGAGTACAATAGACATTTCATGATGATTGCAGCTGAAGTCTGGAATTAGTCTTAATTTGGTGGTGCCATGTTCTTGCGGTGAACCCAAGATGGCCTGACACCTTTTGATCCACAACTTCCCCCATACCCTCACCAAGTTGACCCAGTTAATATACACAGGTTTCTGCCTGCCGTTCCTCTTCTGTCTTCAGCTGCTTAATGGGACTGGTGTCCTATGCAAATTTCCAGACCAGTGGTGCCCACAGAACCGCCACAGAACTTCCTGTGAATCAGGCTCCTTGGGGTTGTGCACGCCCAGACTGTATGACCTTCTGTGACAGTCCTGTTTCCATATCCCAGAGCCCTTATGGTTGGTGGAAGAGCTTGTCTCTTAATCCTAGGTGTTGGCTAACTTCTTCCCTCAACAAACCATTATGTTTGTCTCATCTTATTCAGAAAAGTGGCTGTTATGCTGGGCACATCTAGGATATTGAGTTTGGACTGAATCATCAGGCAAAATCCTCTAATACTGCAGCTTTCCACACCTCAGCTTCCTATCAGGAATGACTTTATACAATAGCTGAGTCAGTCCTCCGCCTGGTCTGGCCCACATCCAATCCCTGAATCTCTCCTGCCCACAGTTGGGCCCTGGAGGTCGCAGTGGGACTGAGAATCCAGCTGCCTGTGCTGTTCTTCCTTCCCATGGTCCCACAGAGGGCAGAATGATTTTTCAAAGCACAAAACTCTGCTAGCTGCTCCTACTTTTCAGTAGCTTCCTAATGCCCTCAGAAGGAGAAAGAATCAAAAAGGTGAAATCAGAGAAAATTTAAAAACTAATCAATTTTATTGAAAAGTAGATGTTCTATCACATAAAAGTAACAAATCTCTGGCTAATTTAATTTAAAAAATAATATAGTAATATAGAACTATTATAAAGTATATTTGCATAGATAATGTTTATATAAATATACACACACATATACACATATACAGTTTTATATATACATACATAGTTATGTATACACAAATAATATATTATATATATATGTATGTGTGTGTATGTGTGTGTGTGTANGTTGGGCCCTGGAGGTCGCAGTGGGACTGAGAATCCAGCTGCCTGTGCTGTTCTTCCTTCCCATGGTCCCACAGAGGGCAGAATGATTTTTCAAAGCACAAAACTCTGCTAGCTGCTCCTACTTTTCAGTAGCTTCCTAATGCCCTCAGAAGGAGAAAGAATCAAAAAGGTGAAATCAGAGAAAATTTAAAAACTAATCAATTTTATTGAAAAGTAGATGTTCTATCACATAAAAGTAACAAATCTCTGGCTAATTTAATTTAAAAAATAATATAGTAATATAGAACTATTATAAAGTATATTTGCATAGATAATGTTTATATAAATATACACACACATATACACATATACAGTTTTATATATACATACATAGTTACATATACATAAATATTATATATATGTATGTGTGTGTGTGTGTATATATATATATGATCTCAGTATTCAAATTAGAAATCTTAATAAAATTTAACTGTATTTAACCCTTTTTATATGACTCAAGTACAGGAAGAAAATTGGAATAGACCAAAAAATGTGAAAGAAATTTTTGAAGTTTATGAAAGAATAACCTCTAGGAAAGATGTCAGTGGGCTTTTGTAAAGTTATTTCAAATGTTCAGGAAATAGATAATCCCTAGCATTACCTGTTACCATTTAAATGGTTCCTAAAGGGATACCTTGGTGGCTCAGTTGGTTAAGCATTTGCCTTATGCTCAGGTCATGATCTTGAGGTCCTGGGATTGAGCCCCACGCCTGGCTCTTTACTCAGCAGGGACTCTGCTTCTCTCTCTCCCTGTGCCCCTCCCCACTGCTCTGTTCTCTCTCCCCCGACACACACACTCAAATAAATAATCTTTAAAAAATTTTTAAGGGGCGCCTGGGTGGCACAGAGGTTAAGCGTCTGCCTTCGGCTCAGGGCATGATCCTGGCATTATGGGATCGAGCCCCACATCAGGCTCTTCCGCTATGAGCCTGCTTTTTTCTCTCCCACTCCCCCTGCTTGTGTTCCCTCTCTCGCTGGCTGTCTCTATCTCTGTCGAATAAATAAATAAATAATCTTTAAAAAAATTTTTTAAAAAAATCGTTCCTAAAGATTTAAAAGAAAGACTGTAAATTTCATTTTAGTTAGTATGATTCTGATATTAAAATCTGATTAAATTGTTTTAAAAATAGAACACTTATGTCACTTATAAATGTAGATGCCACATACACTAAAAAATAATAGCTTATTAAATTTCTCAGTATAATACTGTTATATTCACATATCAGGTAATCAATGTATTAGAAGAATAATATACTTTGTCAAGTAAGATTTAATATAAGAATATATGTTTAATTAAATATTAGAATCCTATGAACATAATTTATAATATTATTAGATCAAATAAAAGGTATGCATTTGATGGAGTTCAATTTTATTCCAATTTTTTTTAAATAGTAAAACAGGAGTAGAGAAAAATATCCTTAATATGATAAAAATAAAAAAGAATCACAAAACAATAGCAAGCATCTCACCTCACGATAAGAATGTTAATGGTATTGTTCCTAAGTCAGACATAAAACCAAGAAAGCTTCTTTTACTACTGCTATTATTATTATGAACATTTTACTTGCTGTTCTGAAAATTTTAATCACTGTAATAAGATAAATTTATTCTTGATTAAAAAAAGGGAGAGCTATACAACCACATCTGTCAATTATTTCTCACAAAACTGGGACAAGAAAGGGAGAGCAGACATTAANTGCTTGTGTTCCCTCTCTCGCTGGCTGTCTCTATCTCTGTCGAATAAATAAATAAATAATCTTAAAAAAAATTTTTTTTTAAAAATCTTTCCTAAAGATTTAAAAGAAAGACTGTAAATTTCATTTTAGTTAGTATGATTCTTNTGCTTGTGTTCCCTCTCTCGCTGGCTGTCTCTATCTCTGTCGAATAAATAAATAAATAATCTTTAAAAAAATTTTTTAAAAAAATCGTTCCTAAAGATTTAAAAGAAAGACTGTAAATTTCATTTTAGTTAGTATGATTCTGATTAAAATCTGATTAAATTGTTTTAAAAATAGAACACTTATGTCACTTATAAATGTAGATGCCACATACACTAAAAAATAATAGCTTATTAAATTTCTCAGTATAATACTGTTATATTCACATATCAGGTAATCAATGTATTAGAAGAATAATATACTTTGTCAAGTAAGATTTAATATAAGAATATATGTTTAATTAAATATTAGAATCCTATGAACATAATTTATAATATTATTAGATCAAATAAAAGGTATGCATTTGATGGAGTTCAATTTTATTCCAATTTTTTTTAAATAGTAAAACAGGAGTAGAGAAAAATATCCTTAATATGATAAAAATAAAAAAGAATCACAAAACAATAGCAAGCATCTCACCTCACGATAAGAATGTTAATGGTATTGTTCCTAAGTCAGACATAAAACCAAGAAAGCTTCTTTTACTACTGCTATTATTATTATGAACATTTTACTTGCTGTTCTGAAAATTTTAATCACTGTAATAAGATAAATTTATTCTTGATTAAAAAAAGGGAGAGCTATACAACCACATCTGTCAATTATTTCTCACAAAACTGGGACAAGAAAGGGAGAGCAGACATTAACAATTCTTCCAAAGAGCTTTCTAGACAGTAAAGAATCAGGCACTTTTAGAATCTGATAATAAGAATGTTTGTGATAAAACATTTCAGAAGGATAATTTGGTAATGGATATATCAAAAATCTTGAACATATATATGAAATTCTTGGTTCTCAGATGAGCAAAAATGGGTATATGCTTACCTAATGCAGTGTTTTCAGTCCTTATTTAGGCAGAAAGTGAGATGATGGAGATTTGTATGTGAAATATATATTATACAGATATACCTACAGACAGAATAAGAGACAGCAACACATTAATAGTAGCTCTGGGTAGTGGAACTGCTAAAGAAGGATTTTCAACAAGGTAAAATTCATGACTCATAAAAATATAAAATGAACACATGAACAACATTTTGTTCAATTTATGAAGTAATGAGGGAACCAGTAAGATATTAAGACTGTTTCAAAGAATGTTTAAGAAGAATATTTAAGATATATAGGCAATTTAACAAAAGAATGTAGGATATAATCTCCTGGCTCATGACAAAACTGGTTAATACTTTGCAGCGCAATATGGCTAGTGATGTTATCTTTCCTAGGGGACAGAAATTATTTGGATCTCTCCTGGACAAAAATCTACAAGTTGGCTTGTGATTTCACTAAGCCTGGGAATTTAAACCAAAAGTAAACAGTGTGTCAAACAAAGTAAACCCCTTGATCGATGCTGTCCAATATGGTGGCTACTAGTCCCATGTGGCTTTTGAACACTTGAAATAAGCCAGCCCAAACCGAGATGTACTGTAAGTACGAAATACGTGCCAGGTTTCAAAGAGTTAGTACAATAAAGTCATATAAAACATCTCATTAATAATTTCTTACATGGATTACACATAAAATTGATAATATTTTGGATATATTGGGTTAAATAAATTATATTATAAAAATAAATTTACCTGTTTGTTTTCAGTTTTTTAATATGGCTATAAGAAATTGAAATTATATAGTGCCTCACATTATATTTTCATTGGTTCTAGAGAATCCTTGGGTGGGCCGTTGCCCTCATCTGATGTTGAAATCATGCGGCACCCATATTTATGTCTCATTTCCAAATCTCAAATAATTTCTGTTAGTAGAAAAGGAGGTCATTCAATTTTTCTTCATTTTTTGGTAATTTTACAAAATATCTAAACTAGATAAACATTGATTGTATAATCTGAGAAAAGATTATTTTTTTACATCCCTCTGAATATAAGGGGTAAAACACCTAAGTCAGGTTGGGCAATAAAAAACACACAGAGCAGGATTTTGAATAGGGCTCTAATGGCATGTTCAGCTATGTTAGCTCTAAAGTCCTCCTGTGAGTTATTTTCACTAATGATTTTAAGCAGCCAAGCATCTCTTAAAGTCTATTTCAGAGAAAATGAGAGCAGCCCCAGGCGTAAGCTATGAAAGCCTCATCTGGATGAGAACACACCTCACTGTACATTTCTCTGAGTAACACACTCTCTCGAGTAGCGATCGAGCCAGACGGCACAGGACTAATCGCACAGGTAATTCAGGTGCTGACGTGAGTTTGAGTTGCAGAGTTTGGCTGGTGGACGAGCAGGGGAGATCAAGATGTACTATACCTGTTTCCTAGAAAGTTTGGATTGGAGGCTACCTGACAGTGGAAGATGGCCACAACCTCAGAGAGTGAGAGATCCCAGGGATCCTCAGTTCCTCAGGCTACTGTCTTTGCTAGTCTGCATGTGGCAGGCCTCACTGGTACTAATCAAGGTCAATGGGTAATTCCTAGCCCTGAGGCAGACTCTTTAAGAGCTAGCTTTCATTTTGTTGGTGTTTCATAGTACCTTCCTATCTTTGGGTAAAACTTAGGGTCATAAAAGCCAAGGCACTGGGATTTGTATACTAGTCTACTATTATACCTCCCATGGTCAATAGTATAAACCTCTGAATACATGATGATAATTATACATTTAGAAATCAAGGTGACTTGCGATCTTGAATCTAATACCATATGTTTTCCAAACCATAAACATTTTCTCTGAAGTACATAAAATAAAATTACTAATAGTATTCCTAATCCCTTGGGTATTGGGAGAAAGTGTAATTCATATAGAAAAATATTATTTATTATAAAACTGAGGTGGCAGCCTGCTCTTAAAATAACAAAAATAGGGGCGCCTGGGTGGCTCAATTGGTTAAACACCCAACTCTTGATTTCAGCTCGAGTCATGATCTCAGCATTGTGAGATCGAGCCCTGAGTGGAGCATGGAGTCTCCTTGAGATTCTCTCTCTCCCTCTCCTTCTGCCCCTCCCCTCACCCATGCACACACTCTCTCTCTTTCTCTCTCTCAATAAATAAATAAATCTTAAAAAAATAACAAAAATAATACATTATATCTTCCTCTTTTTTTTAAAGAATGAAATTTCTTCAGTTAAATATAACATCAGAAGATTTATCCATGTTTGTCTTTGAATTTTGAATTTTAATCAGTTGCCCAGATTTTCAAGTTTGCTTAGCAAAATGCAGACCAGCCAAAGTAGAGAATGCCTCACAGGGGCTGGTTCACTAAAGCAAGCTAAAAGGACAGTGTCCTTTCTATATACACCTCAGTTTTTAGGGGCAAAATAAAGCAGATCAAGGCAGCAGTTTCTGAATTGGATGATCTCTGCTTCATGTAGCCTGGTAGAGCCCACTTTGCTTGCCCCTATTTCCAGACATCTACTGGCATAATTCCATTTTCTATTATGTCCCTCCATGTCCCTCAACCTCTTACTCCCGCTGTCTTCCAGTCTTCTAATACAATGGTTCTCAAAATACGGTCTAAAGACTCTTATGGTTCCTGTGATCCTTTCAAGGGCATCTGAAAAGTCAAAACTTTTTATAATAATGCTAAGATCTGATTTACGTTTTGCACTGTGTTAAAATTTTCATTGATGGTGCAAAAGCAATGGCAGGTAAAACTACCTACTGTTAATCAGGACAGAGATCCTGAACCATACCATTGTCATTGTCTCACCATTGTGCATTGATTCACTTAAGGAATTCCCTGAGTGAAATAGTAAACATTATTAATTTGATTAATTTTGACACTTAAGTACATTTCTTTCTTTTTATTATTCTGTGTAAAGAAATAAGAAGTGCATGAAAAGGTCTTCTGCTTGAGGAAAAGCTCTTGTGCAATGAAGTTCTGGTACTGGTACATTAAAATCCATGAGTCTATGTAGACTAGAATCCAGTAGTCTATATTCATACTGTTACATTAAAAGCCATTATTCTGCTTTGAATGGATCTTTCACCTATGTTCTTGTTGTAGCAACATGCATTGGTCACCTGGAAAATATTCATTCACTGAGTTATCCAAGTCTTCCAAATGTTGACTCATTAGATATTTCACAAATTTAAGAAATGACCACTTATAGAATTTTATAGGGGAAAGAGCAAAAGAGAATATCCACAGTTATCTGAAAAGAGTATTAAAATACTCCTACCTTTCCAAGCTACATATTTGCAAGAAGCCAAATTTTGTTCATATACTTCAACCAAAATAGCATAGTATAATAGATCGAATGTTGAAGCACATATGAAAAGCCAGCTGTCTTTTATTGTTAGACACTAAACAGATAAGCAAAACATTAAATAAAGGTCTCTGGTTTCTCAACAATTTTTAAGACTGTAAAAGGGTTCTGAGACCAAAAGTTTGAAAACTTATGATCTCATCCATCCTGTCTCTTCCTGGAGGCTTACGTTCTTTTCCAGTACACATTGTTCACTCCTTCTCTGGTATCTTCTAACATGATCCTCAACTTTAATATGCATGCAGATCACATGGGGAAAACGTCCAATAAAACGCAGATTCTGATGCGTCTTGAGTAGGGCCTGAGCTCCTGCATTTCTAACAGGGTTCCAGAATATGCCAGTGCTTCTTATCAGTACAGCACCCCTTTAAGCATCAGGAGTCTAACTCAAACTAGCTGTGCTAGTCACAGGATCCTCATCACTTGTTGCATTGTGACACCTGAGTTGTTGGCTTATTTCCAATATTATAATGATTATTACCATTTTTATTATTGTTTGTGCATATTTTATCAAGTCAGTGCCGGACACTGAATTGTAAAGTTAAGAACTTTACGTATATTATCTCATTTAATGCTCAAAGCATTCTTAGGAGGTAGATTCCTTTACTGCTTCTAATCCACAGTTGAGAAGACTGAGGATAAGTCATTTGCTAAGATCACAAACAACTAGGAAGAGCCAGGATTTGGTGCCACGTCCGTTTGACTCCATGGCCAGTATACTAATTTCTGTACTATATGGACTTACATCATTGTTATTCTCATAATATAATTTGCTTTCACTTGTATGTGCGTTGTCTTTCTATTTAAATTATATGTTACTTAAAACCCAGGGGTAATCTCACTCCCATCTACATTTTGCCCAGCACTCTTTTAAGAAATCTATTATATTTGTGAAATAAATGAATCAACATTGTTACAAAGAAAACCCTGGCCCAAATGGAGTCACTTATGTTAAGGCCCCACATCAGCAAACCCAAACTTAACACCTAACTGGGGTTTCAANACATTGTTACAAAGAAAACCCTGGCCCAAATGGAGTCACTTATGTTAAGGCCCCACATCAGCAAACCCAAACTTAACACCCCCACAGGATTGTAACCTTTAAGCAGCCAGCCTGGAATTTCCTGGTTGGCACTAGGAAATTTAGGGACAGACCCTTTTCATTCCCCTTAGGAGGACCACCTCGCCTAAAACAATGCATTCTTTGCTAATCATTTCCCTTTTTTTCACTCGCTCTCTGCCTTTAAAAACCTTTCCTTTTCTGCAGCTCAATGGAGCTTCTTCCTATTTGCTAAATGGGATGCTGCCTAATTCGTGAATTGATTAATAAAGCCAATTAGATCTTTAAAATTTACTCAGGTGAATTTTTGTTGTTTAACTCTGTAAATGTGCCCATAAGATAATAACAAGTGACCCTGAAAGCCCGAAGCTGCTGTTCTTCCCATACCTTCAGTAAGACATACACTGTGAGTTCTTTTAATACCTGGTAGTGAGGCTGGATCTGGACTGATGAATTTCTATTCTTTATCTCTAGGTCTGACTAAAACATAAGTCCATGATGTCTTACAAGTCTATTTTCTGTGTCTCAGCATTGTTAGGTCTTACCTCTTTTTCTTGTTCATCAACTGGCAATATTTAAAAATCAAGGAATTTCACAAAACTCGAATCCACTGCTCTGGCTGTAACGGGGCCTCCATTCCATATTAGCCTAATTGTATGAGAGGAAGTAGCAGCAGGGTGTACGTTCTGCAGGTCAGCGCTGGAGGACCCAGCATCCCCAGTCCTGCCCCACTGCTTAGGTTCTTACCCTGGTACCTTCAGTCATTTCCCTATGTGTCTCCAATTTTAAGATCCGGTATACTTTTATTTAATTTTTTTTATTTTTTTAAGATTTTGTTTATTTATTTGAGAGAGAGAGAGCACAAGCAGGAGGAGGAGCAGAGGGAGAGGGAGAAGACTCTCTGCTGGGCAGGGATTCCCGAGAGGCAGGGCCAATCCCAGGACCCTGGGATCATGACCTGAGTCCAAGGCAGAAGTTTAACTGACTTAGACACCCAGGTGCCCCATGGTATGCTATTGGAAATAACATTCTCTTACTACCAAACAAGATGTATGTCAAAGAAGTGTGCTGTATTACAGTCAATTCTACAGCATAATTGTTGGTAACTTTGTCTTAAATATCAGCTCAAATCTTTTCTTGGTAGAGTTTTATAGTTGTCATGTTTTTTTTGGAAGTCCCTGCTGAGGATGACCTAGTTAGAGAGGGGGAAAAAGAAAGGAGGAAGAAAATTCCCACCAGGAAGAGGTTAGAACAAGGGGTTACACTCTGGAAACAGCATGGGATGCCAGTGAGACCTGAAGGAAGGAGGATAGACAGAGTATTCAAAATTGGGTAATTTTGAAAATTATCCATCTTTTTTTTTTTTTCTTAAAGTTCAAATCATAATTTATAGACTCTATCTAAAAGGGCATTTGTTTGAAAGCTCGGGGTCAATTTTGCCCTTCTCTGAAAAGCTTCACCAAGAAAGCCAACTGCACTCTTAAGAGAGAAGAAAATAGCTACAATTAGCATTTGTATGGGCCTCTTAAAGTTTATAAAGCTACTTTGCTTACATTAACTCAATTGTAACTCAATTGATCTTCCCTGCAATCTAGTGAGGTAGGGATTATTACCTTCCTGTTAAAGATGAAGCCACCAAGCCTCAAAGCACCTTCCCAGGTGCTCAAGGTCACTTATCTATTAAGTAGGTAGAACAATGTACCCACATCCCATGCTCCTTCCCTTCTCTGCAGTGGCATTATAAAGAGCATAAGAACCCTATAAAAGTATACAGTTAAGTTGCATTTTGGACTAGAGCTCATTGAAAGTAAGAATTATAACTTTTGTCTCTGAACCTCTATAAACACAATTAGCAAATATTTGATTGCTTTAAGCTATTACATTTAACATGATTTTTTGGTCACTACACTTACCTATATTTACAGAAGCTGCTTTTCATTCTCTGCCTTTCTTTGCCTTGGAGTTTAGTTTATTTCTTTTTTGGTGTTCATTGTTAGAGAAAACAAAACAAAACAAAACAAAAACAAAACCTATTCTGAGTCTTGTTAAAAGAGTAAGGCAGACTTTATTCAGGATTATTGTGATAGGTACAGGGACCAGTGCAATGGGGCTTTGCACTAGAGGAGATTGGGCTCAACTCTTAATATAACAAGGAAAAGTTGGAATTTAAAGCCAAGAAGCAGAATTAGGTAGGGGGTTGGGGTATGTGGGAGGAGGTGGGGAGTCTGGAGATGGAAAATTACTGAAGAGGGCAAGGTAATTCCTTATCAAATTGACCTAATAGGATTCTTTTTTTTTTTT
>NC_048235.1:31890509-31957895 GCF_002007445.2 Ailuropoda melanoleuca | reverse complement strand
GAGAGAGAGCACAAGCAGGAGGAGGAGCAGAGGGAGAGGGAGAAGACTCTCTGCTGGGCAGGGATTCCCGAGAGGCAGGGCCAATCCCAGGACCCTGGGATCATGACCTGAGTCCAAGGCAGAAGTTTAACTGACTTAGACACCCAGGTGCCCCATGGTATGCTATTGGAAATAACATTCTCTTACTACCAAACAAGATGTATGTCAAAGAAGTGTGCTGTATTACAGTCAATTCTACAGCATAATTGTTGGTAACTTTGTCTTAAATATCAGCTCAAATCTTTTCTTGGTAGAGTTTTATAGTTGTCATGTTTTTTTTGGAAGTCCCTGCTGAGGATGACCTAGTTAGAGAGGGGGAAAAAGAAAGGAGGAAGAAAATTCCCACCAGGAAGAGGTTAGAACAAGGGGTTACACTCTGGAAACAGCATGGGATGCCAGTGAGACCTGAAGGAAGGAGGATAGACAGAGTATTCAAAATTGGGTAATTTTGAAAATTATCCATTCTTTTTTTTTTTTTCTTAAAGTTCAAATCATAATTTATAGACTCTATCTAAAAGGGCATTTGTTTGAAAGCTCGGGGTCAATTTTGCCCTTCTCTGAAAAGCTTCACCAAGAAAGCCAACTGCACTCTTAAGAGAGAAGAAAATAGCTACAATTAGCATTTGTATGGGCCTCTTAAAGTTTATAAAGCTACTTTGCTTACATTAACTCAATTGTAACTCAATTGATCTTCCCTGCAATCTAGTGAGGTAGGGATTATTACCTTCCTGTTAAAGATGAAGCCACCAAGCCTCAAAGCACCTTCCCAGGTGCTCAAGGTCACTTATCTATTAAGTAGGTAGAACAATGTACCCACATCCCATGCTCCTTCCCTTCTCTGCAGTGGCATTATAAAGAGCATAAGAACCCTATAAAAGTATACAGTTAAGTTGCATTTTGGACTAGAGCTCATTGAAAGTAAGAATTATAACTTTTGTCTCTGAACCTCTATAAACACAATTAGCAAATATTTGATTGCTTTAAGCTATTACATTTAACATGATTTTTTGGTCACTACACTTACCTATATTTACAGAAGCTGCTTTTCATTCTCTGCCTTTCTTTGCCTTGGAGTTTAGTTTATTTCTTTTTTGGTGTTCATTGTTAGAGAAAACAAAACAAAACAAAACAAAAACAAAACCTATTCTGAGTCTTGTTAAAAGAGTAAGGCAGACTTTATTCAGGATTATTGTGATAGGTACAGGGACCAGTGCAATGGGGCTTTGCACTAGAGGAGATTGGGCTCAACTCTTAATATAACAAGGAAAAGTTGGAATTTAAAGCCAAGAAGCAGAATTAGGTAGGGGGTTGGGGTATGTGGGAGGAGGTGGGGAGTCTGGAGATGGAAAATTACTGAAGAGGGCAAGGTAATTCCTTATCAAATTGACCTAATAGGATTCTTTTTTTTTTTTTTAAGATTTTATTTATTTATTTATTCATTCGACAGAGATAGAGACAGCCAGCGAGAGAGGGAACACAAGCAGGGGGAGTGGGAGAGGAAGAAGCAGGCTCATAGCAGAGGAGTCTGATGTGGGGCTCGATCCTGGAATGCCGGGATCACGCCCTGAGCCAAAGGCAGACGCTCAACCGCTGTGCCACCCAGGCGCCCCGACCTAATAGGATTATTGCTGAATGCAGGTCAAAGTGGTGAGACATCACCTGGGGGATGGAGAAGGATGTGACATTTGGTCAAATTATCAGGAATGATCAGATTGAGGATGGAAGATTCTGGCTAAAACAGCATGACGGGGTTCTTGCTAAAACTGGGCTCTTGAGGACATACCCAAGCAAAGAAACTAGTTGAAAAAGAACTCAGGTGAGGCTGACTAGAATTTGGTCAAGGAGAGATTCTTTGTCATCATATTTGTCAAATGAGTAGTATTTGAGCAGAGAATAAAAGGAAACCCTGTTGCCTTCTGGTTTTTAGTCCTATTTCTAATAAGCGTGTGTGTGTGTGTGTGTGTGTGTGTGTGTGTGTGTGTGTGTGTGATTGTACCTATGTGCATATGTATTGGGAGACTGAAACCAAACACCAGGTTTTTAGACATTTATCCCTTTACCCTGATTAACATTTGGCCAATAGTTTTTGTTTTCCATGCTAACTGTTGTCTTTAACCATAAAGGGAGAGAACTGGCTGAGATTTCTAATGTCCCAACTAGCATAAAACTCTCATGAGTCAAAATTTTGTTTTCATACTTTGTTTGCTATGTCTGCAGTGTGGGCTTCACAAAGTGTGATGAGGATGGGACTTTGTCTACCCATCCCTCCTACTCTGTACATCTTCCATTCCTTGAAAAATATAACTGTCATTTTTCAATCATTCATAAACTTATGTATAAACTTAGTTTCAAGGCAGGTTCCTAGGTCCCCATTTTCAACTAAGTTGCCACCACTAAGGCTCTTCTGTAGAAGTTCCAGGGTCACTATGTTCTCTGGTCCCCTAAAGAAAGCTCAGAGACACATGACTGTGTATCTTTCCATAACTGCTACCATGGGTCCTAAGAACATCACTATCATATGGTTGTGTTAAGGACTTCTTCACAAAATCACGTTTGGATCTGAGAGTATCCTCAGATGTCCTGAGTTTGCCAAAATTGCGGTGTTTCTGTGCTGCTCTTTGGGCTAAAATTCTTGTCCCTTTCCTCATGTCTCAGTGATAAAATCGGGTACCATTTAGCAAATGTTTGCCATGTGCCAAACATTTTGCATATATTATCTCTAATCCTCATAACACCCATGCAAGATATAATTATCCCCAAGTTACTAATGTCAGAATTTGGATTCCGAAAAGATGGATAGTTAGACCACAACTGGATTTGACTCCAGGTCTGTTCAGTTCCAAATCACGTGTTTTTCTGACTATATCACACAATCACAGTGTTCTGGCCTTTTTCTGGCTACAATTAACATCTGGGTATCCAAAGCAATTCATCTCCAGTATAAAACAGGGAAATCAGCAAATATCTCTTCTCTAGCATTGGGGCTTATTTACTCTGCTTATTGACTATTCAGACTCAGACTTCCCTGCCCCTCTCTGTGTCATCTGAAGGGAATTAACCCCTTTGTGGCCAGGATGCTCAGGATCTCTCAGATTCCCCCACAAGAGCTGGAATTCACTTTGTCACTGGTTCATCCTTAACTCATTTTGCGTCATGATCATTAACCAGAAATAAAGCAGTAATAGGAATTTCTTAGAAGACTTCAGTTCACTCATGTTTCATCTGATAGGTCCTCATGTGGGAAGATTTCTTATCTGTTTCCATGTAAATCAAGATTTTTGAACAGGAATAAACCCTAAAGATGATATCTTCTATTCCTTCACTTTGGGGATGGTTAAACCAAGGCTTAGTGCAGTGAAATGATTTTATTTACATGTTCCAAGTAGATGGTGAAGGAGGACTGGGTCACAGGTTTCCTGACCCACCACACAGACCTTTACTACCACACCACACTGAAACCTGAAGACTCCCCTGCAACTCATAACCCAGGTGAGTCATTTTTGCCTCTCTTCAAGCTCCAACTGAACCAATGGCCAATGTGACCATGAGATTTCTCCAATCTGAGAGGAAAGCCTGACATATGATAAGCGTTGATCTAGAGCCCATTGTCCTTGATCGAACTGAAAAGCACCCTGCTGTCAGACAACCTGGTTAGAAACCCAAACAACACAGGCAGCCAGTCCTGTCGGCTAGAGACAGGCATCCTGCTGGCAAGCTAAACGCTTTGAGGCAGTTACATTTTAACTTGTCTTAAAAATAAATGCTCTGAAGCCAAAAATTTATTGAACCACACAGAAAACAGTGCAGGGCTATAGTCTACATATTTCCTCCTTTTGTCATTGGGAAATTTGAACTCTTGAAGTTGAGGGAGGATAAGTGACTATAGCTGGGACCCCACATTAAGGGAAGGTTGGATGGGAGAAACTTCCTGGTGGCAGACTTGTTCTTCACTGGTCCCTAGGGACTTGGGTTGCACTCAGGTAGACCTCTTTTTATTGGAGATGTTGGAGAGGTCACCTCACCAGCTTGGGACTTAACTTCCTCATTGATAAAATGACTTAGACCAAGTCATTGCTGAGATCTTTTCAGCCTTCAAAAATAAACCAGAGAAATTTAAAATTTAACCATTATCTCCCAACTATATTTCATCTTCACTCCCACCTTGCATGCTTTTTGCCCCCCATAACCTCTAGTCTTTGATCCCTTCTCATCATGTAAGGATGTAATTCCTCTCCTAGCCTGACCGGCCTTAACTGCTCATCAGTACTCTCAGGGCCCTTACCTCTTTGTCCCCCCCAACTTTGTTAATTGCTACTATTTGACCAGCTCAGTCTTCTATCTTGAGAAGCTAAGTGTTCATGAGAAAAAAAAAAAAAAGAGAGAGAGATTCAGCTCTACTAATTGGACCTATTCCAAATTTATGATTTTCTTCACAAGAAGATTCTCTGTGCTCCTCAGAAGTTCTCTTAATCATTTCTAGTTGGCTTCCTCTGACATTCCCTATAATAGAAAGCCCAAACATTTATTATTTTTATCAATATCTTGCTTCCACTCATAATTATATATTAAATGGCATTTTCTCCGAAAACATGAGAAATTTTATTATATGAAGTCAACAACTATGAATTAAACACTTAGTATTACCAGGTACTGTTCCAGGGGATAAAATGAAATACTTGTGTTCTTAGATTCTAGTAGGAGGAATGGAAACAGATAAATGAATGAATAAATCAAACTACAAAGAAGTTTCATTGTCTTGGTTGAATTCTAAATTGCTCAAGTATGGGGCCTAGTTCCATGATGTTGAGCACAGAATAAATACTGGGAAACTGTAAGCCAAGTAAAAGTTTGAGAGCTTGTTCAGGACTGGGGATTTTTGGAGTGTATTTAGTATTGCTAAGCGCTATGGAGAAAATAAAGCAGGTAAGGGAGAATAGAAAGTGATGGGGAGGGTGAGGTATATGCTGTATATGGGATCATGAGGGAAAGCTGTAGTTACAGGAGAATTTGAGGCAAATACTCGGAAGCAGTGAGGATATAAATCATGTAGGTAACAAGGGAAAGAATATTTAGAGATAACTATAAGTAAACATGCTGAGAAACAAAGTTAGTGTGTTTTCAGAAGATCGAGAAGGCCAACACATCTGGTTTGAGGAAATGAGGGCTAGAATAAGATATGAAGTCAGAGAAGTAACAGAGAGATAGATGATTCAGGACCTTATATGGGGCTTGAGAGGGACTTACTATACTGAGTAAAATATGGAATCTCTAAAGAGTTTTGAAATAAATAAAAGGAATAATAAGAAGATAGTGCATTAACTTTATTTATTTTTTTAATATGCTGGACTTCTGTTTCTGATTATTACAGGGTGATTGGCACCAAACCATCCCTCCCACAATAAGTACTCTAAAAATTAACCAAATATATGAAACAGGTATTTTCAGATTTTAGACAACAGATAGCATGGGACTGTGATACTGGAAAGAAAAGAAAAGAATTAAGTAAGCCAAATAATTGTCCTGAATTTCTGCTCAGAGGCCCTTTCTCAATAGCAGCTCAAGACTTTGGAGTCCATACAAATTTGGATTCCATATAGGTCCATACAAAAACTATCATACAGACTGTGATAGTCTTGTAGGATTGAGAACACATAAGTCAAAGTTTGGGGTAGCTGAGGTAAATGGAATTTATAAGACATTATCAGAGAGGAGGGAACTTTACAGAGAAGAACCTGAGGAAACTGATTGGGTACCCTTGAGTCTTGGGTGAATACTAAGCTTCACATACGTAGGGCAAGATTTTATGGTCTTGGGTAAACAGTAGGTATAGGGGAGCTATGAGCCAAATAAGGATTCTAGGAGATGTTGGCATTCTGACTGGCTTACGTAGAGAGATTTGCTGAATTACATAGGCATTTAGTAGATATCTGAGAAAGGTTGCATCCCTGGAATAGGACTACTATAGTCCCATAGTTCTAGATTCTTCTATACAAAGCTTTAACAAATTCAATGTAGTCAAAATAATCCATAACAAAATCTAACAGTCAATGAAGGACAACAAAATCTTAACACTCAACAATTGAGTATTTACAATGTCCAAAGAACATTTAAAAATACTAAGATCTCATTCATTGAGTAATGTTCAATTATATATATAATCTTCTTTATCCATTCATTTATGGAGGGACACTTGGGTTGCTTCCATATCTTGGCTATTGTAAATAATGCTTCAATAAACATGAGGTGCAAACAACATGGATGAACCCAGAGGGTATAATGCTAAATAAAATAAATCAGACAGAGAAAGATAAATACCATAAGATTTCATTCACATGTGGAATTTAAGAAACAAAACAAATAAAGAAAAAAAGAGACAAAGAAACAGCAGGCTCTTAAACATAGATAACAAACTGGTAGTTGCCAGAGGGGAGGTGGGTGGGGAATGGACAACATAGGTAAAGGGAATTAAGAGATGAACACGGAGCACTGTACAGAGTTGTTAAATCATTATATTGTCTACCTGAAAGTAATATAACATTGTATGTTAATTATACTTCAATAAAAATAAATAAATGAATAAACATTTTATACAAAAAACATTTGCATACAAAAATACTATACATGCAAAGAAAAATCCATCAATAAAAACAGACCCAGAGATGACACACCCGCTAAAAGACATGATAAGCATTAAAGAGATAAGGATTTTTCAACAGCTACTATAAATATACTAAGGATTTAAAGGAAAATATGAGTATAATAGAGAAGAAATGAGATATCTCAGTAGATACGTGGAAACTAAACCAGAGCAATAGGAGTTATCCAAGTTGAAGCGTGCATAAGAAAAACTAAAGGAAAAAAATATGAGCAGGGTATTAGTGACTTGTGGGTCATCAAACAGAACAACTTATATGTAGTTTAAGTTCCAGAACTAAAACTTTGTGCAGCAATAATAGCCAAACTCACATTGGAATATATATTCCAATAATCTATCTATCATCTATCTATCTATCTATCTATCTATCTATCTATCTATATCTATATCTATCTATCTATATATCTGAGATATTAGAATATATATTTTTTCTATCTATATCTATTCCAATATCCCAGATATAATATATATATATATTCCNCTATCTATCTATCTATCTATCTATATCTATATCTATCTATCTATATATCTGAGATATTAGAATATATATTTTTTCTATCTATATCTATTCCAATATCCCAGATATAATATATATATATATATTCCATATATATATATATATTCCAACACATCCAAGAAACCCAAGAAGCATAAACACAAAGAAAACCATCACACAAATGGCACATAATGAAACAAAAAGCTACTTTATTGAAATAATAATTAAATGGATAAATCCCTATTTAGAGTGATTAAGGAAAAAAGCAAGAAACAGTGAATTGCTAAATTAGAATGAAAGAAGGTACATAACTGAAGACCTTACACTCATTAAATAATAATATGAAAAAATAAACAACTTTATGTAAATTTTACAACAGAGACACATTTCGTGAATGATACACAGACATTTGTAAAATAAAAAATTCGAATTGCACTGTATCTATTGAAGAAATTGAGTTTATAATTACAGAATTTCTCATTAAGTACATTACAGATCCAGAAAACTCACTTCACTGGTGAGCTCTGTGAAGTATCCCAATCTTACACAAACTCTTTAAAAAAGTAATAGAGGAAGGAACACTTTTGAACTAATTTTAAAAGGTCAGAACTTCTCTAATACCACATCCCAACAAAGACATTACAAGGAAAGAACACTATAGATTAATATTACTGAAGAACACAACAAGCCAGAAGAATTAGTCACCTATCACATCAACATAATATGGGAGAAAAATCATGTGATAATCTCAGTGGATGCAAAAAAAAAAGCATTTGACATTACTATGGACAGAATTGTGTCTCCCCAAAATTCATCTGTTGAAGTTCTAATCCCCAGTGTGACTGTATTTGGAGATAGGACCTATAAGAAGGTAATTAAGGTTAAATAAGATCATAAGAGTAAAGCCCCAATCCAATAGAATTAGTGTCCTTATATGAACAGATACCAGAGAGCTTGCTTTCTCTTTTTCATCATGGGAGAACAAGAAAAAAGGTGGTCATAAGCAAGCCAGGAAAAGAACTCTCCCCAGGACCTTAACCCTGACAGACCTTGATTTGGGACATCTTGCCTGCAGAACTGTGAAAAAATTAAATTTCTGTTGTTTAAGCCACTCAGCCTATGGCATTTGGTTATGCAGCCTGGGTGACTACGACATTATTCAACATCACTTCATGATAAAAAATTCTGAGTGAAGTATGAATAGAAGGAAACATCCTAAATTTAATAAAGAGTTTCTCTGAAAAACCTGCATCTCATATTCATACTTAATGGCAAAATACAGAACCCTTTCATTCCTATCCTTCATTGTACAAGAGATCCTAGTCATTGCAATTAAAAAAAGAAGAAAAAAGACATACATATTGGGAAAGAAAAGTTAAGACTTCCTATATTGGCAAGCATTAGGTTGTATACACAGAAAATTCTAAAATTCAGTTGTTCTAAAAACCCACTAGTACTAATGAGTGAGTTAATCCAGGTCACAAGACAGAAAATCAGTAAAGTAAAACCAATTGCATATCTATGCACTAGCAACAGACAATTGGGAAGTAATTTTGAAATATCATTCATAAAAACATCAAAAACAATAAACACTTAGAGATAAATTTAATAAAACCTGTTGACTGAAAACTGCAATATAATACAATGTTAAGAGAAATAAATGACAACCTAAATAAATGGAGAGCTATCTATGTTAATAAGAAGACTATATTAGTAGGGTAACAATTCCCCCCCAAACTGTCCGTAGATTCAAGGAGAATTTTGTGTATTGTACAAACTGAAATTCCATTCCAAAAATACTTTTTTGAAAATGCAAAAGATGAGGGTACTGGGTGGCTTAGTCGGTTAAGTATCTGCCTTCAGCTCAAGTTATGATCCCAGGGTTCTGGGATTGAGCCCCACATTGGGCTCTTTGTTCAGTGGAGAGGCTGCTTCTTCCACTCCCTCTGCCTGCTGCTCCGCCTGCTTGTGTGTGCTCTCTCTCTCTCGCTCTAGTAAATAAATAAATAAAATCTTTATAAAAAACAGAAAATGCAAAAGATATAAAATGGACAAAGTCTTGGGAAAGAAGAATGTGGAATATATGAGCTACCTGATTTAAAGACTTAATATAAAGCTACAGCTATCAAGACGTATACTGTTGGTGTAAAGATAGATACAGATCAGTGAAACAGAACAGTGAGCTGAGTTATAGAGCCACACGTATATGGTCAATTAATTTTTGAGAAAAGCACAAAGGTAATTCAAGAGATACTATTACATATTTCTTAGATTGGCCAAAACCCAGAACGCTGACAATGCGGAATGCTGGTGAGAATGTGGGTCCAACAGGAATGCTCATTCATTGCTGATGAGAATGCAAAGTAGTACAACTACTTTGGAAGACAGTTGGGAAGTTCTTAAAAACTGAAATACTGTTACTCTAGGATCCTTGGCATTAACTCAAAGGAGTTAAAAACTTATGTGCACACAAAAACCTGCACATGGATGTTTACAGAATTTTTATTTATAACTGGCAAAATTTGGAAGCAACCAAGATGTCCTTCAGTAGGTGAGTGGATAAATTAACTGTAACCTCTCGACAATGGAATAGTATTCAGCACTAAAAAGAAATGAGCTATGAAACCATGAGAAGACATAGAAGGACCTTAACCATATGTTACTGAGTCCAAGAAGCCAAAGGTCAGTCAGGGGCTGGGGGAATTACCCTCCTTGACTCCACATCCTCACCAGCATTTGGTGTCCTCAGTGTTTGGGATTTTGGCTGTTCTAATAGATATGCAGTAGTTGTTTTAATTTGCATTTCCCTGATGGCATGGTCTAGGGTATCTTTTCATGTGAGTATTTTGTCACCTGTGTATCTTCTCCAGTGAAGTGTCTATTAAAGTCTTTGGCCCATCTCTTAATCAGGTTTTTTTTGTTTTCTAATTGTTGGGTTTTAAGAGTTCTTTATAAATTTTGGATACAGTCCTTTATCAGATGTGTCTTTTGCAAATATTTTTCCCCAAGTCCATGGCTTGTTTTCTCATTCTCTTGACATTGCCTTTCACACAGTAGAAGTGTTTAATTTTAATGAAGTCTAGTTTATCAATTATTTTTTCATGGATTGTGCCTTTAGTGTCATATCTATAAAGGCACTGTCATAACCAAGGTCATCTAGGTTTTCTTCTATGTCATCTTCTCAGAATTTTATAGTTTTATGTTTTATATTTAAGTCTTTGATCCATTTTGAGTTAACCAATGTTGTTTTCATCAATAAAAAACTTGGAAAGAATTAACATAGAAGGAATTAATACTTCCTGTGTTTAGAAATAGTATCTATATGTAAGGTATGGATCAAATAGAAAATCAAGCTGAAAAATAATACTATATATCCAAATTTGTAGTATATTGTAAAAGCAAAATCCAGAGGTAAGTTTGTAGTTTGAAATATTTTTATTGGGAAATACAAAAGGCAAAAAAATAAAAAGTGAGTGTTCAACTTAAGATGTTAGGGAAAAATAAACAAACAGATAAGAAACCTCCAAGTAGAAAGAAGGGAAATGACAAAGAGGAGAGCAGAAATAAATGAAATAGAAACCAGATACGGTAGAGTACAGAGCNCAGAGTCCAAATTTGGGTCTCTGAAAACAAACAAACATTGGCTACTGTGACTAAGAAAATAAAAGTCACAAATTAGAAATTTAGGACTGTAAAGGAAGGTGTCATTATGGAAACAGAAGTTTAAAAGAAAAATAGGAGCAAAAATTGAATAATATAAGTCAATAATTTTGAACAGAGACAAAATACACACATCCATAGGAAAAAAATACCTAATCAAAACTGACTTAAGCAAAAATAATGATTCCAAAAAGACTATATATAATTTTGAGTTAAAAGTTTTTCCACTAAGAAAATATCACATCTAAAATATAATCAAATGCTATCTTCAAGGAACATGTTCTAATCCTATAGCAATTCTTCTAGAAAAAATAATACTATCAAGAAACCTGGAAGGGGGGGGAAGAAACCACCTTAAACTAATAAAGCTTTAAATAAAAAAGCAATAGCAAAAGCCATATTTCATTTTAAACTGGTTGAAACAGTCCCTTTAAGAACAGGAGAGAAGGCTAGAATCTCTTGCAAAAATTATGCAGTGACAGGGTTGTCCAGCTTAAAACCCAATCTCCACCGCGGGTAGGGTGGAATTCCAGTGCAGGGGTCTGGGTGACGTGGGCTCTCATTGACTTACCCACTCACTCCTGGGGTACCCACAACCCTTCCTCTAGGATTCTCCTCAACTTTCCTCCTCCCAGTTGATCTTACCTAATTCACTGTTCTCTGTTCTCAAGTAGTGATCTTCTAGGGAGGACTGCTCAGCCTTCTTTTCTCTGTGAGCACCAGCCCTCCAGATCCATTCTGAGGGGTTCCAACCGTGTGCCCTCTCATGCTCAGCTCTGTGCCTCTGCTCATCTGTCACCTTCACCTAGAGAGGCTCCTCTCCTCGCTGAGCTCCCCAACACGAATCTGCCGCATCCTTCTGAAAGGAGATCAGGAACAAGTCTCAGGCGTGGAAGTGTAAACTAGTGTGGAGGTCATTTCCGAAGGGGTGTCCAAATACCTTTTGATCATTAAGTGAAATCTCATATATGTAATAGATTGTCTCCCAAGGTGACTGAAAAAATAGTATTTATTTGACTGGTTATTTTCTGGCAGGTTTATTTTTATTTTTAAGATTTATTTATTTAATTTGGGGGGTAAGTGCATAAGGTGAGGGGCAGAAGGAGAGAATCTCAAGCAGAATCCCTGCTAAGGGGCAGCCCAGTCTGGGGCTTGATCTCATGACCCATGAAATCATGACCTAAGCTGAAATCAAGATTTGGAAGCTTAAGAGACTGAGCCACCCAGGTGCCTCTCTGGCAGATTTATTTTGAAAAACAATTCACCATTTCCACAAAGCTATTTCCACATAGAAGACATTTTTCTTGCTTCTTAATGCTCACAGTACTTTGTCTATTTTATCTATCCCTTACTGACAACCGAGACCACTTTTTATCTTTTACTATAAATGTTTTGTTTATACGTCTTCTCTCTTATTAAGCATTAAGTTATCTATTTAATCTACCTTTATACATCTCAAATAACCTTGCCAAACATGGCTAACATTCAAATAATGTCAGAATAGAAACAACAGATAACATATATTGGATACTTAATATGTTCTGTGTGCTGTGATAAGTACCTTACCTCTAGTACACAAAAGCACACCCGTTTAGGTAGATACTACTAGCATTCCCCATTATACTGATGAGGAGAAAGACACTCAGAAAGATTAAAAACCAATCTTGTCCAAGGTGACATGAGTGTAATGACCAAAATCAGTATTTTAGCTGAAACTCTCATACAGCCAGCAAGCTGAACTCCTGTACTATTACGTCTACCTCTCCCTTATAGGGCAGAGGCCCCAGTCTTGAAATCAAGAACTTCAATAGAAACAAAACAGGACAAAACAAAGCAAAACACAAACCCCAAAACTGAACCCTTCCTTAAACTAGTTCTGCATGTAACCACTGAGGCATATTTGGGAAATCACCTACCCCTCAGCCCTAGTCTCCCAAACTTTCAAAGGAGGACTATTATAGGCCAGCTTGAAAGTATCTTTCACCCTATGATTCTACATGCTATAAAACTTGTTTATCCATATTTCTCTAATACAAACACACTCTTGCACAGATTCCGTGCTATTCATCCATGCTCTAGTTAACCTTACCCTCTATTCCTTCTCACTGTGTCTTCCCATTTTGAAACACCCTGTCACTTTCTCTTGGCTCCCCTATTTCCAGTCTTCTTTAAGATGTCANCCCAAACTTTCAAAGGAGGACTATTATAGGCCAGCTTGAAAGTATCTTTCACCCTATGATTCTACATGCTATCAAACTTGTTTATCCATATTTCTCTAATACAAACACACTCTTGCACAGATTCCGTGCTATTCTTCATCCATGCTCTAGTTAACCTTACCCTCTATTCCTTCTCACTGTGTCTTCCCATTTTGAAACACCCTGTCACTTTCTCTTGGCTCCCCTATTTCCAGTCTTCTTTAAGATGTCATCTCAGCTCTAATTTTTTCCACGAAGGCCACACCAACCTACATAAGGCATCATTTGCCCTAAAGGATGTGGCACTTTCTGTTTCATACTGTTCTCTAGTTGTTTACTGCATGCTGTTTTGTGTTGGCATCTAAAATGTAAGCTCCTTAAGTTCGCAAACTATGACTTTGCTTTTGGTTTGGTTTTGTCTTATGTTCCACAGCATGCACCACAATCATGGACATAGTATAAGAGCTCATTCATATTTGATTGTTTAATTTAGAAAAAAATCTGCTGCTTCATTAAGGGGAAACTCAGTGGGAAACTCATAGAGTTTGCAGAATCAGTTAGAAGCTTCGATACTGCATTCTTCAAGGTCAAGATATATCAGGAGTCTGAATTAGAGTGAATTGTGTCGAAGTCATGGCCTAGAGAGGAGATCTCAGTCAACGTCTTCTGTTGGCAAAGAAGATGATATAAAACTGAATGAGATTTATACTTACCAAAATCAGCATTCCTGAAAAGAACATTAGCTTTTCTTAAATAACACACACGCACAAACACAACTTATAAACAAAGTCTACGATAAAAGGAAAACTAGAGGAAAATTGAAGTAAATTAAATTATTAAAATCATAGTAAAAGTAGTGATAAACACAATTTTCCTTTGCAAACAGTTTCTGGAGAGAAAAGATTGACAGGCTTGGCCTTCGGAAAGAGCTGGATCTTGGGTTATTTCCTCTGTAGTCATGTCTGGTTGGATACTGACTGGCCCATAATTCATAATCACCTCTCAAAGGACAATCATTTCCACCTCATCTTCTCCTTAACTTATTCTGGGTAGATGAGCTCACTTTCTGCTTCACCAAGAAAACTGAAACCAAGAAAAGGAACTCTTTCCATTACATGGCTCTGTTTCCCCTCCTGCCTCCTCAGAGACTTCATGTTCTCAATTTTCCTCAAATTATTCTCAATTTCTCAGCTATATTTACCTATCCCACCCTGCTCTCTTTCCTAACAGCATTCAAGTAGTTTCAAAATCTCTCCTTTCTTAGTGGAAAGAAGTCCTTCCATCCTGTATCCTATTTCTCCTGTTTCACCTCTTCTCAGCTCCATTGCCAAACTGAATAAAAATTTTAACTAAAATTGGCTCTCTATCTCTCCCACCCATTATCTAGCTAACCAGTTGCCGTTTGATTCACGACATCAACACTCCCCTGAAACAGTAAATAATGCTCTCGAGGTCATTAAGAACTTCTGTGGTCAAATCCCTTGGGTGTGAGAAGCAGCTCTGGGTTCAGGTACTCTGGACTGTGAATTCCAGCTCCTGCTAGACTATTTGACCTTCTGTGACTGCTTCATTTCCACCTGTGTAAAATGAATATATGAAATGCTTCATCAGAAGACTGTCATGATGATTCACTGAGAGAACGTGTATAACAAATTCAGCTCAGGTCCAAATACGCTGCCATTTACTGAAAGCTTACTATTGCTGATGTCTCTGTAGCTTTGATCCTGTTGATGCTTTCCTCCTTCTTGACCTTCTATTTTCCCTTAGCTTCTGATGCCGTGAGTTGTTCCTGCAGTGTTAATCACATTCTTCCCTGATGAAGTTTGAAAATTTGAGAAATATAATGGGAATCAAATCAGAGTCAATATATTAGATTTATTTTAGGAAAACTATTGGCAACTGCCTGGGGCTAAAATGAGACTTCCACTACTTTCCCCAAGATCCCAAATTTGGAGTCACATGAAAGCACAGTTCCTTCTGTTTTAGCCCATTGCAGTTTACAACTGCAGAACCCCCCTCCCGCCTCCCCCTCATCCCAGGCATCTTGCTGCCTGGCAAAGGCAGGATGGTTAGAAGACACTTGGCTTGTGGTCATGTCAATCCTGGAAAGGAGAAAAAGTCCAGGAAAGCTGAATGAACCATGTTTACTCACTGTTGCCAATCTCACCAGCAGAGCAATGAGTAAGGGTGAAGAAGTTCCTGTCTTATAAGAAAAAGTAGGAAGGCCGGAAGAGGAAGAAAGTGGTGCATACAGCCGTATTCATCTGATTTTACTCCTCCTTGGCTGGCCACTCCTTTACAGCTTCTCTTCCTCTCTCCTCCCTTAAATGTCAATCTTCTTTAGGAATTCACTCAAGCCGTCTCATTTCTGTGTGTATGCACTCTCAATGTTTAATCTCACACACCCTCATGGCTTCAATTATCATGAATGTTCTGGGGACTCCAAAAGGTGCATTCTTATTGCTGTGTTACAAATCATCACAGATTTATTTATTCATTAAAGCAACACAAATTTATTTATTTATTTATTTATTTATTTATTTATTTATTTATTTATAGAGTGTGCATGCATGCGAGCGCACATGCCAGGGGAGGGGCAAAGGGAGAGCGACAGAGAGAATCTTAAGCAGACTCCACACCCAGCCCGCAGTCTGACATGTGGCTTGATCTCACAACCCGGAGATCATGACCTGAGCCAAAATCAAAAGTTGATTGCTAAACCACCTGAGCCATCCAGATGTCACAAGCAATATAAATTTACCACAGTTTCTGTGGCTCAGAATTCTGGGCATGGCTTAGCTGGATTCTGTCAATACAAAATGACACACATACACACACATCTTTTAGAATTTCCAAATAAAAAAACAAAAGGAAGAGAATTTTATTTGAGCCCAAGTGAGGATAGCTGCTGCCTGGGATACATAACCTTCACAAAGAAGAGAGTGCTCCAGAGAAGGAATGTTCAATACAGGGTTATATATGTTTTTTTGTTACATTCAGAGTTACAAATCATGGTGACAAAGTACATTTCAGAAAATTACAAGCTTTAACTTATGCTTGAATATGTGCAAGGTTGCAGCATTCAGAAGTATGGGAGCAGGACTTGGAGAGATTTTTACTCTTATCTTTAGTTTGAAATGTCTCTTATAGGTTATTTGCTAATGAAGCAGATGTACAATGTGTGCCCGGGGAAGCAATAGAGCCCATGCCTTCAAGTTTGGTGAAGTCATTTTNTTTAGGTTATTTGCTCATGAAGCAGATGTACAATGTGTGCCCGGGGAAGCAATAGAGCCCATGCCTTCAAGTTTGGTGAAGTCATTTTGACCTTGGTAAAAGTTATAATTTCCCGGGAGCCCAGGAATAGGGCCCACAAACATTAAAAGTTGAAAATTTCCTTTATCAGCCATTGGCACAGATTCTCACCAGGCTGATGTCAAGCTGGTGGCTGGGACTGTGGTCCCTTCTAAGGCTTAGCATCCTCTTCTAGGTGCGCATGGTTGTTAGTGGCTAAGTTTGGTTTCCTGCAGCTGTGGTTGAGGGGCCTGTTTTCTTGCTAGCAGTTAGCCAAGGACCACTTTCATCTCCTAAAGGCCATCCTCAGGTCCTTGCTATGTGGCCTTCTCCATAGGTTTTCTCACCAAATAGCAGGTTATTTCTTCAAGACCAGCAGGAGACTCTCTCTGTTCAGCAAGGACCCAGCTCCTCTAGGACCCAACCCAACCTCCTTTCGATTAACTCAGAGTTAACTAATTAGTAATCTAGTCATGGAATTGGAATACCTGTGTACCCACAAGTCCCACTTACACTTAAGGAGAGGGGCTTATACAGGATGTGTGTACTAGGAGGCGGACATCTTAGAGACCATCTTAGAATTCTGCCTACTGTACTGCACAGCTCATGTCTTTCTTCCTCCGGAGCTCTTTTACACATGCACACATATCTCTGCACAAATGCCTGTTGAAAATCTCCAGACAGAGGTCCCAATGGCTTCTCAAAACAAACAACCCAACCCAAGTTGTCTTTCTTCTGTACTCTATTATACAGTGAAATCCACAGACCTCACCATACCTGTCAGTCATACTCAGCCCTTCCAAGAAAAGTAACTTTGATCATGAGTGACTCACATTCATGGCACCTAAATGGAAGGACACAGCCCTGTTATTCTAACCAATAGTGATTGGACCAGGAATTTGTGTATATCCTGAAGTCAAGCCTATGTGAATGAGAAACCAGCTACCACTGAAGTGGGTGGGTAGCAATAAAAAGGCATTTCATACAGAATGATGGTAAATTGACCTTGTCAAAATTACATTTTCAGTAATAAAATAATTCCTTCCTAACCAAGGAAATTATCTTTCTGAAAATTATCATATTCAGGAAAATCAGTCTTTAAGATTAAGATACCATAATTAATGCAGAGTAAGAGGGAAAGTAATTTTAAATTGCCTTAAATATTCATATTAAAATGATGGTAAATAAAAATTTCAAAGACTCCTATCTCCATTTAAAAAAATCAGATGATATAGCATTAAACTTTTCCTCCTCTCAGCCATGAAAAAAAGAATGAAATCTTGCCATTTGCAACAACATGGATAGACCTACAGGGCATTATGCTAAGTGAAATAAGTCAGACAGAGAAAGACAAATACTGTATAATTATACTTATATGTGGAATCTAAAAAACAAAACAAGTGAACAAGCAAAACAAAGAAGAAAGATTCGTAGAACAGAGAACAATCCAGTGTTTGTCAGAGGGGAGTGGTGGGAAGGACCAAAGAAATAGGCGAAGGGGATCAAAAGGTGCAAGCTCTCAATTATAAATAAGACAAGGAGATGAAAAGTACAGCACAGTGGGGATATAGTTAATAATATGTAGCAACTTTGGTGACAGATAGTAGCTAGATTTATGATTATATCACTTCCTAGTGTATATAAGTGTTGTACACCTGAAACTGACATCATATTGTATGTTAAACACACTTCAATAAAAAAAAAAAAAGATTATGTAAACCTTTTTTTTCCCCCTGAATCACCTTGTTTAGTTGTTTAAGAAACATTGCTTCTTATGTATGACCTGTCCAGACAGATTTCCCCACAAGTTTTACCCTGTGAGGGGAAAAAATCTTAAATTTAAAGCTTTCAAACTAGCCTTTCTTGGTTGAAATCCAATGCGCTTGACCTCTATGCTCTTGTTTTAATTTTGCAATTCATGGAAAAATAATAGCCTGTGCTTTACAGAAAATGTATCGATGGGGTCTGATCTTTGAGTTACAGTCTAGGTCTGGTCTCCAGTCGATGTATTAGCAGGTAGAGCATAAATGGAGCTTGCCTCCTTGCACTATCTGCAGCTTCATTTAGCAGACTATATAATCTCCATGCTGTCCATGCATTGACATGTATATTTTAGATAAGATTGTGATGCTTCTGGAGTTTCCAAAGGTCCTAGAGCAGCCTCTAAAGAAAGAAGGGGGCAAAGCAAAGTCAGGAGCAAGAAACAATGCTTGCAAGTCAGAAGCAATCAGTGGGCATCTGCTTAAGTTTTACTGAGCTATTTCATTCTGGTGCCATATTCAGAGCCTTCTATGGTTTTCTTTTGTTTTTTCCATAGCTTGCAAACAGAATGCCAGTTCTGTAATGAACCAATCCTCAGGCTAAATAACAATATATGTAGTTTATGTTAGAGGCATGCTTCTTCAATTTGCCTCACAGATTGTGTTTCAAAGAACTTCTGTTTGCATCAGAATTTCCCTAATTGAAATATATTTTAAATGTAGTAGGGATGGAATACTCTACAAGCAGTTAAGAGTATCTGACTACTGAGAAAAAAATTCTGGAAGAGGAATTATGAGGCCTGTATTCTATTATCCATTCTGACACCACCCAGCTATAATCGTAGCTCTGGACAAGTCATAACCTATAGGCCTCTATTTAACTAAGTGTAAAATGAGAAGTTTTGATAACTAGACTCTATCCAGTTTTATAAATTCTATAACAAAGCATTTGATGCATACCTATTTCAAGATTTTTGGTTGGAGAATGTTAGAATGTATTAAAACCAAGGCTAAACTATATCTTCATTCACATGTTCTGGAATTGGGGCCTCACCTAATTTTTTTTTCCCCCAATGAGCAGAAGTATTACCAAAGCTATGCTTCCTAACACTGAAGAGCTGCTTTATTATGAAACTCTATCTAGAAAATAATAACTTTGTCTCCACTAAAGCATTTGACAGAAACAAATCTTTTGACTGTAAGGAAACCAAAGGCTGCAGCAGCCCTTGACCAACTGGGTCAGACCCCAGGGAGAAAATTCTCCCCAGAGGCCTCCTGACATTCACTGCACTGAAGTCAATATGCAATTACAAAACAGAAGAGCAGGATGTGGGCAGTTTGGTTTAAAAGTGGATTTTTGGGGTGCCTGGGTGGCTCAGTCGGTTAAGCAGCTGACTCTTGATTTCGGCTCAGGACATGATCTCAGGGTGGTGAGATTGAACCCCAAGTCCAGCTCCAAGCCCAGTAAGATTCTCTCTCTCTCCCTCTCTGTGTGCCCCTTCCCCTCCTTCTCTAAAAACAAAAAAATAAGTTAAAAGTGGGTTCTTAATCCCAAATCCAGCTTCTCATGGAGGAACAGAGTCCTAAAGGCAGAGGCAGCATTCTGCCAGGTGAGCTGGGCAGTGTGGCTGTTCAATCCTACTCAGTGGAAAAGAACAGATCTCAAAGGGCATGTGATTTCTTAGAATTGCCCATTATCTTGACATTAAATTTATGACAACAAGATTCTTCTTGTGGTAGGTTAAAATTCATTTGTCACATACAATATTGAAATCCAAATCTATATACAATATGAAATCCACACATATATTTGGCTGGAGCTATATATGTCTGCACCTATGATAAGTGCTTTGGATATAGCTATCACTGCAAAACTGCAAGCTACTGGCCTTGCCCAGGAACAACCTATAATACAGTGCCTATCATCTAATACAACATTGATACAGGTGAATATTTAATGACTGTTGGAAGAATGGATGAATTAATCTAATTGCATGTGATCCAGGAAAATTCATTAAGCTCTCTTTGCTTTCATTACTTCATCTGATAAAATGGGGATAAAAATAATGCATATATTTTGAGTTATAAGGGGGATTAAATGACTTAATACAGGGAAAGTGCTCAGTAAGTGTTAACCTTTATGATTAGTTGGGACATAAGATGTGCACATACATAAAACAAAATTCTCGAGTGAAATAATAAATCACCCAATATAGCGAGTGGAAAATAAGGGAAATATGTTGAAATGGGTTTTCCTGGGGTGAAATAGATAAAGCATAAAGGCAGAATGGAGTAAGAGAAGCATCAGTAGGCACAAGAGTCCATACTCGGATGGGGCCTGGGAGGATGAATGGGTAGTGGCTGGACAGATGGAGTGCAACAAAATGGTAAGTTGTGAATGTCACTTCAGTATCAGTTTATAATACATGTGAATATTTAGGAATTCCAACCAACTTTAGAAATGGCATAGAAGTCTACGCACAGAATATCCTAATGAATATAATCCTGTGAAACAAATTATTGGAAAGACTTTATCCTCACGCTATTGTACGTGCACCCACATAAGTGCACGTGCCTCATTTTTAGAATGCATAGCACTTAATAGGTCCAAGGGGCATCTTTCCCCCTATCTCAGGGTCAAGGGAAAAATATGATCTAGTAATTGTGAAAATTGTGTTTTAATAAGATTGGATTGCATCCAAAAATCCGTCCGGATGTTCTCAAATATAATCAAGTATGCTAAAATATAACTAAGGTAAGAGAAAACTGTAATGTCACATTTGCCTCAATGCACAGGTTTGGAGGTAATCACTTCTCTAGCAAGTGCATCACCTGAAGGTATCAGCAGTGGTACCGGAAGTGGAAGAGAGGCTGTGTGACAAGGTGCTCAGAATACTCCAAAGGTCACCATGAAGAAGAAAAGGGGCTGAAGTATTAATAAAAAAGAGCTTAGGGCTCTACTGGTGTTTCCAAGTTTCATGAAAATGTGTTACATTTATATTTATTTGACGTCTATCAGTTGCTATCTATGTGACATGATTAAGATCTAGTACAAAATAGAAATAAACACATGCCCAGCCTAGTTGTCTGATCGATATTACATGATTAAGTGGATGGCATCTTTGTAGAGTATGAAAGGAATTCAAAAAGAGTACTCAGGGCTCATGTCTCTACTGGAAGGCAGATGAATGAAGGGTTTATTAGTATAACAACTAGGACCACTCAGGCAATTGGAAAATACTGCTGTTTTCTGAGAAGAAGCCAGGAGACAACTGGGCTATGACGAGCCCATGTTAACAACCAGGCTGCCTGCAGCATTCACATGAGTCCTTCTGGCATAGTCAGAGAGATGAGCAGGGACCATTTGACCATGCCCCGTTTTCTAACACCTCCTTCTCAGGGCCATTTGTATGTCCAAATAGACACACACACACACACTCACACACCAGCCAGCATCCATGCCAAAGTCATTTCTTGTTCTGGTACATGGAGAAATAACTGTAAGTGTTGCTCCACTCCCTGCTTCAGAATACTGGCAAGAGATAGAAGAGTTCCCAATTCATTAAAAAGGACAGGACTGTGCATGATGCTCAGCAGGGATTTGTCCACGTCTTTCCAGCATTGCCTACTGGCTCTCTCTGCATCAGTATAGCGACAATCCTCCAGGCTGGAATGAAATATTCCACAAGACAACCCAATAGTGTATGTTATATATTTCATGTTCCCCAAGCAATTTTCTATTTTCAAATGATAAATTCAAGAAAATACTTATTGAACTTCTAGTATATCCCAGTGCTATATTTGCACCAAGCAATACAGAAATTAACAAAAGCGCATACAGCCTGGTGAGGAAAATGCCCCTTCAGCAGGTCATTAAAGGGTGGTGAGTGCCTCACATGAGGGGTGACTGATGCCTTAAGAACATTTGTTATGGGCCTGCTGTCATCTAGGGGTGAAGGAGGGCCTCCCTGTGGAAGTGATTCTTAAGCTGCAGGATGAGAGGAGCTTACTTGAGAGACAGCAGAGGGCAGGAATAATGGTGCTCCAAGCAGAGGGAACCAAGACGATGAGAGCAAAGGTGAAGGTTTGGGGAGATGCCCCATTCAAAAATTCTAGTTCAAGAAAGGATTCTGTTTGATTATAAATCTGCTTCCTGTGCGTATGGTAATCATGAACAGGTTCTCCAGCTCAATTATCCCCAAGCAGCTGACAACCAAGAATCAGATTGGGGTTCTTGGTGACTCCTTGAAAGACCCTATGAGTGCACAAATGGGCTATCATTTCCATCTTTCCTTATATCTTCATTTGGAAGATGTGCTGGTTGATCAAGTGCACATAAATTCAATTCTATTTTAGGGAGGACATGGCAGGAATTTTGCAATAAATCCTTTTTAATACAATGACTTATGAAGAATAGGATGAAGATTTGTATAATATGTTGCACCCAGTGCAGGCAGCACCCCTCTTGTTTAGCTGGGCCTCTTCTTCAGCCAGCTCTGTGATTCATTCTCCGCTATCCAATGAACTTGCTTGTTCTCCATTACTGCTGATGGCAAATCTCCCTCAAAGGCAGAAACACCTAACAGAAAAGAGACAAGAAGAGGGAACCCTAAAATGTGAGGGTAAAAATTTGGAAATATTTTCTCATCTGTGTTAATGAGCTATTCACAGAAACTCCTTTCCAAGTGCTCCTCATTGGCCAAGACTGGACTCCAAGAAAAATCAGGGCACCTATCTCACGAGGTGAAGCAGGAAATAGCAGGTAGAGATACGTCTTGTCCTCTTAAGAGCAACCCTAACATTAAGGAAAGGTTCTCAATGGCATTTCTGTTTTAAAAAAAAACATTCAGAGCTTACTTGCAAACTGTTCTCAGCAAATACTACTTAGAATTCGAGATTCTCCAAATNGGTCTTGTCCTCTTAAGAGCAACCCTAACATTAAGGAAAGGTTCTCAATGGCATTTCTGTTTTAAAAAAAACATTCAGAGCTTACTTGCAAACTGTTCTCAGCAAATACTACTTAGAATTCGAGATTCTCCAAATTCATCCCCAGCTGGATCTTGAACCTGTCTATATTTGACAGATACTGTTAGTGGTTAACTCAATACGCTTTTTCCCCTTCCACCTTAGGATAACTATGACAGATATCTTCCATCTGTCCCTCTAGATCCTTTCTCCATCCTGATATCAGCCTCAGGATACTGACCTATATGGACAACATCAAAAGCTTTGTCATCTGACTTCTGTTTGGCTAATAGGGAACTTTGGCAGATATCAGAGGAAGGGTAGAAAATAAGTACAGGTTATCAGTCCTTTCTTTTTTTCTCTCTGAGTTTTCCCTGGGCTAGTTGTATCATTTAATGAAGTTAATGCTCTTTTCAAGGTGGCATTCTCTACTTTCTCCAGCCCTTCCTGATTCTTCTGTCCCTCTCTCTTCATCTGTTTATAACTAAGGATGATCTGGCACTAGTCCCAGGTTAGTATATCAAGGCTTCAGGATGCCCTAAACCCAGCCATAGTATTGTGTGCAATCTGGTTATAGTCTTAATATTTTCACTTGGATGTACCATCTTTTTTCCTGCTGGATGCTGGCTGATACAGTTATATTGTTATATATAGTATACAGAGCCAAAATCTGTTCGGATAACAATGTGATATCTCAAAACCGAAGCCCAAAACTCAGCTTATTTTCTTGCAGGCAAGAGTGGTCATGTGACAACTGAGGCTAATGACAGGCAACCAAAAGTTGGGAGGGAGTGGGAGACTTCCAGAAATGTCCCTTAAGGAGATGGACTCAGCTGCTTTGTCTCTTTAGCCTTTTACTTTCTTCCTTCAAGGACAGTAGATACCATGCCCTCTTGAGCACAAGCATGAAAGCCACATGCTAGGGATGGAGGAGTAAAAGCTAATGAGTGTGGGAGCCTTATGGCATTGAAGTGGTCACAGCACCAGCCCTGGACTTCCAATTTCCAGATTACTTGTTACATAAGAAAAATAAATCCACATTTAGATGAATCACTGTGGTTGGGTTTCTGTCACATGCAGCCAATGTGATCCTAACTTACACCTAGCAGTTTCCTCCAATTCTGCTTGCTTTATGAAGGCTATTTATATAATCAGCCTCTTTTTTTTTCCCCCTCCAATGTCTCAGGTTTAAAACTATCAGCTTCTCTGTTTTTTGACACTTCCTTCCAGCTTCCCATTTCCAGGGACCCTGACCTTGTGCATTTCCAGACTACCCACCTAGAAACTAGACCCTTTTTCTTGACTTCAGGATACTTTCTGATAAATCTTCTTTGAGTTCAGTCCACTGAAACAGCTCCAGAAGTCTAGACTCTAAGAAGAAAGTAGAACATACAAGATAATGTAGTCAAACACCCCTGGAAGTTGGAATCAGACAATATGTAGTTATTTCTCTATTACTTTCTGCTGTGTGACTAGGGGCAAGTTAACAATCTCCTTTAGGGTCAGGTTTTACCATGAAAAAAAAAATGGATAAGTTGGTTTTACCTATGCAATAGAGTTGTTATGAGATTCAAAATCGAATAAAAATATTTTTCAGTTTTGAAAAAACAGTTCCACAGTCAGCATACTAATTTAGGAATTATTATTGGGATCTTGGAGATACAGTGCCGGAAGATTGGGCAGGAGCCAGGATGCCTGGGCAAATGTGAGCCCAGAGGAGAGAGTTAACCTTCTGGTACTTCAGGGCCTCCAGTAGCTAAATAATGATATTATTAATATCAACTGCCTCGCAGGGTTTTAGGATATTCACTACCCCAAATAAGGCTTTCTCATGGGCACTTGACTTCCCCCCCGCTCTGTTGAGAACATAGCTAGTGGTTTATTTGGAAGTGGTGGGGGAAGGGGGCATAAATAAATTATTCAGAAACAACTTCCTAATTACTGCAGGATAAAAAAATCTGGATATTTGTGGCAGTGCAGTTTATTTCCTATGCGACTGTAAAAAGGAGGGATCTTGCAGATACTTCCTTTTGTCTGGATCAGGCTTTTTCTCTGATTCATTTGGTGCTCTCACTACTTGACCAAAGTCGTGGCCAATTAACTTCCATCCACCAAGTCACTAAAGTCCTATGCGGTATTTCCTCAGGAATTAATTTTTTAAAATGAATCTCCATCTAACTTTTCCTGCACGTTGCCCACCAAAAGGACTTAGTAGGAGTGAGTACTGCACACACACCTGATGTTTATAGCACCAAGGCAGGTCTGGTTTGTGTGAGCGGTGGTGTGGTATAGCAGTTTTTGAGTACCACCTGCAGCCAAAATGTCTGACTTTGAATCCCATCTGTACCACTTCTAATTAGCATGATCATGAGTAAGTTACTTAATCTTTTCATGCTTTACTTTTCTCTTTTACAAAATAGGACTGGTAAGAGTTCCTCTCTCTTAAGTTTGTTGATTAAATTATAACCAAAATGCGTGGAACAGTGTAAGGTACTGGCACATGGTAAGATTCCATGGGGTTTTCTAGTTATCACCCCGTTGTAAACCAAGGTGGGAATGTGGACGCAATGTTCCAGATGATTCAGTTATTCAAGAAAATCTAGATAGTGTATTTATATTATAATTTTACATATTGACATCCAATTTTAAAAAACTTTAAAAAATAAATAAAAACCTTCAACATTGTACACATACCAAACAAAATATGGGTGAGAGTTGAAATCAGCCTATAGGCTTCTACTTTTTCTGTGAATTAGAGATGCCAAGAGTAGATGTAAAATTTCATGTAATGATTCCCAAATTCCGGGTCCCTAACTCTTGGAAACGTTCACTTGAGTCAGGGCTGCACCTAGATCTTGAGTGGAATAAATTGGTATGGGAACCAGGAAAGCAAGTACCTGCTGTGTGCCAGTTCTTTGCCAACACTTGACAAATAGAATCTTATTACCTTTTCACAATAATATGAGTGATGGTGTGATATTGATTTATAATAAGAAATCTGTATTTGCTCATCATGCCTGTTTCTGGTACAGAGCTCCTAAAACCCTCAGAATTTCTGACTGTTGAGAGCTATAAAGATGTCTTTTGTCATGTTAATGACTGACTTTCTGGACAGCTCCTAAAGCTATGACTAGAGGGTTGGAACTCTCGGTTCCACCTCCTGACCTCCGGGAGGGGATACAGACTAGAGGTTGAATAGATCTCCAAGGGTCAATAATGTAATCAATAATGGTTATGAAATGAATTCTCTATAAAAACCTAAAAAAAGAGAGGCTTCAGAAAGCTTCTGGGTTGGTGAACACTTGGAGGTGCTAGGAGAGAGGCTCTGAGATAACGCAGAAGCTCCATGCCCTTTCTGCATATTTTGCCCTATGTGTCTCTTCATCCAGCTGTTGATTCATACCCTTTAATGTCTTTTGCAATCAACTGGTAGTCTAGTGAGTTAATGAATTTCCTGAGCTCTAGGAGCTGCTCTAGAGAATTCATTGAACCTAAAAAGGGGAACCTGGGAAACTGATTTATCACCAATCCATCAGAAGCCTGGGTGACAACCTGGACTTGTGGCAAGCATCTGAATTTGAGGCAGCCTGGTGGAACTAAGTCCTTAACTTGTGGGATCTGATTCTATCTCTAGGAAATAGCATCAAAATTGAGTTGAATTGTGGAACACCCAACTGGTGTCCAAGAATTGGCATGGGAGAAAAAACAAACAAACAAAAAAAAAACCACTCTGGAATTGGTACCAAGAGCCCTTCAGTAGGCCTTGTCATCATCCTTTCATAGATGAGAGAACAGAGACTCGGAAAGTTTAAGCAACTTGCCCAAGTTTGCACAGCCAAGATTAGCAGAGCAGGAATTCAGACTCAGATCTATATGACACCAGTCTACATTCCTGACCACTTTTTGAAACTACTTGTCAGTTAAGCCAAAGAAAGGAAAGGAATATTTGCCACTGGTATAATAGATAAATTCCAAAATCTAGTGGCTTACTTACCTCAGCAGAAGGTTATTTCTCACTCACGTAAAACCGAAAAGTATGGATGGGATGAGTGAATATCTTCTGTTCAATCATTCAAAGACCTGACTCCTCTTCTAACTTGGGCTTGTCTTTCACACGTGACTTCCAAGGAAGAGAGTGTGGGAAAAGTGCATGGGGCATATTACATCATAGGTATTTATGGGTAGGGTTTGAAAGTGGCACACATCACTTCCAATCATGTGCCCTCTTCCACATCTAGTCATGTGACCACACCAGGCAAGAGAGGAATCTGGGAAATGTAACCCAGCTATGGCCCAGAAAGGAGGGGAAAGTGGTTGGTAAACATCTGGAATTTTTTTTTTTTAAGATTTTATTTATTTACTTGACAGAGAGAGAGACAGCCAGAGAGAGAGGGAACACAAGCAGGGGGAGTGGGAGAGAGAGAAGCAGGCTCCCAGCCGAGGAGCCTGATGTGGGGCTCGATCCCAGGACTCCGGGATCACGCCCTGAGCCAAAGGCAGACGCTTAACGACTGAGCCACCCAGGCACCCCTCTTTTTTTTTTTAATAATATTTTTTTTATTATGTTAGTCACCATACAGTACATCCCTAGTTTTGATGTCAAGAACTTTCTGCCACAGAGGTTGGTCTGTCAAAAATCCCATCTGAGATGTGGTAACTTTTTTACTCACCTAGATCTAGGATTCTTTCTGGGTGGGGCTGGGGGGTGAGTCTTTGAAATTAGATGATAAGACTGTCAGTGAGATGATGATGAAGGCTCATATACAACTGTTTTCTCAAGAACATGTTTGGCTTCTTCTGTATTAGCATATTATAGAGGCCATTTCTTTCAGATAGTTTATAACCTTAAAAAAGTTATGATGTGGACATTTCTTTAAATCCCATAATCCATCATCAACCATAGTACTATGTAGTAACTCCCACTTTTAAATTGAATTTTAGTGCTCCCCATTAACAGTTCACTAGAGAGAAATGACAAATAATTTCATGGCTCAAGAGCAGCAGACAGATGAGCAGCAAAAACGAGGTCTGGTATCATTGCAGGGGGTGAACAAAGTGTGTAGCCTTCGCATTAAGGGTATTTGCTTTCCATCTTTCTAATTGCATAATGTAGTATTGCTAAGGGTCATTAGCCCATTGTTTTTAGATGAGCAACCCAACAGGATTTGTCTCTTTGTTGCCATTGTTTCTGGTTGCCCCTTGTTTGTTTTACAGCAGTGGGTTCAGGAACCTTACAAGTTTAAACTCTCTGCTTCAAGGTATGAACCAGTTTCTCACTCTCATTTAAAAGGAAGATGTTCCGGAGTACCTAATTTTTTCCTCCTTTGAGATTTTTCTTTCTTTTTGCACTCTTCCAGGAAGAATTGCACCGTAGCCTCAGTTTATTGGAAAGGTTTGTAAATGCATCTGGGATTTGGCCGTCTCACACAAAGTCTTTTTTTTTTAATGTATGGAACATCCCTTTAGGGCATTGGATGCACTCAGCCTGGCTGCCTCTGCATTAGCCACAGAGGAAGGGAGGGGCAGGCTGGCTGTCTTATGTAACCTCTATCCTGGGGCCTCTGTAGAAAGAAGAAACTGGTAACATTACCGCATTCATCCTCATTCTCTAGGAGCAAGCCCCCAACCAAACTATGGGACGTCTGCTCCATAGCTTACTATTCCCTGACCTCCAAATACTCTTGACCACTGTGGGGCTAAGAGCAGGGTGCCCCCAAATGTGTCACTTTGGCATATTGATTACTTCAAATAAAAGTTGTGTAAGAGACAGTCTGTGCAAGAAGGACATTCAGACCCTCCTCTGTCCCCCTGAAAGCGGGAAATATGTTCCCATATGAAAAGTAGTACCCTGCCTGCACCAGAAGGTAAAGAGACATCCTTATCACCAGAGATAGGAAATTTACAGCCATGAAGGTTGTGTAAATAATTCTTGTTATATTTTACTAATTGACTATCCCAGCCAAAATTCTGCGTAGAATTCCTTACTCATTGAAATTCCCAAAGTTCAGTTTTCTTTGTCCTGTCAATTCCTCACAGATTTATTGTTTCTGTCTGAAAACATTGGTCTACCTTGGTCATTTCTTCAGGTCTCAAATTTCATTATTAGGCCTCCATGCACACCTAATATAACTTTGGTTTTTCTCCTGTTGATTTGTCTCATGCAAATTTAATTCTTAGTCCAGCTGGAAGACCTTGAGGGTAGAGGAAGAATTTTTCCTTCTCTACACCACAGTGTCGGAAAGGGAAGTTTAATTAAATGACAGGAAAAGCAAATGGCATAATTTGTTTAGCACTAGGAAGTAAAGAAACTGAAATTCCTGCCGTCCCTGCGAGGCTCATAAGAAGATGTTTTCTGCATCACTTCCACTCACTGGAGAGAAGTAAGATTTCATCCAAGTCCACAGAGGTCTGTGGCACTGCCGTTTCACTGTCTTCCTCCAGAAAATCATGTCATCCACCCATTCCAGAATACCCTAGACATTAACCATTAACCATCTTTCTCTGCTGCTACACTTCACCCTTAGAGGGAGGGCCCAATCCTATGACTGCCGGCATGTAGTAACCCAAGGAAAAAAGTTCAGGAACCCAAGGAAGGGTCTTCTTATTCCCTTCCAGAGCAGTTATGCATACTTTAAAATCATCTGCTCCTCCCAGAGACTCTACCCTTGCTCACTCTGAAGAACTACAAGGCTGGCAATTCTGAAATCAGGATGGCGCTGTGGTTGATTTCTGGAAAAGGCCCTCTCCTGATTTGTAGACAGCCATTGTCTTGCTGCGTCCTCTCATGGTGGAGGCTCCAACCTCATGACCTAATTACCTACCAAAGGCCCCATCTCCAAATATCATCACATTGGAGAATAAGGTTTCAACATATGTATTTGGGGAAAGCACCAGCCTGCGGTGGTCTAAAATAACAATTTAAAACCACAGTGAGATACCCCTTCACACGCACTAGGATGGCTATAATGAAATTAACAAAGAAAATAACAACTTTTGGCAAAAATGTGGAAAAATGGGAACCCTTTCACACTGCTGGTAGGAATGTAAAATGTTGCAGCTGCTGTGGAAAACAATATGGAGGTTCCTTAAAAAAATTAAACACAGAATTACCACTTGACCCAGCAATTCCAGTCATAGATATAGACCCTAAAAGAATTGGAAACAGGTATCAAGTAAATATTCATGCATGGATAGTCTTAGCAGCATAATTCACAATAGCCGAAAGGTGGAAACAAACCAACCCCCCATGAATGGATGAGGTAAACAAAATGTGGTTTATACACACAAAGGAATAATATTCATCCATACAAAGGAATGAAGTTCTGATAAATGGTGCAACGTGAATGAGCTTTGGAAACATGATGTTAAGTGAAAGTAGCCAGATAAGGAAGGCCACGTACTGTATGATTCCATTTATATGAAATGTTCAGAATAGATAAATCCATAGAGACAGAATGCCAAGTGCTGTTTGCTGGGTGCTGTGGGGAGGGAGGGGAAGAAGTGACTGCTTAATGAATATGGGATTTTGTTTGGAGATGATGAAAATATTTTGCAACTGGACAGAGACAGTGGTTGTACAACATGAAGCCTGCATTAAATATCACTGAATTGTAAACTTTTAAATGGTAATTTTATGTCATGGAAATGTTGACAAAGAAAAGAGAAAGAACTGAAATAAAACAGAAGCATTTATTTGGGGCCTTAGAATTGCAACTTGGGGAGCACAGATTCCGGCAGCAACCCAAATAATCTCACTAGGGAGCAAAAGTCGGGAGTTTTTAAAGACAAAAAGGGAATGCCTGTGTACATTGTTTACAAAGAATTTTGACTGATGTTGGAGGCAGAAAACTAATCTTGGCAAAACATAAGTGTTTGCTAAGGCTGTAGCTAAACAAAAGTCCATTACTGGAGAAAGTTGTTGCAGGTGTTCCTGCAGAGTCCTTGGAATATTTGGGATTTGGACCAGTTCAAAAGTTCATGGTTCCCCCCCAGGGAGGAAATGCATAAGATCCACCTCCTTGGTGGTCTCTTGGCTCCATTTTAAAACCCATTCACATAAATGAGTACATTTTATTTCACCTTTCACAAAATTTCACCTCAAAAAAACCAGCCAACCAACCAACCAAACAAACAAACAAAAAAACAAACAGAAAGTTTCTGTTCTCACAAACCCTTGTGAGTTTCTATTCTGGCGATATGTGATCAGAGCTCCCAGCACTTACATTTCCCATTCCTTCCTTTTCCTCTGCGTTGTACACTGAGTATCTGTGTCCCCCAAAATTCATATGTTGAAATCCTAACCTTAAATGTGATGGTATTAGGAGGTGGAGGTTTTGGGAAGTAATTAGGGCATGAAGTCAAAACCCTCATGAATGGGATTCATGCTCTAATAAAAAGGACCCCACCAATTAAAAAAAAAATGGGCAGAGGAGCTGAATAAGCATTTTTCCAAAGAAGATATACAGATGATCTACAGGCATATGAAAAGATGCTGAACATCACTAACCATGAAAGAAATGCAAATCAAAACTACAATGACATATCACCTCTCACCTGTTAGAAAGGCTGTTATCAAAAGACAAGAAATAATAAATGTTGGTGAGTATGTGGAGAAAACAGAACCTCTGGTGGGGATATTGGTGGGAATGTGAATTGGAGTAGACACTATGAAAAAAAATATGGAGTCTCACCACCCCTCAAAAAAAAATTAAAAATAGAACTATCACATGATCCAGCAATTCTCTTCTCAGTATTTATCCAAAGAAAATGAAAACATTAACTTGAAAAGATGTATGCATCCCATATTCGTTGCAGCATTATTTACAATAGCCAAGATACAGAAACAACATAAGAATCCATCAATGGATGAATGGACAAAGAAGACACACACACACACACACAATGAAATATTATTTGGCCATTCAAAATAATGCGGTCTTGGGGTGCCTGGGTGGCACAGCGGTTAAGTGTCTGCCTTCAGCTCAGGGCGTGATCCCGGTGTTATGGGATCGAGCCCCACATCAGGCTCCTCTGCTTTGAGCTTGCTTCTTCCTCTCACACTCACCCTGCTTGTGTTCCCTCTCTCACTGGCTGTCTCTATCTCTGTCAAATAAAAACTTAAAAAAAAAAAAAAGAATGCAGTCTTGTCACTTGTGACAACATGGATGAACCTTGAGGGCATTATGCTTGTGAAATAAGTCAGACAGAGAAAGGCAAATACCACATGATTTCATTTATATATGGAATCTAAAAAACAAAACAAACCACATTCATGGATACAGATTGGTGGTTGCCAAAGGGAGGGTGACTGGGTTGTAGAGGGCGGATGAAATGGGTGAAGGGGGTCAAAAGGCACAAACTTCCGCTATAAAATGAATAAATCATGGGGATATAATGTACAACATGTTGACTACAGTTAATAATACTGTATTGTATATTCGAAAGTTGTGAAGAGTGAATCTTAAAAGTCCTCATGATGAGAAAAATAATTGTAACTACGTATGGTGACGGACAGTAACTAGATTTATTGTGATCATTTTGCAATGTATGTTGTGAAAATTAATAAAAGGAAACCTCATTTAGAATGGAGTTGGGATGCCAGCAGGGGGAGCTTCCGTGCCCTACCACTCTTCTTCCATTACTAACACAATAGGAAAAGAGGGACCTTACAGGGGGATGCTACTTTACTATCCCAACAGGAGGGAGGAAGGTTTCCTCCTCCCCAAGCAACAGCCCAGCCAATGAGAGACAGTCACAACTCAGCCAATGAGAAACCACTATACTTTGAACTCCCAGTTTACCCAGTGGGCTTTTTGTTTACAACTGCCCTCCCAACTTCCCCCTTTCCTCTATACAAGAGAATTCCCTCTTTTGTTCTGTGGCCTTGCTATGGTTTTGCCATAGCTTGCATGTCCTGGATTATAATTCTCTGCTATTCATGAATAAACCCATCTTTTGCTGATAAAATAACTGGCAGTTTTATTCTTAAGATTAACAATATAAATATCAAATCTTTATGTTGCATACCTGAAACGAATATAATGCTATATGTCAATTATACCTCAACTGAAACACAAAAGACTTCGGAGAGAGCTCTCTCAGCCTCTCTGGCACTCTCTACCATGTGAGGATATAAGGAGAAACAACAAGCCAGTAGAAAGTTCTCACCAGAACCCAAAATGCTGGCACCCTGATCTTGGATTTGCAGTCTCTGGAACTGTGAGAAATTCATTTTTGTTATGGGTAAGCCACTGAGTTGATGGATTTCTGTTACAACAGCCAGAATGGACTAAGACACCCTGCCACCTCACCACCAGCCACAGTCCCCTTGGAGGAATACATCAATTCATCCACTTGTCTTTACAATCTTTACCCATCACGGACACAGTCTTCATGGTGGGCATGCTGGGGCAGGACAGTTCCACAGTTGCATTGGCTGCCAAAGATGTGCACACTGATAAGTAGCCAAAAATAACCAGGGCAGTCACAATGTTTCTAAATAGAAATGTGATACACTTGCAAGTGGGCATGAAGCAGAATGTGGCAGAGCCCCAGAAAGACAGCAGATGGGTGGTTTGGACACAGCTGCTATCACTGGGGGGTGGGGGGCAGGCTTGCTGATTACCATAGAGATAAGGGGCAATGAGGATTTATTTGGGGAGAATGTTTCAGAGCATGAAGAATATAAATAGTCACTTCCCACCTAAAACCCAATAAAGGGATTACAACATCAGATTCAGGGTGATGGAATAGGAATTACAAGCTGTTAAAACATGTAGCCCTTAAGGTTAGGGATACTGGAGTATAGAATGCAGAGTATCTCATTGTGTCCAGCATACCACGAAAATAGTGGCTGATCCTACTAGAGAATCTGAAAGGACTTAAGAAAGAAGTTTACATCTTAGAAGCATTATTGCATTTTTTTTTTCCAATGTGGGAGCAGAGAACATTGTTTAGTTGCTTTCAGGCAATTTTCATCTTGTCAGGCTCATCCTTCTCTGCAGACTTTCAGGGGGACTTCTGTGGCATCGTGTGTGTGTGTGTGGGGGGGGTGCATGCACAAAGCCAGGTCCGTCCCTGTCCTCTGTCCTTGCCAGTGTCTACTGAGATGCAACTCAGTGCATCTGATCTTTGGTCATCTGCAAATTTTGTTCAGACTGTTAGCACCTCCAAGGATTCTGTAATTTACTTAAAATGACATCAGCCTAAACAGTGTGATATTATTTGCGCTTAGTTAAAACTACATTTTAGGGCAGTCAGTTGCTGTATTCTGGAGCTCACACTCTTGGCATTGTAGGCTGGCACAGTTTATGGGTGGCTTTTAGTTTCTCCTTTTATTTGAACTGAACAAATACATGTTAACTTTATGCCAGGTACTAGGAAAAATGCTTTGAAAATGCTAAGTCATATTAACACATGAAGAATACAACTCACAGTTTAACTATCTTTGACATCAGCATCAGAGACTTTAGAAATTAGCATGATGGATTCTCATAGATTAGTGATATTCAATAGGTATTATTTAGCTAGACTATCATAGAGACTCCCCTCACTTTTGCTTGAACATCTAACCAGCTTTGCAACCTTTTCTCTAAGAGGGAGCACGTGAGGCTTTATCTCGCTATGGTCCTGTGACCAGCTTTAGGATAGAAGATTCTGGTTATGTAATATAGAGTAGTCTACTGATAACAGAATCCTGTCTTTAGACAGGATTTAATACAGAATTGGTTTGATGAGTTTAAGGACAGAAAATCAGAATTCATGCCATTGTTTTATGCCTACTTGCTAACAAGTGTTTGTTTAATAGATGTCCTACTGTGGGGAAGAATTGAGTCTAGGACTTTCTTACATTTTAATCCCACAGCATGATGTGTGGAGTGATCGCCAATCCTCATCCATCTCCTATTTTTTGGTGTCTAGGCTACCATTATCTCCCAGAAATAACCCAAACTGGCTTAAGAAGAATCGGGATCTGACCTGTAGCAAGAGTAGTCCTCACACCATCTATAGCTATACACTCTCACCACAAGCATGAAATCGTCCGAGGCCCGCTGCCTCTCAGGATTGTAACATTGCCTGTTGCAGAAATAGGGGAAATGATTCCACTGATTCCGCTGTTCGCCACGGGCATGTGGGACCTAATTTGTAGCCTTTTTTCACTCTTCCTTACTATAGTGGAAGAAAGAGGTTATAATAATGGAGGTTGTTCGTGGGATCCAGAAAGAACAACCGTTTCTCCTCTGACAGCTTGTCCCCTGTGATGACCTAAGCAACATCTGTGAAGTTCCTCACCCCCCATCCCACATGACATGTGGTAGCCAGTGTCGCAGGCAGCCCCATAAGCTGTGCCTTCGCGTAGTCACATCCTCCCATAGCTCCCTCCCAGATGGCTCTAAGGTTGGTCTGTGAAATCAATAAAACACAACAACAACAACAAAATGGTACGTCCCTTCCAAGACTAGGTAATAAAGGATACAACGGCTTCCATTTTGATTGCTGTCTGTCACTTCTATGGTTGGACCAGACAACCCACCAAGATGAAAATAAATTGTCATGCAAGTACAGGGTGGTCATGATCCCAGGAAAAATACTGTATGGCTACATAAAAAAAGTTTCCCAGGGAGTCTGCTAGGGTAAGGGACCACCATGGGGATCAAACATTTTCCCAAATGGAACTAGAAATCCAGGTGCCCAAAGGCCATTCTCATAAACTTTCCCCTTCACCAAGAGGAAAGATGATTGTTGTCATTCTGTGAGTGGCAATGATTCAGCAATTTCATAAATTCACAAACCCACCAAGTCCAGCACTGGCCATGAATAGACTAAAAGTTTCAGGTGTGTGAGAAGGTCAGGTAGGGTCTTTGGATCAGGAACAAGTACTGTTAATGTAACGGGGAGACCTCTTGTCATTATAGGTTCCAGGCCTGAATCTGGCCACTTACAGTGTGACTTTGGGAAAGTCGTATAGTCTCTTGAAGTTTTAGCTTTATTATCTGTAAAATAGATATAATAATCCATGGTCTACATACTTCATAGAGTTTCTGAGAAAATGAAATGAGTTAAAATTGTGTGCAAATGTCTGGTAAACTATGAAATACTATATAAATATAAAGAATTATTATTATTTACCCATACCAATTCAAAAAACCCAAATGTAAATTTACAAATTAGAAAGTCATTATGTGCTAAAAATATTGTTCCAAATCTAATTAAATTAGAACAATGGTTCATTTGTCAATTTATATGCTAAGAATCTAAATAGCAACGCTATGGAATGTAACTAATGAACAGGAATAGACCAAAATAATGAATTTGTTACATAGCTAAAGCCACTACCTATATTTTAGCCAAGTCTTAAAAACAATCTTACTCAGAATTCATTTTTTGAAAGACTAGAAATCGGTGAGTCATTAACACCTAGGTTGCTTAGGACTCTAATAAACAGAGTTAAAAGGTATACAACCTTTTTATTTGAACTGCACTTTACAGTTCTCACAATGTTTTCACAATAATTATCAGAAAACGCTTTCACGCTAACAAGAACACTTCTTATCTCCAGTGTATATGTAAGTGAAGGAGTTGAGCTTCAGAAAGTATGAATGTCATTCCTAGGTCATACAAGGGTTATGTAACCAGTGCAGCTGAAATTCACTCTCAGGTTTTCACTTCAAGAGCCATATACTTTCTATTATACAACAGATATTGTGAACTCTATGGATGGGCAGTCTTGATTGTTCAGCTTCTCTTCCCACCCTGGTCTCTCAAGCAGACACACAATCATCCCCACTCTCAGCAAATCAGCTTAAATCTCCACTTCATTTTGGCCCAGGGGGAAAGAGCCGCTAAGTTCTCTTTGGCCAAGTCTGAGCTGGGAAGTCTTTGCAAATCATTCTAGTTTTGTTTTTGTTTTTTAAATATATGAAACTCTCTAATGTCCCCAGTCTTTGTACATTCTAGTATTTCATGGGTTTTGTGTGTAAATGAATGTAGCACCAGGAGCTTCCAGGAGCAGGGGTCCCTGGTTTGTCCTAGAAATAGAGTTAAAGATGGTAGAAGGGATTCTGCACACCCACAACATGAGCAGAGAAGGTAGCAAGGAAAGCTAATTTCCCACATCTATTTCCCTGGTGAACTCATGAATAGAAGAGAGAAGCTGAAATTTCCTTTTTCTTCCTTTCCTTCTCTTTCTTTTTTTATTGTTATTTTTAATGATTTGGTGTCCTTTTAATACATGATTTTCTAATAGCTTCTCCTTCATCCCCCTACCCCCTAGAAGCAGAGATTCACAATTTTGAGAAGGGGTGGGGGTAAAGCCTGCTTGTCAGATTTTTGTTTCTACTGGGGTGTTCTCCCCATTGATTTGATCAGTTGTTGCCTGAATGAGCTGAGTCTGGAGGACTGTGGTGTGGACATGTGCCCTAAAGTCCCACAGTCACTTCCCTGGGGCTTTTCCATCCCCCCCGATTGGGAGTATAATCAGGAAATAGCCACATGGGCTCCCTTCTCTCCCATTTTCTTTCTGGTGCTATTTAAAATAGAAGAGAAATACAGTTTCAATGCTTCTATTTACTCCACACAATAGAGATAAAGCCCATGGGTGGCAGATTTCTTCAGGGAATATAATCAGCCAAAAGTAGAAGGTGCTGCTGGAAGCATTTATTTCTGGCAGACAATTCTTCATTTGATGGGGGATGGGAAGAAATGCAAATAAGTGAACATATTCACATGAGGCCTTTAAAACAAAAACAATGATTGGAGGATCAGGCTTGTGGAAGAGTGGGTATTCATTCTGTGGAACAGGGAGGGGGTTGAGGAGGCACTGGATAAACACACACGCACACATACCTCTGTGTGGACACACCTGCCGTCCTAAACTTAAAATGAACTTGGAGACAGCAGCTGTTTGTAGATCAGTTGTTGGGAACAACTTTTCAGAGAAACCATACTCCACAGCTGGTTAGGTGGCTGGCACAAGTCATAAGGGCCTAGTTGAGCTCACATGTTTTTGATCACTAAAGTTGTTAAGGATTGTGATATGTTACAGCGTCCCTGAGGGAAAGTGCTTTCAGCTTTTCTATATCAGGAGGTTCTTGCTTTTTCCTTAGAAAAGCAAGGATTAATTACATGTAAACCACAGGGTTGAAGTAAAGCAGTACATGTTGAAAGAATTCTAATCATGAGGAATTTTAAGTACAATTAGTGCTTGACAAACTTTGTATTTAAATTTCATTTATTCCAATAAATGCTCATTGACTTCATGTTATTATAAATTGGCCACAGCCTGTCCTCCCCGCTCTGTGACTCCCAGCTCAGACTTCAGTGAAGGCTAGCTTCAAGTGGATGCCAGAAAGAGGTATAAGAGTGCAGTTTAATATAGATGTGGATGTTATGTTAATAGTTCAGTGGGACTTTTTGTCTCTTTTTAGAACTTTTCCAATCTTATATGTTTGATCCTCAAGATGGTCCCTCCATATCAGTCTCCCTTGGACAAGGAGGCACTTTTTCATGTTGCCCTATGCTCCTCTTCTGGGTTCAAAGTTATCCTGCACTTGTGTTTCAGGCAATTTATTTTCCTCTAGGTGGGCGGTATGGCCGAGCATAGAAATGTAGTCTCTATGTTGATGTCCTGCTTAGTTTCATCTGAAACATATCCATCAGCTACATGATTTAGTTGTTCCAACCCCACCGTTGCTCTAAGATGAAGCCAGCAGCTACACTGTTCTCCCTATCCTTCCTCTGAAGCCAGCTGCAGATGCCTGCCTCTTCTGTTTCAGGGCTGGGGACCCCCACCATGGAATCAATGGAAATGACAGGCATATTTCACTTCATGCTCTGAGAGGCAGGAGCTTTCTGAATTCCAGCTCACCCACAGATGATTAGTCTTCCCATGGTCCAAGAAACCATCAATCCAGCCTGATCCAGTCCCCAGTTCCTTTTGAGGATTGATTTTTGTGTTCACCCACCCATCCCAGTGCATCTAAAATAGTTTCATTTTGCGTTAATGAACATAATTTTAAGCCAGGGGAGAAGAGGTAATTTTCTCAAAGAAGATTGTGTCCATGATACTCCAGTAAGATACAGGACCGTGGCTAAATTTCTCCTCTGTTGCCAACTGGGTCTCAGTGTGAGAGGAAAATGCTCAGTTGGGTTTGCAAGACAGAGCCTCTGAATGTGTTTGACCCCAAGATCTGCAACCAGTTAGATTGTGACTCTGGCTAAGTATCTGTTTCCTCTCCGATCTGTCAAAAAGCCCTCACAATCTCATAGTGATCAGTGAAAGTACATGAGAATGTGCTTTAAAAAGTTAGAACTGAGATATAAATATCAAGTGTTGTTGTTTATGCTTATATCTAGTCCAATATTATAGCTTCAATGAAATCCACTGATATATTTTTCCATCCACAGCCACATTCCTTTTTCTACATCACTTTATGTATGTGGCTGTGTGTCTAAATGCAGACATAAACATATTCATAAAGAAGGATGGCTGTGACTGTGGTTATAAATGTGCTTTTAGCTTTTTTATCTCCCTGGTGCAGATGACTATGTGTCTTAAACCCCTCAAGTGAGCTATGTTTTGCCTTAAAAAGCTGGTGCTCCAAAAATAAGGCTTGGGCTGAGTCATCAAGCCCAGAGCTGGGGCGGGGCGGGGGGGGGATGTGATGGAGGAGGAGGTAGGGAGGCTTTTTCAGTGAGGATGTACTCAACAAACTATTGACAACCTATGGCCCACAGGCTATATTCCACCCTCTGCCTGTTCTGTAAATAAAGCATGAGTGGAACACAGCCACCTTCATTCATCTAGATATTGTCCATTGCTGCTTTCGTGCTACAACAGCAGAGTTGAATAGTTGCAATAGAGACTCTTTTGGCTTAAAAACCTAAAATATTTGCTATCTGGCCCCGCAAGTCGTTTCATGACCCCTGCCTTTTCCTAATACCTGCAAACATGTCATTTTCCCCACATTGTTCTATACTTTGATTCATTTTAGCAGCGTGATACCCTAATGAGGTAGTTATGGTTTGTGTCTGTATGTTCAATTTGCTGATGAGGAAAATGAAGCTCAGCGAGGTCATAGGACTTGCCCCATTTCTATCATCTAGACCTAGCCAGGAGGGACCAGCGTCCTCTGTGCACTCCTATGCCGCATCAGCTTCTGAATGGGAGCCTTTGTATTACGCATGCTTGGGGGTGAGTACTCTATCTATCTTGCTATCATCTATCTATCATCCATCATCTCAGCTTTTTTGAGGTAGGTAGAGATGAAGAATTGAAATTCAAGTTATTAGGCCTGTCCTTTTGTAGACTCAACACCATCCTAGAGTGGAAAGAACACTTGTTTGGGACCCTGAATTCTCCTTTGACCCCTAACTAACTGAGCAGCCGTGGAGAAGTCACTTGGTTCTTCTGGGTCTGAGTTCCCCATCTATAAGTGGGTAAGTTAAAAAAAATTTCTAAATCACTGACAACTTGAACTTTCTACAAAGTGCCCTGGTTAACCTCCCTCTCTAATTCCACGTACCACAGCATTTCTTGACGCAGTTGCTTGCAGCGTCAGCTATCCCCGGTACCTAGGCAGTGGCAGGTAAGTTGTGCAAGGGCTGAGGAGGCAGCAGGCAGCAGGAGAGGATGGTGGTTCTAAGGTCTTCTGTCCCTCGCTTTGTCTCTTCCTCCTTCCGTAGGTCCCCTTACTACAACTAGTGCTTGTCCCTCACATTTCCTGGAAAATTGCAACTCTGCAGAGTCTGGCGAGGAGGCTGGTGTCTGTATAAAAAAGGGACAAAGAGAACAGTCACTTATTTTGTTACCAAAGAGTCTTTCTTTTTTTTTTCCTTTTAATGGAATGTGCTATTTTTAAGTCCCTGTCAGCCTGCAAGTGCATGTGCAGCAATTGCCCTGAACACATTTGAATAATGTCTCCGCATCCTTCTGTGATGTGGTGCAGAACGACAACTTTGTACTTTGCATTTTTATTGTGATGAAGATATTTTATGACAGTATTTGAATCCCGACAAAAAAAAAATTCCTGAAAACAGGGCGTTTCTAGACCACTTACAGAAGGAAGGTGGCCCAGACCAATCCCTTCTTGGAAAGTTTGGGTTGGGGTACTGTTGGCCCCCCCATGGCAGCAGGGAGCCCTGGGCAATCTGTAGAATTTAGTGAGCACTCCTCTTAGAGCCTCCAGTGGCCCCACTCAGCCCCCTACCCACCCTGGCAGCATCAGGGTCAACCCCAGGGAAACACCAGCAATTCCAAAGTCAGCTTCAATGCCAGGCAATCCTCGTTTCTCTCCACTTTCTCTTTTTCCTTTCCCTATTCTGGTTGAATTTGCCTTTTAGTGTGTATCAGGCAGGATCCAGCCAACAGAAATAATTTAGTATGGGGAAATAGAAGATATGGGAGGAGGTAAAAATTCAAAGAAAGCACTGTGAGATAACTCACAGAGTTGGCAATTTCGGACACTCCTATCACCCGTAGAGCTGGAGAAACACAGGGAAGAGATGCCGTTACCAGGACTTAGGAGCCAGAGCTATCCAGGGAAACTGTGCCCATGGCAGGGGCCGTCGGTAGCAGCCGGGCCACAGGAAGATTGTTTGAGGGGAGCTGGCACCATGGGGGAGACATAGTCACTTCCAGAGATGCAGCCCAAAGCAGAGGGAGTGAAGGAGAGAAATTCCCTGGCCTCTCCCTTCCTTCTGCCCTCCAGTCTCCTGCCAGCGACTCCCATTAGTGAACTCAACAAATTAGCAAGAGAGCCTTGGAAATGTAGTTTTCAGGCTCAGCTTCTTACAACACAAGACATGCTAGAAAAGAGGAGGGGGGAGAATTAATTTGAGAGAAACAGGCAAAAAAAAAAAAGAAGAAAAAAGAAAAGAAAAAAAGAAACAGGTACTTTGGACATTATTCATTCTGTCAACTCTATTACCCTTAACAAACAATCTCTCTTGTCCTCGAAAGATTCCCCTCTGTACCTAGGACATGCTTATGACCAGAGGTGACAGAAACAGAGCCAGGAAAAACTGATATGTGTGCAGACCTGGGTCTAGGCAATGGGGGAGTGCAGTGGAGAGGTCACATGGACTTGTGTTGGTGTCTGGGAGTACAGACTAACGGGATTGGTTAAAAAGAGGCTGCAGCAGAAATAAAAATTATAGAAGATCCTTATGATCAGAGATTATGATTACATTGTGCTTCCTGATGGCCAGCTCATAGCTGGGCTTGATTCCAGCTAGCAGCTAGTAGCGTAAAGAACAGGTTTCCTGAGAGAGGGATTGGCATGCTGTGAACCCAGAATTTAGGCCTCCATCAAACAGAGCAGGGTTTAAACTTGGCCCCATTCCAACCAGTGTCAATCCAAGCCTGGTCCTTTACACTGGACCAACACATTCATTCACAATGCTCTGCAGGCTTATAGAAGCCAATTTCAAACACCAAACTGCATTAAAACAGCTGTCTAGGCTGCCTACCGAGTTTTCACCTAGCTTATTGTTTCTTGGTCTCAACTTTCTGGTTCCAAATTTGACCTTGGTTTTTTTTTTAAGATTTATTTATTTATTTGAGAGAAGTGGGGAGAAAGAGAGAGAGGGGAAGGGCAGAGGGAATGGGAGAGAAAGTCCAAACAGACTCTGTGCTGAGCTCGGAGCCTGATGCAGAGCTTGATCTCACGACCCTGAGGTTACGACCTAAGCCAAAACCAAGAGTGGGATGTATAATGGACTGCACCACCCAAGAGACCCTCCAAGATTTGACTTCTATATATGCCTCTGGCTCCTTCAGAACTATTTTTCTCTGCTGCTGCTGACTTAGTCTGTTCTTGTCGCCCTGGTACTTCCCATTGTCTTGGGAAGAACTCCCTGCTCTGGCTCCTTGGCCTACAGAATACTTCTGCCCCTGTTCTAATGCCATCCCCTGCCAGCCATGGCCAGCCCTCCCCCTGCATGAGGGTGCAACAGAATACGTCTGCCCCTGTTCTAATGCCATCCCCTGCCAGCCATGGCCAGCCCTCCCCCTGCATGAGGGTGCATTCTGAAAAGCAAAGAATCAATGTGTCAGGCAGAGAGAGTATAGAGTTTCTGTTGGATAGTCTGGAAAAACACATTAGAGGCCAGGGAAGACTGAGGTCCCTAATATATTCATCCTGGTTAGTCAGGGAGATGTGGCTTTCAAAACTTAACAGATTATCCTTTTACACATATATGACAGGTTTCCTCACCAGTCAATAATATGTGTGCCCTTCCATCTATCCCAGAATTTCAAGGAAATCTGTCACATATCCTTTTCTTTCCAAAATGGCAGCCACTTTCCCTGTTTTCAAGAGTTTCTTTGTTTGTTTCTTAAGAGACATTAAGTCAAACCTTCTGTAATTAAACACTAGTTCCACCATTGACTACCCTTGTGACTTCAGAGAATGATTTAACCGCTATAAGACTCAAACTCCACATCAGTAAAAGAGATATAATCTCCCTGACAGGGTTGCTTTAAAAAATTTAAATTGAGCAATTCCATAATGAACTTAATATAGTAAATGTTGATTGACATCATCATTACTATCAGTATCATCATCATCATCCAAGACTGAGCAGTAGAAATAGTCTTCCTGGCTCTCCACTCCCTTGACACTTCCCACAATAACATTATCAGCTTGCTTTTAATGGTTTTTACAAATCAGTGCCAGACAAAAGATAGCAGGTGTCGTATATGTCACTAAATTAAAAAAAAAAAATCTTAAAAAGTCCTCATTTTCACTATCTCTGGTCAATAATACCTACATTTTTATTTCTTCTGGGTCTCATTAGACTTGTTAGCTTCCTATCTTTTATTTGGAAGCATCAGAACTTCTGTGGCTCTCCCTCTAGAATCTGTTAATTCTTCACCTCATAAGAATCTGACTCTCCGGTATCTACATTTATCTATGTTCTTGTTCATGGTTTGGTTTCCTATTGTCTTATTTGTAGATAACAACTTCCTAGGGCTCTCTCATCCTCCTACAAACTCACCTTCTAAAAGTTTCTGAAGAGAATAAAACTAACCTTTTCAGGAGTTTGAGGCAAAGAAAGAAGGTATTAATTTTTAAAAATCTCCAACATAACTAGCCTTCTGAAACTAGATGTCCCCTGGCCGTCATTTGAGTCACACGGTGGTTGATTTCTAGGCACATGTCCTTGTTTTTCCAGCATATTGTTCACCAGATCAGGCCTTGAAAATGAGGGTAATGAATTGACAAATAAAATATTTGCTTATATCGGGACAATCTTGCATTCCTTATTGGTAGTAGGATAAAAGCCCAGAACCTCAGACTCAGCCCAGTGGATTTCTCATCTGATATGCTCACAAAAAGATTTAAAATTCTGATGTTTTAAAACAGATTGAAAATGAGCTGTAAAGAGAAGAAAAGAGAAAGAAAGAAAACTGTGAGTTAGCCATGCCCCAATCTGATCCTGTAGTTAAGAACTAAGTGGATGGGGCACCTGGGGGCTCAGTTGGTAAGCATCTGACTCTTGTTTTCAGGCCAGCTCATGATCTTGCAGTTGTAGGACTGAGCCCCATGTCTGGTTCTACACTCAGCACAAAGTCTGCTTCAGATTCTCTCTCCCTCTCCCTCCCTCTTTCCCTCTCTCAAATAAATAAATAAATTCTTAAAAAAAAAAAGAACTAATGGATACACTACCTAAATTAAAACTGTAGCTCCAATGTCTATTAGTTGCATGACTTTAAACAAGGTTCTTAATGGCCTAATGCTTTGGTTTCCTCATCTGCAAAATAAATATAGTATCTACTTTGTAAGATCAGAGTGAGGTTTAGATGAATTAATACATGTAAAACACTTAGAACAATTTTGGACTCACTCAGGAAATTAAGTAATGTGACCTAAACAATCAGAAAATCTCAGTGGCATTCTCATATGTCTGTGGATCAACTGGGGCAACTCGGAGCTGCAAGTTACATCAAGGTGCGCCGTTTCTCTCATCCTCCTTGGACAGAAATAGTTTTCTATGTCTATGGCATGAGATGACAAGCCCAAAGAAGTAAGCTCAATAACCCCTGCTTCTTTCTTACCTTGTGATATCCTGTTGGCCAAACTGTTCTTACGGATGAGTCCAAAATCAAGAACCAGGGAAATATATTTTTATTTTGCTGGTGGTGCACTGTGAAGTTGCATGGTTGAGGGCATAGATTTGAATGGGAAGAAGTATGAAGAACTGGGACCAATAATTCAGTCTACTACATTGGCATATAAGAAAATGTAATTAATGGTAGCTATTGCCAATAGGACTATCCCTAGACAATCTTGAAAGAAGAAGGCCCTGCTTTTCTCCTATGTCTATCTAATATCCTCTTTCTCTTCCTGAACACTGCTTTCATTTACTCCCATTACTGGATTGTTATGAAGTGACCCCTGATGGCTCCATCTTGTTTAGGGTCTCTACAGCAGTGTCCTGTGTAGGCTCACACTGGCAATAAGACTTCTCATATCAACTTTTCCCTTAACAATATTTAATTGGCCTGTATCCTGTTTCTCCTCTTTGCAAAGATAGGTACAAGTTGACAAGGTATCTGATGAAAAGCTGGCAGCTTTGTACATTAACACTGCAAGGGGTCCATTTATTTTAACAGTGGGCTCTTGATAAAAGTTTTAATGACAAAAAATTCAGGTAATAGGAGAGGCTTGCAGAGAGAGACATTTAGGGATCTGGGAAACGTGGACCTGTCAAGAGGATATCAAGTTGACTTCAGTGTGTCCGTGTCTTAATCTCTGGAACGGGCGAATATGTTACCTAATATGGCAAAAGGGACTTTGCAGTTGTGCTTAAGTTAAGGATCTTGAAATGAGGGAGATTAGATTTGGGGGGGGGGGTCCAATGTAATCAGAGGGTCTTTATAGAAGAAGCTTGTAAAATTGGAGTCAGACAGAAGGCAATGTGATGATGGAAGGAGAGGGACAGAGAAAGAAATGGGAAGATGTTACATGACTGGCTTGAAGATGGAGGATGGGACCACACCCCAAGGAATGCAGGAAGCTTGTAGAAGAAGTGAGGAAATAGATTCTCCCCTAAAGTCAGAAGGAACACTGCTCTGCTGACCCTTACAGACTTCTGACATTCAGAACTATAAGAGAATAAATTTGTGTTGCTTTTCACCACTAAGTTTTGGCAATTTCGTACAGCAACAACAAGATCCCTATTACTTTGGAAAAATGAAATCAGGCAATATGCTATAGTGCCTATTCTCACATGGCCTTAACTTAAACTGGAAAGGACCTAGAATTTTCTCTCTGCTAGGCCATGAGACTTAGACCTCTTTTTCAATGACACTGATACAGTGCTTTCAATAAGACAAAGAGTTAGGGGACCAAGCATCTAGGCTCCATAGACTCCTAGCAAGCTGGCTTAAACACAAGCTCTCCTAATGTCTGTCTGTCCCATGTCTCAGCCTATCAACAGTTCTGTTGCCCAGCAGATGTACAAGGCCTGTGCACAGCCTGCTTTGTTTCAAAGATCATGACCCATGTGACCTATTTCCTAGTTCCTTCTAAACATGGGCTTTTAGAACCTTCAGGCTCAGTATATGTGGACTGTTCAGGCTGGAAGTTCTGTGACTACCAAGGTCTGCTTTATGGCTGGGCAATATAAGCAAGCAATGATTTGTGAAGTGTGAAGGCAGTGCTCATCCTTGCTACCATATAGGACTTGATTAATCTGAAGATGATAGAAAATACCAAGTGGCTTAAATAAAATGGATTTATTTCCTCTCTCTTTTAAAAGAAAAGAAAAAGTGATACCAGGTAAAGAAGACTAGTATATAGGCATAGTTTGTAGGGAGACAACCTCCTTCTTTCTGTTCCACCATCTTAGAGCATTGCTCCATACTCAAGGCTGATTGATGGCCAGGCTGATTGGCAGAGCTCCAGCCATTATCTCTATCTTTTCGGCAGGAAGAGGGAAAAGAGGACATGCAAAAGAGCGTGCCTCTCAGAGGAAGCATTCTCCCTTTTAATTAGCTTTCTTGGAAGACCCCCATGACCACCACTTACATTTCATTAACCACCCTTAACTTTAAGGAAATTTGTTAAAAGTACTATCTCTCTCTCTCCCTCCATCCCCCACCCTCAATGGGGACATTGTCTCGAAGAGCATTCAAATTCTGTTAGAAGGAAAGAAGAGGAGAATGAATACTGGTTAAGCAACTGTTTCTGGCATAGTCTACCCCTTTGCTATCTAATATCCATAAAGACTATGCATAAAAGATATTCACCACCTCCTTGAAAGAGTCAATTCAAAATTCGTATCAGATTCTATCTAGCTCAAAGTATCTGGACAATGTGCAGTTCTTCGCATCAAATCTGGGTCTTTCTTCTTGTGATCCAGTTGCACATAAACCTAAAAGCAAGTTACCTGCTCTATCAACACACCTGGATGAAGAAGAAATGGGGTATTGCCATTAAAACAAGCAAATGAGCACAAACCTTCTATTTGGAAAAGGGGAGACTGAGAAACAGAAATCCATAACAATTTCAATTCTTTTTGGGTAAAAATAGTAAGGACCCTTAGCCCCACAGTGGAGGATTTCAGTGGAGTGTGCGATGCATTTGTTTATCAGGCAGCCTCAGTTCTGTTCTCTGGGAAGAACTCTCTTCCTTGTCTCTCTTACTCTGTTGCCCCAACCCTGCATGCTAGAGTCTTATGATTGCTTATCATCCTCTGTGACCACCTTTGAAGTAGGTAGTGGAGCGTCCTATCTTGGAGGGCTGTGTATCTCTCCTAGCCCACTTGCTGCTGGTGCAGTTTTGGGGCCCAGAGATTGCTTTGAAGATAGGAAAGTCTCAGGCTACTGATGGCCCTGTTTAGGTTTATTATGATTATTATCCTGTTTTCTCTTAAGTTGACCAGGCTTCCACTAGTCTTTTTTGTCCACAAAGTACTTATAGGCTAAGAAGAGCTTTCAAGCAGGAAGGGTTTCCTCTTTTACTTACCATCCTCTGTGCTCTGCTATGCCTTGCTTTCTCAAAATAATGTTCACTTCCTGGACTCATCAGATGTAATGAGCTTGGACAGGAATGTAATACCTTTAATCCTATGTTTTCAGCTGGTTCCTAACTTCCTAAGAAAGGATATCAGTCTTATCTGCTGTAAATACAGCAATTTTACAGCCACTACTTATAACTGCTTCAATTTGAGGTACAAATGCGTTTGGCTTTTTCAACCCTGCAAGACCTAAATTACGAGACTCCTATTCTACCCAGCTTGCAGACTATAGGCAGGAATATCTCCATCAGTAAACTGGTATTTCTCACCATCTGTGTTTATGGTATGGCTAGCTCCACTCTGAGTTTCTTTCTGTCTTGTAGGACTCTACAGAAAGCAGCAGGAAGAGGCTAGTGCATACCAACATTTTTAATTTTCCTACTATTTTCCCAACTTCAACCTTGGCCAACATGCAGTCTGACTTCCAAGGCATAGTAGGCAATAGACTGACAAAACGGTTCACCACTGCAGTAACAAGGGCAGCATGGTTTTCAGATTACGATATTGGACTCCTTAAGTTCTGCCTCCCCCTCTCCTCCATTCAGCCAGGTTGGTATTTTCAGTTCTGTTGTCTCTAGTAGCATCCTATTTCTAGCAACCAAATTTTGTATCAATTATGAAATGTATCTCAGCTGCATGTAACAGAAAACCCACATAGTCCATCTAAAAAGGGTAGACGTTCATTTTTCTCTCACGTGAATGAAGTAGGTGGTCTGGGATTGATACACCTCTAGAGACTACCTGGGACTAGCTGCCTGTACCCTCTGCACCATCATCCTCAAGGTTACCTCATTGTTTGAAGGGTTTGTTGACTCTCCAGCCATCACCTTCAACATTCCCAGCAAGAAGAAGAAGGAAAGAGAGGTGCTGAACAAAAGTAAAGCCTGCCAGCAGAGTCAGCTTGATTTAAAATTCCTTCCTCTGTGCTTCTCCCAGTGACTGTTACTTGCATCAATTTGGCCACATCTAACTACATGGGAGCTGGGGAAATAGCTTAGCACATGCCATTCAAAATAAAATTGGGTTTCTGTTAGCAAAAAAGAAAAGAATAATGGGCAGTCAACTCTTTGTTCTTTCCATATTTTCCAGAAATTCTGTGATCCCCTGCCTTGTCCTGTTAGGAATATGGCCAACATCCCATCTGCATTGTAGCTGATTGCCAGAGACTTAAGCTAAATATTTCCTGGGGTGGGGGAGAACAATGATTGTGAGTCATCTGCACCTTAATGCTAATGCATGTCCTGTCATTTCCCGATAGTGGTGTGATGTAAGAGAGGGACAGAGGTGAAGGAGAGTCTCAGTAAGGGCACCGCTGCCAGAGTAGGGGAAGGGATAGGAACTGGATACCAGAGTCCATCTCATCAGTTTCTCTGAGGTGACCTACAAGCAGATGACCAGCTCCTCTTTCACATCTTCCTACCACGATCAGGGTCACAGTTGAACAGTGTGTTTTCTGCCCTGTCACCCCTTGGAGCAGCCTTCCAGATTGCTAGTACTGCACCATCCTACCTCTAGGAATATGGAGCAGGGCAAGAGGCTCGCTGGGCAGTGTCACATGTTAGCTCCTTTTGGTTTGTCAGGGAGAGGTTGTTTGACACAGGAAACCTAATGCTTTTATAGTGAAATGGTCACTGTACTCTGGGAATGTCTTTCACACAGTGCTGTCATCTCTTAGCTAACAATACACCAGACTCAGAATATATCACTTGCTACAATGGATTTGTCCCCAGCTTGCAAGGCCAGACACTGCGAATCAGTCAGAGTCTGTGAGCACCCATTGTTTGGATGTTCCGGTGCACTGACCGGGACTGGGACACGTATTTCCCCAGTTGCTGGGAGTGTTAGTGGCTGAAGGCTCTCCCCGGGTCCCTCTCTCAGCTTTGCCTTCAGTCAAAGAAAGCCACTTGACACAAGGTCACACTCCTTCCCCATGGGATGGGAGGTTAAATAAAGGCCAGACGCCCTTATCTCAGTGCGAGACAACTGCAAAGGACCATTCCAGCTCCAGAGTCTCTCGCAAGACTCAGGGAGATCTGTCCCTGTTGCTGGCAGATGATGGCCCAACTTCTCCTGCTGCCTCATCGTGCTTCCCTCACTTCTTTTAGGTAGTGATTTCGAAAGCACTTCTGTAGGAAAACTTCTGCACCCACATCTAAGTCTGTTTGTTTTTCAGGAAACCTGACCTGCTAATGCCCAGGAGGTGAGGAGGCAAAGCAGAAATTGCCTTTCTGGGTCATAGTCCACCTAGGGCAGCATCATCCCTTTTAAAGGCAGTGCCTGGTTATTTTCACCGATAACAGCTTCGAGGGCTACTCATGACCTCCAGACTCCACTGTTTTCTTTAATAATCTGTAAAAGTCTGTCAAGAATTTATCAAAAATTTGTGTTCATTACATTTTTTTTAAAGATTTATGTATTTATTTTATTGAGAGAGCATGTGTGAGTGGGAGGGGCAGAGGGAGAGGTTGAGGTAGAGAGTCTCAAGCAGATTCCCTGCTGAGTTCAGAGCCTGATGTGAGGCTTGATCTCACAGTCCTGAGATCATAACCTGAGCTGAAATCAAGAGTCAGACACTTAACTGACTGAGCCACCCAGGCACCCCTGTGTGCCCATTCTATTTTTAACCTGTATCTCCTATTTGGGAAATTGATTCTGTAATTTTGTCTTATAGAGTTTATTAAAGAGTTTTTTCTTAAATGAAACCCCTTTCAAACTTAAAGGGATACCCTTGTTTATAATGGATTATAAACAATGCCCTGTGCCCTACCTATATTATGGGTAACACATAGACATTCTTTCCTAAAATGTACCCCCTTGTTTACACTATTGTTTATCAGCCCTCTAACAGAATATTATGTTGTAGGTGTAGGGAGGAACTATGAGATGTCCCCTAGGATCTTGAAGATAAGAGAAGTAAGATTAGCTTTTAAGGATTCAACTAGTAAAATCCACACACGATGTTTAGAAATCTGGATGAGTAAATAAGAGCCTGTCTGTAAATATGTGACCAAAGGATTTGCATTGTCCCCCAGTTCCACACAAGGTGACCTGGATCTCAGACATGCAGGACAGGAATGTGGTTAATATTTAGTAAACAAAAGTCTAATCAATTGTATTGTAATGCATGAACATAAAGGAACAGTCAGGATCACAGTAAGTATAGCTCAACGGGACAGAACTTGGCAGTGTTTTTCCAGCATTGTCCAAGCTGAGAAGACACTGAATCTGCAAGACAACCTTAATTTAATTATTAGAGAGGTGTTCTGTAGCAAAGGGCAAAAATGATTCATCATACCACGCCATGGCCTGGATAAAATCTCTCAAACTCTCCATATCCTTTGCTCTGATTCTCTGCTTACCATGCAACTTGAGAGTTATTATTTTGACCTTTCCAGGAAGGGATTGTCCCCGGGAGGAGAAATGAGAATTCCTTTCATTGGATCAAAATAACTTCCACTGTGTACTAATAAGCTTTCAATCTCCTGATGTGTTTTGTTTTTAATTTGGTTAGTGTGAGTCAGTGTCCCTGCTTCCATCTTGACTTCAGGACAATGACAAAGTTGGGATCCCATGGGCACAGTGAATTCATCAAGGTAATGCCACTTTGTGAGATGACTTGGAAAAGAGCCAGCTAGTCTTCATCTCAAGACCCCTCACCTAGCAAAGCGGGCAGAGACCTTTGTAGAGTTTATCTGTTATCTGTCTGCTTACTGGTTTACATCCAGGAAAGGCTGAAATGCTGAATGTCATTGGCAACTTGGGGGATTTCTCTGTGATCCTTCCTGTCCAGATGGCTCATAAAAACAAGAGATAAAATGCCTCCTAGGCTGGAGAGACCTGTTATACGTATATACTCATAAGCACAACGCCTGTTCAGTTCCACACTTGATATCATAAATATATAAAAATATTACTCTGTCTTTGACAAAATATTTTCCTCCAACCACAGATGCTTGGCTGGAGCAGGGAGTGCTTCCCAAAAGCTTCAGGAAAGCTTGCATTAATCACAGTGTGGGTTCTTTCTCTACTGGGCCCTTATGCTGGATCTTTAGACCACCACTGCCCAATAGGCCCCAAAACCATATTGCTCAAAGCCCTGCATTCCCGTCGGCCACATTCCTCTTGGTATGACTTTTCTTCTTTTTTTTTTTTATTAATTTTATTTTATTATATTATGTTAATCACCATACAGTACATCCCCTGATTCTGATGTAAAGTTTGATGCTTCATTAGTTGCGTATAACACCCAGTGCACCATGCAATACGTGCCCTCCTTACTACCCATCACCAGTCTATCCCCTTCCCCCACCCCCTCCCCTCTGAAGTCCCCAGTTTGTTTCCCATAGTCCATAGTCTCTCATGTTTCATTCCCCCCTCTGATTACCCCCCTTTTCTTTATCCCTTTCTTCCCCTACCGATCATCCTAGTTCTTATGTTCCATAGATGAGAGAAATCATATGATAATTGTCTTTCTCTGCTTGACTTATTTCACTTAGCATTATCTCCTCCAGTGCCGTCCATGTTGCAGCAAATGTTGAGAATTCGTTCTTTCTGATAGCTGAGTAATATTCCATTGTATATATGGACCACAGCTTCTTAATCCAGTCATCTGTTGAAGGGCATCTCGGCTCCTTCCATGATTTGGCTATTGTGGACAATGCAGCTATGAACATTGGGGTGCATATGGCCCTTCTCTTTACTACGTCTGTATCTTTGGGGTAAACACCCAGTAGTGCAATGGCTGGGTCATAGGGTAGTTCAATTTTTAACTTTTTAAGGGACCTCCACACTGTTTTCCAGAGTGGCTGTACCAACTTGCATTCCCACCAACAATGTAGGAGGGATCCCCTTTCTCCACATCCTCTCCAACAATTGTTGTTTCTTGCCTTGTCTATCTTTGCCATTCTAACTGGCGTAAGGTGGTATCTCAGTGTGGTTTTGATTTGAATTTCCCTGATGGCTAATGATTTTGAACATTTTTTCATGTGTCTGTTAGCCATTTGTATGTCTTCATTGGAAAAGTGTCTGTTCATATCTTCTGCCCATTTTATGATTTGTTTATTTGTTTCTCGTGTATTGAGTTTGAGAAGTTCTTTGTAGATCTTGGATACCAGTCCTTTATCTGTGGTGTCCTTTGCAAATATATTCTCCCATTCCGTGGGCTGTCTCTTAGTTTTTTTGACTGTTTCCTTGGCTGTGCAGAAGCTCTTTATCCTGATAAAGTCCCATAAGTTCATTTTATCTTTTATTTCTCTTGCCTTTGGAGATGTGTCGTGAAAAAGGTTGCTCTGGCCGATGTCATAGAAGTTGTTGCCTATGTTCTCCTCTAGAATTTTGATGGATTCCTGTCTCACATTGAGGTCTTTCATCCATTTGGAGTTTATTTTTGTGTATGGTGTGAGAGAGTGGTCAAGTTTCATTCTTTTGCATGTAGCTGTCCAATTTTCCCAGCACCATTTATTGAAGAGACTGTCTTTTTTCCACCGGATGTTTTTTCCTGCTTTATCAAAGATTAGTTGCCCAAAGAGCCGAGGGTCCATTTCTGGGTTCTCTATTCTGTTCCATTGGTCGATGTGTCTGTTTTTGTGCCAGTACCATGCTGTCTTTGTGATCACAGCTTTGTAGTACAGCTCGAAATCCGGCATTGTGATGCCCCCAGCTTTGTTTTTCCTTTTCAACAGTTCCTTGGAGATTCGGGGCCTTTTCTGGTTCCATACAAATTTAAGGACTATTTGTTCCAGTTCTTTGAAAAATGTCCTCGGTATTTTGATCGGGATAGCATTGAAAGTGTAGATTGCTCTGGGTAGTATGGACATTTTAACTATGTTAATTCTTCCAATCCATGAGCATGGAATATTTTTCCATCTTTTTATGTCTTCCTCAATATCTTTCAAAAGTGATCTATAGTTTCTAGCATATAGGTCCTTTACGTCTCTGGTTAAGTTAATTCCAAGGTAACGCATGGTTTTTGGTGTTATTGTAAATGGGATGGATTCCCTAATTTCTCTTTCTTCAGTCTCGTTATTCGTGTATAGAAATGCAACTGATTTCTGGGCATTGATTTTGTATCCTGCCACCTTACTGAATTGTTCTATAACTTCTAATAGTTTGGGAGTGGATTCCTTTGGGTTTTCCATATAGAGTATCATGTCATCTGCAAAGAGAGACAGTTTGACTTCTTCTTTGCCGATTTGGATACCTTTGATCCCTTTTTGTCTTCTGATTGCTGTTGCAAGGACTTCTAGTACTATGTTGAATAATAGTGGCGAGAGTGGGCATCCTTGTCGTGTTCCTGATCTTAAGGGAAAGGCTTCCAGCTTTTCCCCATTGAGAATAATGCTTGCAGTAGGCTTTTCATAGATGGCTTTTATGAGATTGAGAAATGTACCCTCTATTCCTACACTCTGAAGGGTTTTAATCAGGAAAGGATGCTGTATTTTGTCAAATGCTTTTTCTGCATCAATTGAGAGGATCATATGGTTCTTGAGTCTTTTCTTGTTGATATGATGTATCACATTGATTGATTTGCGAGTGTTGAACCATGCTTGCATCCCAGGTATGAATCCCACTTGGTCATGATGGATAATCCTTTTAATGTACTGTTGGATTCTATTAGCAAGGATCTTGTTGAGGATTTTGGCATCCATATTCATTAGAGAAATCGGTCTGTAATTCTCCTTTTTGAGGGGGTCTTTGCCTGGTTTGGGGATCAAGGTAATATTAGCCTCATAGAATGAGTTTGGTAGCTTTCCTTCTGTTTCTATTTTTTGAAATAGCTTTAGGAGAATAGGTATTATTTCTTCTTTGAATGTTTGGTAGAATTCCCCAGGAAAACCGTCTGGGCCTGGAGTTTTATTATTTGGAAGGTTGTTTATCACTGACTCAATTTCTTCATAGTTAATTGGCCTATTTAAGAAATCTATTTCTTCCTGTTTCAGTCTTGGTAGTTTATAGGTTTCCAGGAAGGCCTCCATCTCTTCCAGATTGTTTAGTTTTTTGGCATATAGCTGTTGATAAAAGTTTCTAATAATCCTTGCAATTTCAATGGTGCTGGTCGTGACCTCTCCCTTTTCAGTCATAATTTTAATAATCTCAGTCCTTTCTCTTTGTTTTTGGACAAGTTTTGCCAGTGGTCTATCAATTTTATGGATTCTCTCAAAGAACCAGCTTCTAGTCCTGTTGATCTGCTCTACTGTGGTTCTGGTCTCTAATTCATTGATTTCTGCTCTAATCTTGGTCAACTCCTTCCTTGTCAGTGGGTTAGGCCTGTCCCTCTGTTGCTGTTCCAGTTTCTTGAGGTGAGAATATAGAAACTGCATTTTAGATTTTTCTATTCTTTTGAGTGAGGCTTGGATGGCTATGTATTTCCCCCTTAGGACTGCCTTTGCAGTATCCCATAGGTTTTGGACCGTTGTGTATTCATTCTCGTTGGTCTCCATAAATTGTTTAATTTGTTTTTTGATTTCCTGGTTTATCGAGTCATTCTTGAGCAGGATGGTTCTTAGCCTCCAAGTGTTTGAGTTTCTTCCAGGTTTTTCCTTGTGGTTGAGTTCCAATTTCAGAGCGTTGTGGTCTGAGAATATGCAGGGGATAATTTCAATCTTTTGGTATTGGCTGAGACCTGTTTTGTGTCCCAGAGCATGATCTATTCTTGAGAATGTTCCATGGGCATTTGAATAGAATGAGTATTCTTTGGTTCTGGGGTGTAGTGTTCTATATATATCTATGAGGTCCAACTCGTCGAGTATGGCATTCAAAGCCTTTGATTCTTTGCTTAGTTTTTGCCAGGGTGTTCTGTCTATTTCTGATAGTGGGGTGTTGAGGTCCCCTACTATTACTGTGTTCTTATCTATATGTCTCTTTATTTTGGTTAAGAGTTGGCTTGTGTATCTTGCTGCTCCCCTGTTGGGGGCATATATATTAATAATTGTCATATCCACTTGTTGAATACTTCCTTTAAGAATAATATAGTGCCCTTCTGTATCTCTCTCTATGGCCTCTAGTTTAAAATCCAGTCTATCTGATATGAGAATTGCTACTCCAGCTTTCTTTTGAGGTCCATTTGCGTGGAAGATGGTACTCCATCCCCTTACTCTAAGTCTGAATGCATCTTTGGGTTCAAAATGAGTCTCTTGTAGACAGCAAATGGATGGGTCATGTCTTTTTATCCAATCTGCAACCCTGTGGCGTTTTATGGGAGAGTTTAAGCCATTTAGATTGATAGAGATTATTGACAGATATGATTTTAATGATGCCATTTCTCTTTAAAGTCTTTGTATCGGTTGTGACTTGCTGCTCTGTATCACTCTTGGGGCCTTTTTACCTTTATAGAGCCCCCCTTAATATCTCCTGTAGGGCTGGTTTCGTGGTTACGAAATTGGTTAATGATTGGCGATTTTGGAACGTCTTTATTTCTCCATCAATTCTGAATGACAGCTTTGCTGGATAAAGGATCCTTGGCTGCATGTTTTTCTCTGAAAGAGCTTTAAAAATGCCCCCCCAAGCCTTTCTCTCATTCCAGGTCTCTGTAGACAGGTCTGACGTAATCCTGATACCTTTGCCTTGGTACGTGAGAAATTTCTTTGCCCTGGCCGCTTTCAATACTGTATCCTTGGATCTAATATTTGCGAATTGCACTATGACATGCCGTGGCGTAGGTTTGTCCTGGTTGAGCTTGGATGGGGTCCTCTCTGCCTCTTGGACACGAATGCTTGTTTCCCTTGCTAGATTAGGGAAGTTTTCAGCTACAATTTGTTCAAATATCTCTTCTAGACCTCTGTTTTTCTCCACCCCTTCAGGGATGCCGATGATTCTGACATTGGATCGTTTCATAGAGTCAGTAATCTCCCGTAATCTACATTCGTGGGCGTGGATTTTTTTAAGACCAGCTTCTATTTTCGTTTTTTCTTCTACTAACCCATCCTCCAATTCGCTAACGCGTTCCTCTGCCTCGGTGACCCTGGCCGTCAGAGCCTCTAGTTTTGACTGTATTTGGCCCACTGAGTTTTTAATTTCTGTCAGATTCGCTCTCATTTCTGCCCTTAGGGATTCTATATTCTCAGCAACGCTTTCTCTGATGCTTTTTTCAAGTTTACTCATCATCTTGACCATTGTTGCTCTGAATTCCATTTCTGATAATTGGGATACATCCATATGTATTAATTCTGTGGCCGAGGCCAATTCTGTGGCAGAGGCCACAGACTCATTATCTTTTCTTTGCTGGGGGGGACTTCTCCTTCTCGTCATTCTGATGAAGAGAGATTGCAGGGTTGTCCAGAGCCCAAGTGTTGACTGGGACCCAGGCCGTGCGCCCTTGTTTTATAGAGATCTTAGGGATGTGGGCTTCTTCCTTAAAGAGTTTATTTATTTATTTGAGAGAGAGAGAGACAGTCAGCAAGAAAGGGAACCCAAGCAGAGGAGTGGGAGAGGAAGAAGCAGGTTCCCGGTGGAGAAGCCCGATGAAGGACTCCTTACGGAGCGTTGTGATCACACCCTAATCCGAAGACAGGTGCTTGGTGACTGCGCCACTCAGGCGCTCCGGGTTGTGGGCTTCTTGATTTTTCAGCCTGCCTTCTGGGGGAGGGGCCTGCCTGCAGGTACTCAGAAAACCCTGTTTGGGTAGAGTCTCTGTGTCCCTTGCGAGGGGGGATGGGGATGGGCACCCTGTGAGCCGGTATTTCCGGGCTTTTGTTCTCTGGCGGCTTTCCCTGGCGGTTTGCTATGCCTCTTCTGAGAGAGCAGCAGCGGCTGAAATTCAGCCTCTGTCTCAGAACAGAGGGATCGCGGATCGTTCTCCACTGATGTTCTGGCCACTTTAACTCTGTTTCTGTTGGTGCTGCTCAACCCTGCAGCATCCCGGGCTGTGCGCCCCACACCCGGCGTCCCAGCCCTCACTTCCAGGGCCGGCACGTCTCTGTCCTTTGTGTTTCCAACCCCGCCCGCCGCCAGCCGCCCCGCGCGGGCTCCCGGAGCTCCCCGTCTCAGTCTGGTGTCTCACGGGTGCTGACCGCGAGTCCGCCTGCTCCCCCGTGCAGGTGGCCCTCCAGCCGCCAGCCGCCCCGCGGACGCTCCCGGAGCTCCCGGTCTCAGCCTCGATCCAGTGAGCACACCGGAGCTCCGGAGCTCCGTGAGATGCTTGGTGGTGCACGCTCCCGGCTCACGGACTCAGTCTGCCGTTTCCAGAGTGCGGGTCCGCGGTCCGCCCGCTCCCCGGTGCAGGTGGCCCGCCAGCCGCCCTGCACACGCGCTCCTGGAGCTCGCGTTCTAAGTCTGCTGTCTCGCGGGTGCCGTCCGTGGGTCCGCCTGTTCCCCCGTGCAGGTGGCCCGCCAACCGCCAGCCGTCCTGCGTACGCTCCCGGAGCTCCCTTCTCAGCCTGCTGTCTCAAGCGTGCGGGTCCGCGGTCTGTCCACTCCCCCTTGCAGGTGGCTACCGCTTCCCGGCGCCCTGACACGGCGGCTCCCTCCCCCTTCTGTTTAGCTTCCGATATCTGTGCGCGGTTTCACGGCTCCCCGCTTCGTACCTCGATACTCAGCGCTGGAGATGTTCATTTGTAGAGATCCAGATGTATCTTCCTGCGTCTCAGGCTGATTCCGTGGATATTCCTGCTGGTCTGGTACCTATCCAGCTCAACTCAGGGGACCGGCTGAAAAAGGGGTCCCCTACTCCTCCGCCATCTTAACCTCTCTGGTATGACTTTTCTTCTGATCACCTTGCCCTAACTCTTGGCTCCTTATCCCCATTCTGTCTGCCAAATCTGGCCTGCCCAGATTTGGTGCCCTTCTGGACCCTCCCTTGGTGCTCTAGCCTCAGTTTCCCAAATGCTCTATGGGCTAGCCTGCTCTCCAGCTCTGAGTATTAGCTCATCTCTGCCTAGTTATCCACAACTCAGCCTCCATTCCTTTCTTTTCTCAAGACTGGGGAAAATAATTCATTTTCCTGAAACCTAACCACTTTGGGATTTTGTCTCCCACATGGGAAAAATGAATGAAGTTGCTTTTGCTCCCCACACTCGTTGCCTATAGGAAGTAAGGCAGTGCTGGAGGATGGAGGGTTAAGCTGGTGGCAGTGTTCAAAGACCAGGGTGGTGGGACCCAGAGGCAGCACTGTGAAATAGCACCGTGGCCCCACTCTGTCACAGCAACACTAGAAGAGTGACTCCTGACATTCCCAGGCTTTCCTATGAAGTGACAATTGTCATGCATTGCCTCTGTATGGGAGGATAGTATTTATAGGTAATGCTTCCTCTTCCTCCCACCCCAAATTTCCTATTAATTTCATTTCTCCTTTTATCATCCCAGGAAAAGGATAATACAGCAAAATGAAGATTGGGAAATAATTCTTGACTTTGGAAGAATTTAGGAAAAAGAACAAGTTTTCTGAATTCCTGAGACTATAAGTGATTCTTTTGGTTGAAGGAGGGGAAGGAATCAGAAGAGAAGCCAAGATAATTTAATATTGGAGATGTCTAAGCCTTGGGGAGGAGGTGACTGAGACCCTGGAAAAGTCTGGAGACTCTAAGATCAGAGGGGATCAGTGACATCCCTCTGCAGCTCCCATTCTTTCCAAGGAGAGTCCTGCAAAATGGAAAAATTGAGGAGGAGAAAGCAATGGTCTTGTGGTGTATCTGGGAAGGTGGGTCTGAGACAGATTTGCAATTTGTCACAGCACGGAAAGAGTAGCAATAGAATGCCTCCCATGTGCACATGGCCCATGGGGTCACAGCCCACAGGTGGCCTTGCAGCTGGAACAAGAGGCTCCAGGTGGAAACCACATGGACAAAAGAAGACATCAAACACCACATGCCCACCCTCAAACCTTGGCATTATATAAGCCACTATATTAAAAGGCTTTTGGATTAACTGAAAGTAAGTTTTCTCTACCTGGAAAAGTTGGAACTCAAAGTAGCAATTAATATTAGTTATAGGAAATAAAGAAATTTGAATTTCTTACCCATCTGTGAATTTGTGTATCTAATATCGCAAGCAATATGTTGGAAATCTGGGTTTTCTAGGAAGCCCCATGGAGTAATTTTTGCCCAGTCATACTTATTGGTATAGGTGGAAAAAGGAGTGGTTCTTCTGTCATAATTTGGCCTACCTTTCCAAGGACTCTGTTTTAGTCTGATTTGTCTGCCATAACAAAATATCACGGGCTGGGTGGCTTCAACAACAGAAATTAATTTTCTCCGAGTTCTGAGGCTGGAAGTCTGATACAAGGTGCCAGCACGCTCAGTTTCTGATAAGGCCTCTTTCCTTGCTTATAGATAGTTGCTTTTCTTCTTTGTGTGTGTACATGTGAAGAGGGAGGGAGGGGGGAAGGGAATGGAAAAGAGAGTGTGAGTGAGAGAGAGGGAGAGAGTGCTCATGTCTCCTTTCATAAAGACACTGATCCCATTGGTTTAGGGCCCCACCCTTATGATCTCATTTAATCCCAGTTTCCTCCCCAAAGGAAGAACCTAACCCCCAAATACCATCACCTTGAGGGTTAAGATTTCAACATATGAATTTTGGAGGGACACAGTTCAGTTCATAACAGACCCTAAGGATTTCAGACCACTCTGCAGAGTATGATGGACAATTCACAATGTTCCGCATGAACTTTCACTATTTTTTATTTGCCCCTCCAAATCTTTCTCCAGCCTTCTCTCCCAGGTCTGGGCCCCACGGAGCCAATGCTCATGGACTGCTCATCCAGGGATCCATTGTCTTTTGGTTTCCAATTTGGTTTAATCCATTAGGAGGTACTAGAAGAATTTGAAAAGGATAAGAAAGTTTGGAGCATTTAGCCCTCTTGCTCCTTCCCTACTAATAGCCACACCTCCTATAGGGCAGACCCCCATTTTCTGGGGTCCAGTAACAGCTCCTTCCTCTGGTCCCTTCAGGCTAGATGTGATAATGCTTATGCTATTGCTAGTCTCTGGGTATTTCATGGTCCTTTATTATAGCCCAGTAACATTGGCTACCCTTCAGTAGATTCCAGCCCCTTCGTTAAACCCTTTGAGCGCGCCTGGACTCTGATTTATATACCAACGATGCAAAGTTCTAATCAAGCTCCAACTCAGCAGCTGAGTGGACCTTCCCATGCTACTGACTGAGCTTCTTGCAAAGCAAAAACTCATAAGAGAGTGAGTGATTGACCACTCCAGCTTCTCTGAGAGGTTAACATGACTTGACATTATGACAAAGTCTCTCCTATGACAGGATGGAGCAGTGTCTGATGGTTCCCTGTTGTATCCATGCTTCTCTCAGGCCATGAAGCCTGTTCAATAAATGACCCAGCTCTGCAGCCTTGCTATAAATATCACTGTAGAGATGTGGTGTGATCCATAGTTGGAACCCTAGCAGACCAAATGGCAGGTAACAAGAGCTACAGAAGTGAACTCACCTCTATCCTTGAGGGACTTACAGTTCAGTGGGGAGCTAGGCCAGTAACTGGTTATAGCACAGTATCAGAACAGAAGCATCTACTAAGGGCTTTTCAAGATGAAGGGAAAGAACACCTGCCTGCTTTATGCTGACTCTTGGGGAAAGTGTAGGTTTTATCTAGTAAGGAAAGGGTGGGAAGGATGCTCCTAGCAGTTGAGCGGCATGACAAAGCACCTTGGTGTGGAGAAGTGTAGGACATTCCAAAGTGACAATTAGCCAGTCTGAATGCAAAGGGAGGCTTGCAATAGTCAAAGTACTCTTGGAAACTCCTTAGGAGACTGACGTATCATTCCTTACTAAATCTAACAGAGATTGTTTCCCAAAATTGAAACAAGATTGTGTGTCTTCATTTCAGCAGCAGTTGAAGGAGTTGGCTTGAGTTTCAAAGTCATGTTCAACAAAATGTATTTATCTTCAAACCTTAGGCTGAGTGGTGGCACTCACACTAGGAGAGGCGAAGGAGTGAAGAGCAGAAGAAGGGGGCTGGGTGGGTTTACAGCTCCCGTCTCTCAGTGCATCTCAGGATAAATGTTTATCTAGCACAAGAGGAATGAGGAACACCATCCGTTTCAATTATTGCTTCCTCTCGCTATTCCCATTTTTCTCAAGGCAAGTCTGTACCATGGAATCTGCCTGGGATGTGGCCACAAACAGCTGGGCTGCAGAGTTTATACATGGCCTGAGGGGTGGCAGCTGGGAGCAGGAGGAGAGGAGGCACTGAAGAGGAAGTGGGGGAGTTGGTCAAATGCCATATTGTGATGTGTCTTGGGTGCCCTGCTGTGCATTTTGGAAATCGTCTTTTAAAAACTAGGGACCTGGGAAAGGGTCTGCATACTATTCTGATGGGAACAGAAAGGACAGATTGAAGAAGAGTAGACACAGAGGCAGGGAAATCATTTGGCAGGAAGCTGGGAAACCCAAACTGGCAATAATCAAGATCTCAGCCAATAAGGCAACCACTGGAATAGAAAGGAAATGTCCACTTCCAGAAATATGTGTGTGGTATATCTGACAGAACTAGATGACTGGTGGGAATTAGGGGTATGAGAGAGTGGATTCAAATGACTTCTAGATTCTTTATTGAGCAGCAGGAGAGATATTGGCCCTGAGTCAATGAGAATTCCTAGGGAGAAACAGATGACTTCTCCAATTAGGATAATTTGAGGAGGCTTTTTGTTTTTTGTGTTTTGTTTTGTTTTGTTTTACAAAGGGTCTCCTTAACAAAAGTATTGGCAGGGTACAGGGCAATCATGAGGTACTGTACAGGAAATTGGAGTGAGGTTCAAAGGGACAGGGAAGAAAGCAGTTACCCAGATCAAGGGGGCAAGTCCTATAGAGCAGACCACCTTGAAAGGAGCGTTAATCTTCTGATAAGGGATATTGCAAACCCAACGGAAGGAGTCCCAAGGTCCTTATAAGTTCCTTATAATAAGGTCATTATCCTCCCACTCCCTCAACTTCCTGCTCAGGCTCGCTATTGACATGACAAAATGGAAAGGAAGTGCATAGGAGCCTGTTGGGGTCATTCTTTCAGGCATGTCTCTGGGGACAGAAAGCAAAGTAGAAAAGTGTAGGAAGAAGATCTCATGCCAAGAAACGGGGTAAATCTAAGGTCTTCAGCCCAAGAGTCTTCATATGGATCGGGAGTTAAGGAGGAAGAGCAGGCTTGCAGGAGAAAATAACAAGTTTAGTTGATACAGGATGAAGATTTGAAGATCCGGGGTCCTTGTTCTAACAGGATCCAAGGAACGCCAGGAGGTTAAAATAGGATGAGCGCCTAGTATGTGCCAGACCCTGTTCCATGTGCTTTGCTCAAATTACTTCTTTGAAGTCTTACTACAATAGCTCAAAGAAACATTATCTCCATTTTAAAGGTAAGAAAATTGTGACCTGGTAAAAATGTGACTAGTCTTACATCAAACTTGTAATTATTACAAGGCAAGATTTGAATCCAGCCCTGCTCTGCTTTCAACAGTATGCTCTTTCCTGTCTGAAAGTTAATTAAGGCTGTGCAAAAAAACAAGAGAGGATGGAAGCTCTAATGTCCCACTCCAGTGCCTACAATTATCCAGACAATTTATAAACAATTTCACACACTTCACCTCCAAGTTCGGATCAATGTCTATTTTCTATGGCTTTTTTTGCAGTGGTTCATTTACCCATCAGTTCCCTACAGACTTGAAAGGCCTGTTTGATTATGATATTTGGAGTTTTCTGCAGCCGCAGTCTCCAACGAGAACAGAGGAAGGGCACAAAAAGAGGTAGGGTGAATGTGAAGGGAAGAGGAGTCACATGATAGCACCGCACAGGGAGAACCTCGCCAGGTAGGGTCGCTACAGATGACTTTGCATTCTTGGCACCTGTGCAGTGTCTCCCTTTGATGCCTGTGGCCGTGGCCAATGGCAAGGTGACCTATGTGTTTCTGGGAGCCGATTGTACATAAGGCAGAAACCTAGCCTTGCTGGTAAACAGATTCTTGGCATATTCTTCATGTGCTCTTAATCAGCCTGTGGAGGGACCGAAGGACCAATTCCAGTTATATTTGGTTGCTAGTTTTAACCCTACTTACAGGTTTCCTTCTTCAAATTTGGAAGTTAACACTTAAACACACACACCCACACACACACACACACACACACCTCCTGTCCTCTCCCCTTCTACTTATCCCTCCCTTCTCCTTCTTCATCTTCCTCCACCTCCTTTCTTTCTCTTCCCCCTTTTCCTGCTCCTTTTTTTCTACCTCACTATATCCTACTACCTGGGTCAGTGTTAAAGATTCTGATCTATGAAATCTAAGACTTTTGTCAAAACCTGCTGAATTTCTCAAACCTTTGGGTACACGAGAAAGGAGAATGCAGATTACCATCCTCATACCAGCACTTCTAGGATGGACAGACTGACAACGACAGCAGCTGAACTCAATAACATGTCAACTCAAAGTATAGTGGTTAGAGCCCAGGAAGCAGTACAGGGATGAAAATCATCCCCCTGAAAAGCAAAGAACAGATGGCAGGGCAGGGATGGAGTGGAAACAGGAAAAGCAATATGGTGGCAGAATACAAGGAAAATGAGGTTTATCATCTCTTAGCAACATGGAAAATTGTCATCTAGGCATTGGGAGATCTCTTTGTGGCCCACAGATTCTTGAGGATAGCAACCATAGGACCTCCCCAACGCATGCTTGAGAGGGTTTTCTGCCCAGCAGTAGCATTTAGGGCATGTCAGAAACCCAGCTGGCCCAGGGAAAGAGGAGGCTATTGTCCCAGTGTCAGAGTGGAGATGAGACAACATGAAGTCCACGTGGGTCTTGAGAGGTGGGATCCTAAAAGCTGAATTAAGTGGACCTCTGGGCTTCAAATGGCCACCTAGAAAGGACTTGATTCTCCATGGAGACAGCTGAGGTAAATAGGTTTCATAGCCAAATGTAACTAGAAATTACCACATTCTTCTTGTAGTCTATCCTCTTGGCATTTTGTGTAGTATTTTCTGTTCATTACACTTCTTAATATTATGCTGTGCTAAAAGTGTCCATCATTCAGATATTCTCAGGAGTGGAGAGATAGGGGTGAGGGATGCTCTCTTCAAGATCCTATGAAACCAATCACCTGGAGAAATTCATGTCACACAATTCCTGATGCAGACGGTACACGCTTCTGGCATTTTTAAGGAGGATGAGAAGAGAAAGATTTCTCTTGCTTGGATTGTAAAGCTTGTCACTGTATAAAATACACCAAGTGCCCCTCTTTTCAGATAATTTTCATACCAGTTCAGCAGGTTTGGATGTATGGGAAGAGAATTTCTAGAAAGATCAACATTGGTAGTTTCATTCATCATTACCTACCACCTCGCACCAAGTGTTCACTCTGTAGATGGTACTTAAGATCCAGGAGCAAGTGGAGGTAAAAATTCTCCATGGAAGCTACAAGTTGGGAGTCCTTTGTCATTGAAAATTATACACCAGCAAATTTTGTCTTCAGCAACCCAAAAAAGATGCAGTATGTTTCTGAAACTTAACATTTTTTTCTCTCCCAGCCAGGTTGAAAATATAGGTTACTCTCTGAAAACAGTTATTTTCCCTACCTTTTGTTTCTGTCTGGGAAGCTGTATTTGACAAGCCTTACATCATGTGTCACAGAATCTCATCAACTGAATACCGAGAGTTTTAGTGAGATTGGAGGTCCTTTCTGGAGTACGTCTGATGGTGAGACTGGAATGAACATGGAGGTGGCTGGGACAGGAACATGAAATACCTTTGATGATCTAGAAGAGAAGCCAGGGCCTCCAGGGCACAACCTGCCAGCCCGCTCCCTCTTTCTGTGTGTAGACAGGAACTGGAGCCAGGCCTTTTCACCTGTTTCTCCCCAGCCCTGACTCCACTGACACCACCTGGAGTAACCTCCCTGCACCACAGGGCTCAAGCAAGAGCCGTCCTTGTCTTGGCTCATATTTGCCTCATCTTGTATTTCTTCTCCATGAGTTCCTCAGCCCTACCTCCTGTCTTCCTAGGGCTCACTTCATCATCCTAGCCTGCCCCTGACCCCTGCCAGCTTCTTTCCCAGGCTTCTGAATGTCTTAAGGCTTTCTCTTTGAAAACTGTCCTTTTCTATCAGTTCCCTCTTGCTGCCATAATGGAACACCACAAATGTAGCTGTTTGAAGCAACCCAAATGTGTTATCTTACAGCTTGTTAGGAATCCAACACAAGTCTTCTGGGCTAAAATCAAGATGTTAGGAGGGCTCAGTGCCTTTCTGAAGGCTTCAGGGAAGAATCTGTTTTCTTGCCCTTTCTAGCTTCTAGGGACCACCCACATGCTTTGGCTCATGGCTCCCTCCCGCCATCTTCAAAACTAGCAGTGGCAGGCTGAGTCCTCACCTTACTTCAGGGATCACATTTCATTCTCTACCTCCTCTCTCTACTTTTAAGATGTGTAATTTCACAGGGCCCACCTGAATAATCCAGAACAACTTNATTCTCTACCTCCTCTCTCTACTTTTAAGATGTGTAATTTCACAGGGCCCACCTGAATGACAGCTGCGAAGAGCCTTTTGCTATGTATGGCAATATATACATGGGTGCCAGGGATTAAGATGTGACCATCTTTGGGATGCCATTATTTGGCATACCACACCCTTCCTGATCCCATTCCCTGGGAATATTCTAGGTGCCTAATACTAATTTGATATGTTAATGCATGATCAGGAAAGAATGGGTTTATACCTCCCATACACAGTTGCGTTGTGTTTACTTTTCAGCAGCTGTCTTTAATACCTAGCCCTAGGTAGTTTATAATACGGGAGTCTGAGGAATTTTGGTGGGCACAGGGAGGTGCCATTCTGTTCGGTGTAAACAGAATGCTCTAGCCCCTCAAACCACAACATATTGACATTTGCTTGCTCTGCCTAAGGTCAGATACATGTCCCACGAGACCTTCATCAGAACACGTAGCCTTGGGATCCAGACTCAGCATCGCAAGCTGGGGTTGAGCTGCATCATTGGATACCGGGTCCTGTTATTTGCTTGTTCCAACTGCCTGCTGTAGCAAGTCATTAGAGCAAAGGAGTTTTTCTATATGACATTAATTTCTAGGGAAGAATAAATCCTTCTGCACTGTGTTCCTCCTCTGGTAGGTTAAGTTTCTTGAGGGTAAAAGAAAGAGGATGTTATTGATCTCTGACTTTCAAGCAATGCATGTATGCACCTGCACACACACGCACATGCTTATTCATACACCGCACATTTGTGCACATGCGTGTGCCATGGACAGCACAGCAGTGAGCACAAGCCACTTGAACTTGGAACATTTAGGACCAGCTCCTCCTTTTCTGTCCTGGATATCTCAGAGAGAGCAGATCCAGCCCAGAAAACAACAAGGGG